>NC_052058.2:4180992-4515270 GCF_903992535.2 Arvicola amphibius | reverse complement strand
AACGGGCAGGACAGAAACCTCAGACAACACTTTTCGGTCAGCACTCTGGCAGGCCAACAGGAGTGAATTCAAATGGGGGTACATGATACATCAGTGTGTAGCTACAGAACAGACACCATGCAACACACATACACACACACCACACACACACACACATACACACACTGCACACACAGTGCATACATACACACCGCATACACATACCACACACACACTGCACACAACACACTGCACACTGCACATCTCACACGCACTGCACACACCACACACACAGACACACTGCACGCACATACTACATATACACTACACACACACTGCACACTGAACAACACAAACAGCAGGTGGAGGTGGAAGGAAGCGAAGAGAAGGAAGTGTCTGAAGAGAGGCAGAGGCTTCTCTGGCCTGTGAGGTGACCAGAAGTGACCACTTCAGAAAGGCAGTGGGCTCTAGGGACAAATGAAAGCACTTTGCTCCTGCTGTGATAAGACACTGTGACCAAAACCAACTCAGAGAAGGAAGGGTTTACTTGGGCTTGCAGTTCCGGAGTGTTAGAAGTTATCATGGCTGGGGAAGCATGGAGCAATCAGCAGGCATGGCAGCTGGAAAGCTGAACAGAACGTTGAGAGCTCACTCCTCAGCCGGAGCACAAGTCAGGCTTTTCACCCTCAAAGCCCGCCGCAGGGACACATTTCCTCCAGCAAGGCCGCACTACTTAACCTTATAGACAGCACCACCAAGTGGGGCCGATATCAGATGCCTGAGACTATGTGGGGCATTTCTCACTCAAACTACCACATGCACAGCAAGAGGAGATCCGCGTGTATCAGAAAGCGTTCTCCCCGGGAAGTCCAAAACTACCTGCCTTGAAGGAACCAGCATCGTCCATGTATCTCTGGCCTAAATGAGCTTTGTAAATACATCTATTTTCCATCTTCACGACTGTTGGGTTCTGGAGCTGGCTTGCCCATCAAGAAAATAACATTTAAAAGAGAACAGCTAAACAATTAATAATTTGAAGTCAAGCCACTTACATCTTCTTCCTACTGGGGTAAGGAATGATCTCTCTGAAACTTCAGAGTAGAAATCTCCCCTGGAAGGAAGGATGGTGAAGGGTTTCTGTGGGGGGAAGGGAGGGGAATCGGAACACCTTAACTTTTAGTGTGCAGTGCGCCTGTTAAATAGACCCACTAATGGTGTTATTGCGGCTAAAACCAGTGACTTGAAAATGTTGTGTACATTATTACTGTCATTATCCCCCAACTGTAAGAATGCTATGTTAAAACTAACTCAAAACACCTCGGGAAAGGTAATTGCTACTAATGGATCTGAAGTGTGCAAAATTGGACGTCATTACCCCCCTCCCTGGAGGGCCGGGGTGCTGCTGGAGATGATAGGCGGGAGGCTCGCTCATCTTTCGATCAGGCTGCGGTTTGAGCAGAGGGCCAGGTGGCTTCCACACTGCAGCAGGGGTACTTTGGGGTCTAAGCACCCCGTGCTCACTCTTCCTTCTCCCTCAAGTTCGGGCTACTATGAAGGAAGCACCTGGAACGGAGGGCTCCCTCCAGCTGCCTTTCCCAGATCAGCTGCCACCAAACGAGTTAAGGCTGGCTGACCCTGAAATTCAAGGAAGTAACCCAGAATCAGAGGCTTGTGAAAGACAAGTGGGTCACCTCACGCAGTCCTGTTAGCAGACACCTAAGCCCCCGAGAAGGTGGACTTGGCCTGTTCCCCAGGGAGTTGGACTCCCCCAGCCTGTCTTGGTGCAGGGTCTGCACTCAAGACGCTGGCTCTCTTTGGCTGGCTACACTGCTCCTGGCTATGTCGAACCCCGTCTCCTCACCTGACACAACCCAAAGATCCTTTCCCTAATTCCAGCCAAGAGGATTTTTAAGTCCTTGGTCCTTGATTGTTTTCCAAAATTTCAAAATGAATTCCCCCCACACAGAGAAAGCAAGAACACCTTAACGTGAGAGCATCTCTCCCCTGTCCACGTCGCCATTATTTGGTACAACATACATGTTTTGTTCATCATATATGTACTACATAACACACATATACTGAACATCACACGCACTGCACATCACACATGCACCTGAACATCTCACACATAGTGCACACTGCAGACACACCTACACATCACACATACTTTTGTACATCACACATGTACTGCACAACACAAACACACACACTGCACACAACACACATACTATACATCACACAGATATCACACACACACACACACACACACACACACACACGAAAGATAATGCTGACTGGGAATTTCATTTCCTTTTGCACTGCAAGTCCAACACTTAGGCAACTTTCCCTGCTTCTCCTAGACATAAAATAGGAGGAGGAGGAAAAGGAGGAGGAGGAGGAAAAGGAGGAGGAGGAAAAAACATGAGGCCCAAAGCCCAGAAATAATCTAAGCCAGTTCTGAGGAAAAGAATACAGCCTACATTCTAAACTGAGACTTTAGCAGAGGAAAGCCTAAGCCGCGGGTGGTGGCACCCACCTGGATCCCAGCAGCAGTGCCTGCGTGAGCAAGGGCAGAGTTCCAGGTCAGCCCAACCTACAGAGGTCCTGTCTTGAGGAGAAATCATCCTCCCCATGTGTACAATGTGAGAAGGAGGCACACGGCTTCTGCGGAGGTGTCGCTTGAGGTTCTGAAAGCAGAACAAGCAAGAGATGGAGGAGGAGGCACCTGAGTGGTCAGTGACTCTCTAGATGAGGCTTCAGCCTGGCAGAGGGATGTAGGAGAGGAAGACAGCCCTGGCCCAGACCTGGCAAAGGACACCCTGTCCAGGAAGGCCAGGACCCTTGAGATGGGCCATCTGCACATGCTATTTGTGTTTGCAAGACAGGGCCTTACTGTGGAGACCAGACTGGTCTAGAACTCCCTACCTAGCACGGCCAGAATGGAATCTGACCCCCCTCCTGCCTCCACACCTCCTGAGTGCTAGGCTTTGAAGGCATGCAATACCCAACCACTCAGATTTTTGAAAGACACTCTTACAGGAAGCTTCAGTGTAGAGCCTGCAATTTAATCTTTTCTTTATTAATATCTTTATTTCTTTGCTTATTCAAGCCTTACTTATTAGGTCCAGTTGCTGTGACAAGTGTTAATGTTAGAACATGGGTTGCCAACAAACAAACAAAAAAGATATAGGTGCTAGCAAAAAGGCAAACAAACCACCAGGATCACGGAAAGCCAGTTGAACACAGAGGTCCCTCTAAGGTCAAGGCTGGACCAATTTTCATAGGAAGAAAGATTAAGTATAGTATGATAGGGTAGGGTGCCATTTCCAGTCCCCACAGCTTGGGGACGTGTGAAGATAGTTGGAAGTACATGCGGCATCTGGGGAACAGGGGATGAAATGCATTGGGCGTGAGCAGAGAGCACGGTTGGGGCTTGAAGGTCAGCAGCGTCGGGGCGGTGGGCAGCCCCCAGGCTGAATTAGGAGCGTGACTTGGTTGGACCTCATAACTGCAGTGAGATCTGGTATGCTTTTGCTTGTTTAGTGTTTTTAGACATTTTACTAAGCATATATTAATGTTAAGATAATGGGTTTCATTATGACATTTTCACACCTGTACATAAAGTACTTTGGTCATGGCCATCATTACTCTTGGGCCGACATCTGTGATGCTCCCCTTTCTCTTCCCAAATAGTGCTCCTTTTATTTTTACAACTCAAAAACAAACATCTGGATTCCACAGATGAGTGACAATGGGTGGCATTATGTCTGGCTTATTTTGCTTATGGTGACAATCTCCAGCTTCACCCATTTTCCTGTGACCAGGATCATTTTATTCTTCCCAACTGAACAAAATGCTATTCTGTATATGTATCCCATTCCGTTTATCCACCTGTCTGCCAAAGGCAACCTGGCTGATTCCAGAGCATGACTGGAACAGATATGAGTGCGCATTAGAATCTTATTCCCAGGGAAAGAAGACACTGGGAGTTTCAAGCAGAGACGAAAGACGGTTCAGATCTGTTTATAAAGGGAATCAGGAACAGCCACATGGAGGGGACTCCGTGGAAACAGGCTAGACCACCACTGTGTCGGCCCACTGTGCCGATGCAGGATGGGTGAGTGAGACTCCATCAGGTTCATAAGGGTTCTGAGAGAAGCCTGAGGGATGCTCTGCTGGGCGTGGTTTGAGAAGAGGGCCTAGCATGGCTCTGAGTGGAAGACAGGGACAGGCAGGCTCTGGTCCTATCCTTCATCACAGCCACAGGATCTTGTGTGGTGCTTTTGCCCCTCCCATCCTGCTTCATCAGCAAGGTGACAGGGGGCTAGAAGATGTGTGATGCTCCTGTGAGCTCTCCCATCTTTCCCTCCACTGTTGACATGAGGAAAGTTCTACAGCAGACAACTAACTATCCAGCTACCAACTCAAGCGTTCTGATCACTCAGATATGACCTGTGACAGTTCGTTGTATCAGCTTGGTGGGTTTTAAAATCATCAAGTTGCAATCCCCTGGACATGCCTGTGAGCTGCTGAGATGTGAAAACCCACCCTAAGCCTGGACTACACCACACCATGTGCTAGGGCCCCCTGGACTGAGTTAAAGAGAGGAGGCAAGGAGAGAATCGGCATTCACGAGTCTGCGTCCTGACTGTGGGTGCCATGTGAACATCTGCCTCAAGCTCCTCCACCAAGACCCCACCGTGAGCTACGGCAGCCTTGAATTGTGAGCCAAAATGAACCTTTTCGTCCCCAAGTCACTTCTGTGAGACATTTTGTCAGAGGCACATGACGAGTGACTAAGACAGTACCCGTGAGGTCATTGTCCGCTCCATGTTCTCCCCTGCTACCATGTGGGTCCTGGGGATGGAGCTCAGACTACCAGTCTTGAAGGCAAGCATCTTTACCCACTGAGCCAACTTACCAGTTGCTGTGTTCTCTTCTTCGATTTCTAGCTAACTCAAGTCTACCAGATCTTGGGGGGAAGGGGGTCAGTCTTTGAGTATGACTGGAGTTGTTTCATATATCACTATAAACAACTTTTTGATCAGCTAGGCCTCCTGTAGAATTTTGTAGAATTTTGTAAAAAATCTATTTAGATTTTTTTTTTTTGCTTGGCTTGGTATTGTCGAGTGTTTCATACATCCTAAAATTAGCTAAGAGATGGGCCAAGAACAAAAGATGCTAAAGATGTCAGCTCCGCACGAAGTTAAGACGCTGGTGTGGATCAAGGGAGCATTGAGGGGAGGTGGCTGTGCAGGTGACCGGTTATGGCTGAATGGTTTTCCCTTCCATCTGAAACTGGAGAATGGAGTGAGGAATACCTAAGAGAACAGAAAGATCCTATGCCAATGAGCAGCCAGCTTCAAGTCTCTGGTGATGGGCCTGAGCATTCAGCAGGGCATCTAATTGTATTTAAATATAATGATAACGCCTGAGACTATTTGTTTTTGGTTCTTTTTGGGGTGGAGGGGAGTTGAAAACAGAGTTTCTCTGTAGTTGGAGCCTGTCCTGGAACTTGCTCTTGTAGACCAGACTGGCCTCAAAGTCACAGAGATCCTCCTGCCTCTGCCTCCCATGTGCTGGGATTAAAGGCATGTGCCACCAGCGCCTGGCTATCAAATGTTTTATATAACATGACACTGCATATTTACTAAACAGGTATAGAAAAAATAAGATGGAAACAGTTTTTATTCTTTTGAAGGAAATTCATGTTTTTCTTCATGCTTTTAAACTGAACATCCCCCAAATCTGGTGTGACTCTTGGTTTGCTACCCACTGCAGACGCTGTGACACTGTGAAGGTTCTCAACCTGTGGGTCATTACCACTTTGGCAAACCTCTATCTCCAAAAATATTTACATTATGAATCACAAAAGTAGTTAAATTCCAGTTATGATGTAGCAAAGAAAATAACTTTATGCTGTACACACAGGAATGAGAACATCAGGGGAGCCAGGAAAGGCATGAAAACTGGGGAAGACAGAGGCGGCAGTGGGTAGTGCGTACCCTGCAAAGTACCGGTTCTCAACGGCCACGGTATGTGCGAGACATGTCTTCCATGGAGAAGCCACCCTTGGACTTTGGCTGAGAGTGGGTCAGTTTGAAGATTCTTCTGGTCTTTCTGAAATTTCTCCTAAAAAAAAAAAAAGAACTGAAGAAGAAAGTTGATATGAGGTGTGTTCAAAAAAGAAGAAAATGGGATCCTGTGCCCTGACATTCCATCTGAACTGGTGAGTGAATGCGGACCCTGGGGCAACCTGCCCTGGAAGAGAGCACAGACCCTCCTACCCCCACTTCCCTCTGCAGGCTTGTGTAGGTTCCCCGGTCCCTGTGTCTCCCAAGTTTTCCTTAGTGTTCTCAGGTGTCCTGCTCCTGTTCTAAGGCCATCCACCCAAAGGGGTCAGACTCTGGCCTCCAGGCAGGTCTGAGGATTCCTGCGGAGGGGTGCGGGCTCCTTCAGATTGTGCTGCCGGGTTCGCTGTGTGGTATTCCATCCCGCCCTGCCCCCACCTTGGCCCTTTTGTCTGGGCTGCGACCCTGGCTGCCTGGAATCCCTGATCCTGTGCCCTGACATTCCATCTGAACTGGTGAGTGAATGCGGACCCTGGGGCAACCTGCCCTGGAAGAGAGCACAGACCCCCCTACCCCCACTTCCCTCTGCAGGCTTGTGTAGGTTCTCCGGTCCCTGTGTCTCCCAAGTTTTCCTTAGTGTTCTCAGGTGTCCTGCTCCTGTTCTAAGGCCATCCACCCAAAGGGGTCAGACTCTGGCCCCCAGGAAGGTCTGAGGATTCCTGCGGAGGGGTGCGGGCTCCTTCAGATTGTGCTGCCGGGTTCGCTGTGTGGTATTCCATCCCGCCCTGCCCCCACCTTGGCCCTTTTGTCTGGGCTGCGACCCTGGGCTGCCTGGGATCCCTGATCCTGTGCCCTGACATTCCATCTGAACTGGTGAGTGAATGCGGACCCTGGGGCCACCTGCCCTGGAAGAGAGCACAGACCCTCCTACCCCCACTTCCCTCTGCAGGCTTGTGTAGGTTCCCCGGTCCCTGTGTCTCCCAAGTTTTCCTTAGTGTTCTCAGGTGTCCTGCTCCTGTTCTAAGGCCATCCACCCAAAGGGGTCAGACTCTGGCCTCCAGGCAGGTCTGAGGATTCCTGCGGAGGGGTGCGGGCTCCTTCAGATTGTGCTGCCGGGTTCGCTGTGTGGTATTCCATCCCGCCCTGCCCCCACCTTGGCCCTTTTGTCTGGGCTGCGACCCTGGGCTGCCTGGAATCCCTGATCCTGTGCCCTGACATTCCATCTGAACTGGTGAGTGAATGCGGACCCTGGGGCAACCTGCCCTGGAAGAGAGCACAGACCCCCCTACCCCCACTTCCCTCTGCAGGCTTGTGTAGGTTCTCCGGTCCCTGTGTCTCCCAAGTTTTCCTTAGTGTTCTCAGGTGTCCTGCTCCTGTTCTAAGGCCATCCACCCAAAGGGGTCAGACTCTGGCCTCCAGGCAGGTCTGAGGATTCCTTTAAGGGAGTGCGGGCTTCTTCAGATTGTGACGCAAGGAATAGGTCCTCCTCTGGCACTGGGGAGATCCAACCAGTTTCAGTCACAGCAAAGATTGGTCTAGGACACCAAACGCCTCCGGGCTCCTTTTGAAGGAAGAGATGGGCAGACGCCAATGCAGGAGCTCCTCCAACAACATGAGAGGCAATATGACATCACCACAAGCCAGACATCCCGAAACAACAAGAATTGAACACCCTACCCCAGAAGATATAGAAGAAACCGACCTTAAACAGTACTTTATGAAAATAGTAGAGGACCTTAAACAGGAGGTAAAAAACTGCCATAAAGAAATGGAGATGACAAACAAAAAGGTAGACGAAATAAATAAATCGCTCAAAGATACCCAAGAAAAACAAGAAAAACAAGAAAAAGCAATCAAACAGGTAAGGGAAACAGTACAAGACCTGATAAATGAAATGGAGGTACTGAAGAAAACACAATCTGAGGGACGACTGGAAATGGAAACTCTGAGTAAACGAACAGAAACTTCAGAGACAAGTATTTCCAACCGAATACAAGAGATGGAAGAAAGAATCTCGGACTCTGAAGATACTATAGAGGAAATAAACTCACAGATTAAAGAATTAAACAAATCTAACAAATTCTTAACACAAAACATTCAGGAAATCTGGGACACCATGAAAAGACCAAACCTAAGAATAATTGGGGTAGAAGAAGGAGAAGAATTACAACTCAAAGGCCCAGAAAACATATTCAACAAAATTATAGAAGAAAACTTCCCCAACCTAAAGAAGGATGTTCCTATGAAGGTACAAGAAGCCTACAGAACACCAAATAGACTGGATCAAAAGAAAGCATCCCCACGCCATATAATAATCAAAACACAAAACATACAGAATAAAGAACAGATATTAAGAGCTGCAAAGGAAAAAGGTCAAGTAACATATAAAGGGAAACCTATCAGAATTACACCTGATTTCTCAATGGAAACCATGAAAGCCAGAAGAGCTTGGATAGATGTGCTACAGACACTAAGGGAACATGGATGCAAGCCTAGACTATTATACCCAGCAAAGCTTGCATTCACCATTGATGGAGAAAACAAGATATTCCAGGACAAAAACAGATTTAAACAATACGCAGCCACAAATCCAGCCTTGCAGAAAGTAATAGAAGGAAAATCACAAACCAAGGAGTCCAACAATGCCCACAATAACTCAGGCATCTAGCGACCCTTCACCAGCACAACTAGAAGAAGGGAAACACACAAACTCTACTACTAAAAATGACTGAAGTTAACAACCACTGGTCATTAATATCACTTAATATCAATGGACTCAATTCACCTATAAAAAGGCACAGGCTAAGAGACTGGATACGAAAACAGAATCCAACATTTTGCTGTTTACAAGAAACACACCTCAACCACAAAGACAGACACCTACTCAGAGTAAAGGGTTGGGAAAAGGTTTATCAAGCAAATGGCCCTAAGAAACAAGCGGGTGTGGCCATACTAATTTCCAACAAAGTTGACTTCAAACTAAAATCAATCAGAAGAGATGGAAAGGGACACTTTATACTCATAACAGGAAAAATCCATCAGAATGAAGTCTCAATCCTGAATATCTATGCCCCTAATATAAAAGCTCCCACTTATGTAAAAGAAACACTTCTAGAACTCAAGGCAGCCATCAAACCACACACACTAATAGTTGGAGACTTCAACACTCCTCTCTCACCAATGGACAGGTCAATCAGACAGAAACCTAACAGAGAATTGAAAGACTTAATGGAGGTAATGAACCAAATGGACTTAACAGACATCTATAGAACATTCCACCCAAATAGGAAAGAATATACCTTCTTCTCCGCGGCTCATGGAACCTTTTCGAAAATTGACCATATACTTGGTAACAAAGCAAACTTCCACAGTTACAAAAAAATATTAGTAACCACCTGTGTCTTATCGGATCACCATGGATTAAAATTAGAATTCAACAACAATGCTACCCCCAGAAAGCCCACAAACTCATGGAAACTGAACAGTCAACTACTGACCCACACCTGGGTCAAGGAAGAAATAAAGAAAGAAATTAAAGTCTTTCTTGAATTTAATGAAAACAAAGACACAACATACTCAAACCTATGGGACACAATGAAAGCAGTGCTAAGAGGAAAGTTCATAGCCCTAAGTGCCCACTTAAAGAAAACGGAGAAAGCGCTCATTGGTGACTTAACAGCACACCTGAAAGCTCTGGAAAAAAAAGAAGCAGACTCACCTAGGAGAAGTAGAAGACTGGAAATAATCAAATTGAGGGCAGAAATTAACAAAATAGAAACACAGAAAACAATCCAAAGAATCAATGAAACAAGAAGCTGGTTCTTGGAGAAAATCAACAAGATTGACAAACCCTTAGCCAAACTAATCAAACAGCAGAGGGAGAACACGCAAATTAATAAGATCAGAAATGAAAAGGGGGACATAACCACAGACACAGAGGAAATTCAGAGAATCATTAGATCTTACTACAAAAGCCTGTATGCCACAAAATTGGAAAATGTAAAAGAAATGGACAGTTTTTTAGATAAATACCATATACCAAAGTTAAACCAGGACCAGGTAAATGCTCTAAATCGTCCTGTAAGTCGCGAAGAATTAGAAACTGTTATCAGAAACCTCCCTACCAAAAAGAGCCCAGGACCAGATGGTTTCAATGCGGAATTCTACCAGAACTTCCAAGAAGACCTAATACCTATACTCCTTAAGGTATTTCATAATATAGAAACGCAAGAGTCACTGCCAAATTCCTTCTATGAAGCTACAGTTACCCTGATACCTAAACCACACAAAGACTCAACCAAGAAAGAGAATTACAGGCCAATCTCACTCATGAACATTGATGCAAAAATTCTCAATAAAATACTGGCAAACCGAATCCAAGAACACATTAGAAAAATTATCCATTACGATCAAGTAGGCTTCATCCCAGAGATGCAGGGCTGGTTCAACATACGAAAATCTATCAATGTAATCCATCATATAAATAAACTGAAGGAAAAAAACCATATGGTCATCTCATTAGATGCTGAAAAAGCATTTGACAAAATTCAGCACCCTTTTATGATAAAGGTCTTGGAGAGATTAGGGATACAAGGGTCATTCCTAAATATAATAAAAGCTATTTACAGCAAGCCGACAGCTAACATCAAATTAAATGGAGAGAAACTCAAGGCTATCCCACTAAATTCAGGAACACGACAAGGCTGTCCACTCTCTCCTTATCTCTTCAATATAGTGCTTGAAGTTCTAGCAATAGCAATAAGACAACATAAGGGAATCAAGGGGATTCAATTTGGAAAGGAAGAAGTTAAACTTTCATTATTTGCAGATGATATGATAGTATACATAAGCGACCCCAAAAACTCCACCAAAGAACTCCTACAGCTGATAAACTCCTTCAGTAACGTGGCAGGTTACAAGATCAACTCCAAAAAATCAGTCGCCCTTTTATACACAAAGGATAAGGAAGCAGAGAGGGAAATCAGAGAAGTATCACCTTTCACAATAGCCACAAATAGCATAAGATATCTGGGAGTATCGCTAACCAAGGAACTGAAGGATTTATTTGACAAGAACTTTAAGTCTTTGAAGAAAGAAATTGAAGAGGATACCAGAAAATGGAAGGATCTCCCCTGCTCGTGGATTGGGAGGATCAACATAGTAAAAATGGCAATTCTTCCAAAAGCAATCTATAGATTCAATGCAATCCCAATCAAGGTCCCATTAAAATTCTTCACAGAGATTGAGAGGACAATAATCAACTTTATATGGAAAAACAAGAAACCCAGGATAGCCAAAAAAATCTTATACAATAAAGGTTCTTCTGGAGGCATTACCATCCCTGACTTCAAACTCTATTACAAAGCTACAGTATTGAAAACAGCTTGGTATTGGCATAAAAACAGAGAAGTTGACCAATGGAATCGTATAGAAGACCCGGATCTTAAACCACAAACCTATGAACACCTGATTTTTGATAAAGGAGCCAAAAGTACACAATGGAAGAAAGAGGGCATCTTCAACAAATGGTGCTGGCATAACTGGATGTCAACCTGTAGAAGAATGAAAGTAGATCCATATCTATCACCATGCACAAAACTCAAGTCCAAATGGATTAAAGACCTCAATATTAATTTGAACACATTGAGCTTGATAGAGGAGAAAGTGGGAAGTACTCTACAACAAATGGGCACAGGGAACCGTTTCCTACGCATAACCCCAGCTGCACAGACTTTAAGGGCAACATTGAATAAATGGGACCTCCTGAAGTTGAGCAGCTTCTGTAAAGCAAAGGACATTGTCACTAAGACACAAAGGCAGCCTACTGACTGGGAAAAGATCTTCACCAACCCTGCAACTGACAAAGGTCTGATCTCTAAAATATATAAGGAACTCAAGAGACTAGACGGCAAAATGCCAATTAACCCAATTAAAAAATGGGGTGCTGAATTGAACAGAGAATTCTCAACAGAAGAAGTTCGAATGGCCAAAAGACACTTAAGGTCATGCTCAACCTCCCTAGCTATCAGGGAAATGCAAATCAAAACAACTTTGAGATATCATCTTACACCTGTCAGATTGGCTAAAATCCAAAACACCAATAATAACCTTTGCTGGAGAGGTTGTGGGGTAAGGGGTACACTCATCCATTGCTGGTGGGAATGCAAACTTGTGCAACCACTTTGGAAAGCAGTGTGGCGGTTTCTCAGGAAATTCGGGATCAACCTACCCCAGGACCCAGCAATTCCACTCTTGGGAATCTACCCAAGAGATGCCCAATCATACAACAAAAGCATATGCTCATCTATCTTCATAGCAGCATTATTTGTAATAGCCAGATCCTGGAAACAACCTAGATGCCCTTCAGTGGAAGAATGGATGAAGAAACTGTGGAATATATACATGCTAGAATACTACTCAGCGGTAAAAAACAATGACATCTTGAATTTTGCAGGCAAATGGATGGAAATAGAAAACACTATTCTGAGTGAGGTAACCCAGACCCATAAAGATGAACATGGGATGTACTCACTCATAGTCGGTTTCTAGCCATAATTAAAGGACATTGAGCCTATAAATTTGGGATCCTTGAGAAGATAATAAGAAGGTGAACTCCCAAAAAAAGATATAGTAATCCTCCTGGATATTGGAAGTAGACACGATCGCCAGGCAAAATTGGGAACTTGAGGGTTGGGCAAGACTGGGCCAAGGGAAGATGGGGAGAGAAAAGTGTGAAGGGGAGAACGGGGGGAGCTCAGAGGAATGGGGTGCTTGGGATATAGGAAGGGTAGATATGGGAGCAGGGAAGCATATATCTTAATTTAAGGAGCTACCTGAGGGTTGTCAAGAGACTTGACCCTAGAGGGGATCCCAGGTTTCCAGGGAGACGCCCCCAGCTAGTTCCTTGGGCAGCTGAGGAGAGGGAGCCTGAAAAGGCCAGTTCCTATAGCCATACTGATGAATTTCTTGCATATCACCATAGAACCTCCATCTGACGATAGATGAAGAAAATGACAGAGCCCCACATTGGAGCACCGGACTGAGCCCCCAAGGTCCGGATGAGGAGCAGAAGGAGAGAGAACATGAGAAAGAAAGTCAGGACCGTGAGGGAACCTCCATCTGGCGACAGATGGGGAAGGTGACTGAGCCCCACATTGGCGCACTGGACTGAGCTCCCAAGGTCCTGATGAGGAGCAGAAGGAGCGAGAACATGAGGGAGAAAGTCAGGAACGAGAGGGGAAAGAAGAAGAAGCAATGAAGCCAACGAGATTTCACTTGGCTATTGGAAGGTTGAGAATGTTGCTGAATTTCCCAGGAGTCTGTGCACACGACCAAGTTGCCAGTGTCTTAACTACTGGAATTGTCAGGTTCACCCCAGTCGTGTTCATTGTGAAGGCACCAGGCTATTGGTGAATCTCAGCATCAGCATCATTTGTTGACAGAGTTCCTACTGATTGTGCCACGTATTTGAAGAACCTCCACCTGACGATAGATGAAGAAAATGACAGAGCCCCACATTGGAGCACTGAACTGAGCTCCCAAGGTCCTGATGAGGAGCAGAAGGAGAGAGAACATGAGAAAGAAAGTCAGGACCGTGAGGGGTGCGTTCACTCATGGAGACGGTGGGACAGAACTAATGGGAGATCACCAACTCCAGTTGGAATGGGACTGATGGATCATGCGACCAAACCCGTCCTTCTGAATGTGGCCAACAGCGGGGGCTGACTGAGAAGCAAAGGACAATGGCTCTGGGCTCTGATTCTTCTGCATGGACGGGCTCTGTGGGAGCCTTCTCAGCTTGGCCGATCACCTTCCTGGACCTGGTGGGAGTTGGGAGGACCTTGGTCTTAGCATAGAGTGGGGAACCCTGATGGCTCCTTGGACTTGAGAGGGAGGGAGGGGAGGTATGGGTGGAGGGGAGGGGAGGGAAGGGGGAGAAGGAGGGGAGGGAAGGGGGAGGAGGAGGGGAGGGAAGGGGGAGGAGGAGGGGAGGAGATGGAAATTTTTAAATATAAAAAAAATAAACCATGAGGAAAAAAAAAATAAAAAAAAAAAATAAAAAAAAAAAAAAAAGAAAATGTTTTGAGCTGGAAAGATTGCTCAGTAGCTAAAAATGTATTATTTTCCTAGTGCCCACTGTAACTCCAGCCACAGGAAATCTGACCCCTCTTTTGACCTGTATGGGAACCTGTACACATGTGCACACATACACACTCATATACATACATACACACACAAACACATACAATCAAAAGTAACCTTTAAATTCTGTTTTAATCCTTTGTGGAGGAACAGAAGAGCGTTGCTGACACCCCTACTTGGGACATGCCAAAGGAGCCAGAACTCATCACGTCCCGCTTCCTAAGCACCTACTGGTACTTGGTGACTTCTGAAGGATCCACTGCCATGAAGAAAGCATTTCAAACCCGAGTCCTTTCCATGGGAGAGACAGACTGTAGTGATACCCAGAGCCCAGGCTAACTGGTCACACCGCATGGTCTCAGAGGCTCAGGGATAGAAAATGGAAGTCAGGGTCCTCCGTGCTCCTCACCCGTTCAGCTACACACCCTACACGGGACATCGCTGGAGGACATTGCTACCACCATTTCCAAAACGGGGGAAGCACAAGCATTTAGTACAGTGCCCACTGCTTTGTTCAGTGAAGGAATCCCTGAGCTCCCCGTTAGCCTAAATATACTGCCTTGGAATCTTTTGCCAATGGCGGAATTCCTGGCCATCCACTGCTGACCTAGTAGAGGGGCACAAAAATGTTGGAAGCTTCTTGCTACCCCCTTTCACAGTCAGCTAAAACCCCCACACTCTCCCTTTAAGGGAAGCACTTCACACCTGACAATAAAGGCAGACAACAAATTCTGTCTGAAACATAAAGCCTTATAATGGATGCTCTTGACTCACTATTTGCAAATACTGTTTGCACATTGTTCATAATGGGGCTTTTCTCTAATAACTGTGTTTGTTTGGAATATGGTTTAAGATTTTTTTAAAA
The DNA here is from genome assembly GCF_903992535.2 of Arvicola amphibius. NCBI lineage: Eukaryota > Metazoa > Chordata > Mammalia > Rodentia > Cricetidae > Arvicola > Arvicola amphibius. The sequence continues at coordinate 4,500,213 of NC_052058.2, read as the reverse complement.
AAATTCAAGCAGGCACATTGTCATCAGTAGGTCCAGGTCTCCTTCTGGAGCACACAAAGCATCTATTTCCTGAGCACTGGTGCTGTGGAGGGGGGCAGAGACCTCATCATGACGAGAAGGCTCTAGCTGCATGTCACATACGAAAGAACACTCACTTTTCTATGCATTCGTCACTCACCATGGTTCTACAGCTTGGATCTGGAGCCCAGCCGTGTGCTAAAGGCTAGGTCCTCAGTATGGTGCCATTGGCTGGTGAACAAACCTTCAGGAGTAGGGGCCTCATAGAAAGAAATTAAAGTCATTAGAAAGGTTTCCTTGAAAGAGATATTGGGACCCTGGTTCCTTCCCTTCTCTCTCTAAAACCACTGTGAAGTGAAGGGTCTTCCTCCGCCGTGCTCTTCTGTCATAAGGTCCTGTGTCGTGACAGCCCAAAGCAAAGGGGCTGAGAAACCAGGGACCAGAGCAGTGCAGCTGTCACTGTGAGCCAAATAAGCTTTCTCCTCTGGCAATGAGTCACAGTGATACAAAGTCAAGACTTGGCAATCCCAAAATCATGTCTTCAAATCAGGCTGCCACCACATCCACACACACACTGAATGGCTGAGGTCACATCCACGGGGCAACAGCTGCCCATGTAGGAAGAAACCTGTTTATATAAAGGCACCGACACCTTGGTACCACTTGTTGCACGGCACGCCTCAGCTTATCCTGACTAATATAGAATGAGTGAGTCTGTCTGTCCTGAAAGAATACCTGTTCCAAAGGCAAAGGCTGCAAAGGGTCTGTGTGGTCAGCAAAAGATGAACTGCTCCAAAATAAACACCTTCCATATCACAGAACATTCTATGCTGAGCAAGGGGGTTTTGTCAAAGAACACTTGGTAGCTGAAGAAATGCCAACAGATTTGGTGAACAATGAGATGCAAAACTTACCACACATACGATCTCAACTTCCACAAAATCCATAGTATTAGAAAAGGTGAGGAGAAAACGACGTCAGAACGTTACCACGGAGTACCTCTAAATAGTGATTTTTAGTTTTTCTTTGATAATTTCTACATTTCTTTTCAAATTACTTCTTGTTTTTCTGTTGGCTTAGTGGCCACACCTGAATCTTCTGATATATTAACACAGTCTGCTCCCCCACAGCCCTGAAGTCAGTACCCTGGCTCAGACAGGGGCCTGAAGAGATTTCTAGTCCTGCTAGCACTGGCTCAGAGGCAGCCACCAAATGTAGGTTTTAACTAAGTCTCTATCATTCTATTTGCCAATCAAATCTCAGAAGGTCAAGGGTCATTAGTGTTCAATGTGTAATGTTTCTATGGAGGGGATGTACTGTTAATTAATAAGATTATTATAATATCATTTATAACCTAGATGTTAAATTATTTCTACAACCTTTTGGTAACATGACATTTTATGTTCCAGCTATCTCATTTAAAGTCCCAAGGAGGAAAAAGAGCCTACGTTCAAGGTCTGCTTGAACAAGCTGCTTGAACAACGAGGATATGACTCTGTTTTCCAGTACTTTCTGAGCACATGTGAAGCCTGAGTCATACCCCCAATATGGAAAACAGTGGAGAGAAAGTCTAATTAAAAAAAACCCTGGATGTTATTAAAGCCAATGTAGAACTCTTCTCCCCTGTTTCCAGCAGCTCACCATGGGCTGGTCCCAGCTCACCCTCCACCTCCACATCTTCTCCTGCTGCCACTGCTCCTCATCCTACATTTTCTCCAGAGCCTTCCCCACCCTCCCCCTCACTAGGCAGTGCATCCTCACACTGTTTTTTAATAGATACGGATTGAAGATCACTCCTAAGATTGGTAGGTGGGTTTTTTTGTTTGTTTGTTTGTTTTTACTTTAGTACTTGGTCAAAACCTGGTTGGCATCACTGAGCTAAGGACTTCCTAATTTCCAGAAAGAAAAGACAAATATTAACTAAGAATTATTTAAGAATCAAGGATCGTCCTTAGAAAACTTTCTCTGGATGCTTTAGTATGTTACTTTCTTTTCCTGTTTCAGTGATTAAAATTCTGACACAACTTAAGAGAGACAAGAATTACTTTGGCTAACAGTGCTAGAAGTGTGTAATAACAGCAAGGAAGACATGGCACTGGGCAGGGAAGACATGACACTGGGCAGGGAAGACATGGCATTGGGCAGGGAAGACATGGCATTGGGCAGGGAAGATTGCGTTGTGCAGGGGCACAGAGGCAGGGGCAAGAGGCTGTCTGGTCGTATTGCATGCATCCTCAGGAAGCAAAGAGTAAACAAGAAGTGGGACTTGGCTCTAAAGCCACACCCCAGGAAACCACTTCCTACAGTGAGGCTCTTCAAGATTCTACAATCATCCCAAATAGCATCACCAACTGGAGATCCAGTGTTTAAACATGTGCACCTGTGGGGGACATTCCACATTCAAACCACAGTATCCATCTTTACTATTCTGATCATCAAAATGTTGTCAAATACATGGGTTAAAATTTGATTGTGAGTAGATGTAAAATCTACAAACAGACAGGGTCTCCCTATGTAGCCCAGGTGCCTCACACCTGATGACCCCTCTTAGTCCAAGAGAGTTGGGATAGCATTAGTGCATTCATCTCCATGCTAGGACAAGGGTCTCTTAACAGCTGTCCCTAGAATCTCACATGTCAACACCAACGGAATTTTTTCATGTCAAGAATCTAGTTCTCTCAGCACACCAATCTCACAGAAACATTCTAGGACTACTACAGTCTCCTCCTGATGCCACCACAGCTGCTTTGTCTACAGATGTTGGTCCTCGGGCAGCAGTAGACATCTTGGAAGGACATTATCAGGTCCCACCAAATATAAACACTCTCATGAATACAAAGACTACATGCCTGAATGCCACTCTTCACTCTGGCAGAGATCTGTTAACTCGGGTTCCCTGGCACTCTTCAGAAGCAAATGCTAAGAACTGAGGGGGCTCTCTGAGAATGTCAGCTCACACCACAAAGACCTGGGCAGCTTTTGCCCTGGACCTCAAGCTTATGGCCCAGATCCTAGGGATTCACTGACCGTTGTGCTCATGACCTTGCTGTCTCCTCATCTTACACTTCACATTTGCCTTTCCCTTTCAGAAGCTTTGTTAAGATAAGATACTTAAAAATCAAAACAGAAAAGAAATGTTAAAAAAGATACTTAAAAATCCCTTCCTCTGATAGCATTTGTCTATAAGCCTGAGACTAAACCTCAGTAAACTGAGGGATTGGAAATGCTTCAGGCAAGCTGACTGCTATCACACGCTGCTCTTGGGGTTGAGGCTGAAACATTCTGACTGATCACAAGCAGTACCTAGGGGCTTCCGATGGTTCTGGTATCTGTGTCACAATCACTCAACGTGATTTCTCAGGTCACAAATGCTTCTGGAGCCACTCACTCAAGAATGATTGAAGTTCCACTACAAAGCAAAAGTCACAGGAAACGGGTAGCCAGTGAGTCTGAGACCGAAGCTAAATCACAGGGAGAATTATGTCATTTGGAGGAGTAAACAAATCTAAAAATGATCGATTGGTGAGACTTGCTATTTCTGGTGACTAAGTGATGGGAGACCCCAGGAGACTGGAAATGCTCTGTTGTGGTCTTTGTGTTTTGGCTTCTGCACCTGTTTCTCTCATGCTTATGAAAAAACCCCAGATTTCCTAACCAATGAATGTCTTGAATCGCTTTTCCTAGAGAGACATGAAGATCTCTTCATCCCATATGGGGCACGGATAGATCAAAGAAAGAATTTTGTCCAAACCCAGCTTGGTGAACCAATGAGTTTCCTGGAGTTGTTCACATGAGCACAGCTGACTCAGAAGCTGCCCCATCACCAGGACACCTCACCACCAACGTGTCTGACGTATGGCAGCTACCTCACTCAAGAATCTCATCCTCACACATACCTCACACATAGTCTTAGGAAAGAGTAGAGCTACATGAAGATCCTGTGAAGACCTCTTGAGTCCCATGAGCCTCGTGGCCTCCCCACTTCCCTCACAGCAGTGTTACTAGACCCCTGATTCATGGGGAGTTTCCTAAAGGTTGCTCTGCTTCAAGACACTGATGGTCACACGACCCCGGGGAAACAGCTGCACTTCCTGTCATAAGCCAATGACCATGGCCTTGCCTCTTCCAAGAACCATCTTGGGCCACCATAACCAAACCAGCAGAGACTCCCTGACTTTTTTTTTTTTTTTTTTTTTTTTTTTTTTTTTTTTTTTGCTAAGCCTTTCCTCAATCCTCAATGCAGATCTCTCAGGGCCTTTCCTGTGTCATCTCACCGCTGTGAATGAAGTATGAAATGGTATCCTGGTTGGTTTCCTTCCAACCCTGCTATGGTTCACTGCTTAGCAACTGTGTGCCCCCTTACAGACAAACAGCACAAAGGGAACTATGAAAGATCAATTCCAACATAGCATGATGGTCATGCCTTCCTACTGCCCACAGTTTCTCTGTTTATATGATCTTGAGGAATCACATCTCCTAGTGAAAAGCCAATCATGCCTTTCTTGGTCCCACTAGATTATAAACAATTCCCCCCGAAAGAGATTTCTAAGAATGTCTTCAAAATGTGTTGTTTTCTAAGAAAATACTCAGGTCTTGAGTCTTCTGAGATGAGGGATACTTTAAACTTTTTCTTCTTCAAACGAAATAGTTTTTCCCTAGCAGACATGCACGTGGCTCAGAAATGATCAAGGACTGAAAAGCTCTGGTTTTCTTCTCCAAAATGACTCCATGAACGGCATCTGGTCCTTGCAAAGAGAGGCTCCCACGTCGCTGTCTTTATAGTGGGGTAGGGAGAGAGGGGGAAGGCAGGGGTAATTTTTTCCCAATATGTTTGTCGTTATTATAGGTTATATATACAGAAGGAAAGTTAATTAAGCTTTTTTAAAAAATCCATCACACATCAATGGCTGCATTTTAATGAGCACAAAAAGTTGAGGTGTTTACTACCAATTAAAGTGGTTTTTAAATAAGCATTAATTAACACAGAAATTCAGAAGAAAGTTATACCTTGTCAAAGAAAGGCCAGTGCAGGCTATGCCCACTTCTGCTCCCGTTCGCATTCAGATGGTAATTACCACCAACCCTATATTTTCCATAATAATGAGGAGATGCTGTCCTGTCCATCAAACAACAACACACACACAAAAGTGGTGGAATTAGAGATGCTCAACCTGAAGTAAACTTTTCAAAGGCTCTCCTTCTGGATCCCCCCATCCATGTCAGAGGTACTCAGAGAAGAGCTTAGCCTGAGTTGAAGGGTGAGTCTCTTTCTTTTATTCTCTGGCAGCAGAGTTCTCATTGGTCAGGAAGGAGCTGCTTAAGTCTACATCAGCAAATCAGAACAAGACCCCAGTGCCTTTCCAGAGGCTGCAGGCCTCCTTTTGTTTCTTCCTAATTGTGTGCTTGGAAAAGGCTATCTCTTCTTTTTCTCTTTGCTGTGACAAAATATGCAACCAAAACAAGTTCAGAGAGCATTTGTTTGGGCTCACAGTTCAGGGGACAGTCCGTCATGGTGGGAAGCACATGGCACTGGAGCATGAACCAGCGGTCACATGGCATCCACAGTCAGGAAGCAGAAGGAGATGAATGCTTGTACTCAGCTCACTTTTTCTCTATTCAGGCTGAGGTTCCTGCCCATGGAATGCCAACACCCACATGCCTGGTGTACCTTCCCATCGCAAGCAAATCAACCTAGACAAGCCCACACAGGCATGTTCAGAGGTTTGTTCCCTAGGGGGATTCGAGATCCTGTGACACTAACCTAGAATGAAAAGATGGCCATCAACTAGCAGCCTGAAGGATGATCTCGCCCTGGGAGGGAACTGTGAAGATGCTCTAAGTGGTATGTCAGAAGGAAGCCCTGCAGCACTTCAGAACAAACTCCAGACTGACCTCCACCTCCTAAGTCGGAAGCTGGCATGTTAGTGATGACCTTTTCTAACCAGGTTCACATGGCTGACACATCAGCATCATGGTTCCCAAGTAAACACTGAAGGAGCCACACCCCCTGGCGAAATCGCTCAGACCCACAAAATTTCAGTGAGATCGGACAAAGGAGGTCAAGAGATCAACATGTACTATGTTCCAATCTGACATCTTATCACTATTCTAATCTAAAATGCCAAAAGAATAAAGGGTCCTCACCACTAAGATGTCCACGTGACCTAATATGTATGTTGATCACCTAGATTTTGGTTGCTCTGCAGTTGACACTTGGGAACATCTTGTGGCATGCAGTGAATGCACTCAACTTTATCTGTCAATCAAGAGCTTTAAAAGTGAGTCACTAAAAACCTTGACACAGAAGAACCAGGTACATACCTACAACCCCAGCACTCAGGAGTTAGAGGTAGGAGGAGCATTGTATGTTCGAGGCCAGCACCCACTGAATTCTAGGCCAGCCAGGGCTATATAATAAGTCAGCCCTCTACCCTCCCTAAACAAACAAATAACTCACTCTTGACCCAAAAGGAAGGAAAGTTTTTACATCTGCCAAACAAAGCTGGCAGGTATTTGGATATTATCAATAGCCTCCTTTGGTCTCTTTGGGCCCCATTTCAGTGTAGATTCCTCTTGAACGTTGTTGGCTTACATGAAGGGATCTTTCCTGCACAGTAAAGCTATGGCCATTTTAGTTGTTCAAGTTCTTACCAAGCAAGAAACTCTTAAGAGCCAAAGTTTTTAATCATGATCAAACATTAAATAAGAAAAGACCAACTGCAGGGATCTACACAAAGAAATATTTAAATGATCAGGTTGGCTGCACTGATGTAGGGTTAACTGCTTGGGGTGGGGTGCTGAAGAGAACCAGCATCTCCCAGAGAGGGCTGGTTTCTCCCTAGAGTATAAAGTAAAAATATATAGGATGCTTCCAGAACACATATGTATAGAGGGGAAGGAGAGTCTACTCTTTCGTTCAGCCTAAGTGTTAAACCTGCAATATGCATAAATAAAGAGTTGGTTGAGAGCTCAGATGTGGTGGTCCATGCCTGTAATTCCAGCACTTAAGAGGCTGAGGTGGGAAAATTGGGAGTTCCAAGCCAGCAATGCATGAAGATGTGGTTTAGTTGCTAGATTACACTTAGGATCCTAAGCGGTAGCTTTCAAAGTTCTACACAGCCACTGTCGGGGCAGTATATTCAGAAGGGTTTTTTCTTTCTCTCTTTTTCTTTCTCCCTTCCTTCCTTCCTTCCTTCCTCCCTTCCTTTCTTTCTTCCTTTCTTCTCTCTCTCTCTTTCTCTCTCTCTCTCTCTCTCTCTCCCCTTCCTTCCTTTTTTCTTTCTTTCTTTCTTTTTTTCTTTCTTTCTTTCTTTTTTCTTTCTTTCTTCTTTCTTTCTTTCTTTCTTTCTTTCTTTCTTTCTTTCTTTCTTTCTTTCTGAGACAGGGTTTCTCTGTATGTAACCCCAGCTGTCCTAGAACTTGCATTTGTAGACCAGGCTGGCCACAAACTCACAGAGATCTGCCTATCTCCACCTCCTGAGTGCTGGGATTAAAGGCATATGCTACCACCTGACTTGGAAGGGTTTAAAGAATTTGTTTAGGGCCCATGAGATGGCTCGGTGAGTAAAGGCATCTGCCACCAAGACTGGAGACTTGAGTATGACCCCAGGACTGACATGGTGAAGCACAGAACAAATGCCTGCCAGTTGTCCTGACTCCCGCATGTGGGCTATGGCACATGTGTAAACACACGCTCACATATACTCAATAAATCTGTCACGGGAATAAATGCTTTAAGTAAAAAAAAATCAAATAAATATGTTTAAACAATCTTGCTCTGGCCAAGGGTAGTGGCACTGACAAGGGTAGTGACTCCAACACTCTGGACAGAGCAGGAGGGTCGTGAGTTCAAGGTCAGCCTGGGCTACACAGCAAGACCTGGTCTTTAAGAAATAGACAATGAGGCCACAATTGTAAGTAAATCATCCCATTTTCTTTGTGTTAAATGTTTCTAGGAGTATCCTGGGGTTGCTGCTGTAGGCATGGAAAAGGTAGAATGTGGCCATCTGTTGTGGATCAGTAGGAGGTGGGGTAGCCTGGGACTCATCTGTCAGTGTCTAGCACAGGAGTGGGACACAGAGCCACAGTTAGGTGTTTAGGGTGTGAATGACCACCAGGCTTGCTCTCCTGACAAGCCCACCAGCTCATTCTCCCTTTGTGTCTACTGACTTCCCCTAACTTGGGCCAACCAATTTGACATCTACCCTTGTCAGAAGGAGACCTAGCAGGAAACTGAGACTGGGCCAGCCCGAACCTCTCAAAATCAAACAAAACCCAAGAATATGACCCGATTTGGGAAGCCACAGGCTAGACTGACGGCAGTACAAAAGATCTCTGCGCCTGCGTCAGAGGCGCACAGCACAGAACACAGACACCCCACTTCCCAGGCTGCCTCATGTCACCCCCACTTTACATGGCCACCTCCCCCACACTCACTAGAGCCCAATCTGAATATACAGTTGGTTCTGGTTCCTTTTGGAAAAGAGTGTTTCTTCCATGGAGTAGGCATGCCTCCTTGGTCGTGTCTGGCACAGTGAAATGTCCTTTTTCTTAATCCCCCAGTTATGTTACACCCATTGTCTTGCTTTATTAAAATGGAAAGAACTCTCCCTTACGTGTGTCCCATCCTGCCAGTTATGGGAACCAGGAGAGATTGTGCCTTTCCACTCAATTTGGACAATGGAATGAGTTTCATTTTTATTTATGGGCTTCATAAATCCGTTTCACTTGCTGCTTTTCACGCCCCACTTCCACGCTGTTGTGTTGGGATTTCCCTCCCTGCCAGGCAATTAAACCAGAAACTCATGGAAGATTTTTTTCTTTACAAAATTCTTTTAAATTCAAAATATACATAAATCATCTCCATTTCAGGTCCAATCTATTTACGGGACGGAGCGTTGAACCCTTTGGACATCCAACCTGTCATGTTTGTTCTGCCATCGGCAAGCTTGCATTCAAGAGCCACAGGTTTGTTCACAATTCCAGGGTGGAAGGAACTTTTTAACTTTAGATGTTTCCAGACCCGGTGCCAGGGGTGTGAGAAGATGGTTGGGTAGCCTTGCGGCTGAGGGGCTCGGAGGGCCATGAGGAGCTTGCAAAGCATTGTGGCCTAAGCTCAGAGCTGGGCCGAGAAACCCCCAGCAGGAGCAATATTGGCTCCATGCTGCCCCCAGAGATAAAGCTAGACAAACCAATAATCCAACAGCCAGACAGACTACACCAGACAGTCCTCACCAGTGAGGGCAGGCAAAGAGACTCAGCCTCTCTCATGACTTTGTGGCTCCACCAGAAATTTCTGTTTCTCCAAACAGAAGAGACTTCCACATGATAAGCTGCACCCAGTAGGATTCCGTAGTGCTGGGCACTCGCGGTAAAACTCAGTGACTGGGTTCACACACGGCTCTGTCTTATACAACCATCAAGGGAAGAGAGTCAAAACTTTAGGCAATATGGTGACTTGAGAGAGGAATGTCCCCCATAGTCTCTGGCATTTGAATCCTTGGTCCCCAGTTGGTGGCATTGTTTGGGATGGTTTAGGACTGTGGTTCTCAACCTGGAGGTCGTGACCCCCTTGAGAGTTGGCCACTGCTTTCACGGGGGTCACCTAAGACTGTCAAAAACACGCAGATATTGACATTAAAATTGATAACAGTAACAAAACTACCATGATAAAGTAGCAACAAAAATAATGTTATGATTGAGGTCAGCAGAACACAAGGAAATGTATTAAAGGGTCGCAGATTAGGAAGATGGGAACTGGTGTAGCCTAGGATGGGAACTGGTGTGGTCTTGCCAGCAGAGAGAACAAGAGCCTCTCACCATTTCCGTTCTCTCTGCCTCATGCCTTTCTCCCTTCGTGCCCGAGAGCCACATTAAGTGAGTTCTCACTTCCTGCTCATGCCATCAAGTCTTATCCCTCTGGGACACTAAGCCAAATAAACCCCTCTGTTAAGTAGCCTCGGTTGCGGTATTTATCACCACCACAGAAAAGTAGCAAACACAGACAGGAACATTTGAAATCTGTGATGGCCCAGATACAATTTGAATTTGATTTTTGGCACGGTCTCATGCAGTCCACTCTCACACTTGCTAGGAAGCCAAGGATGACCTTGAACATGAACCTACCTTGGGTCTCATGTGTCCTGGGATTGCAGGCATGAGCCACTATGCTTGGCCTGAAATTTATTTTGATGCTTTCTCTGATTGGACCACTCCATCCATCCATCTTTCCTTGCCCCACCCCCACTGTACTGGGGCTTGGACCTTGGTACCTCATGTATGCTAGGTAGGTATTCTACCACATCATACGGTCAGATTTTAAAACTCCTCCTCCCCCCTCCCCCTCCCTCCTCTTCTCCCCCCCCCCACCCCACCTCCTCTTTCTTCTCCTCTTCCTTCTTATCTCCTTCTTTGTACTGGGAATTAAACCTAGAGGACCACATACCCTAGCAAATACTCCACCAAGAGTGGCATGCCCAGCCTGCTCTCCCTTGGCAGACCAACTGACTATTGACTCATGGACGTATACATAGCGTGTTCCAATGCGCCAGTTAGTCTGCTCAGCCCCTTCAGCTTTGCCTCCACGGAATCCTCTGGTACCTAGTGTGCAGCAGAAGGCACCTCATGTTTGTTAGACTTTTTCCCCTGGGATTCTCCAAACGGGAGGCGAGCTGGCTGTTTTCTCTGTCAAGCCACAAATTACAGGGCTGACCTCGGCGCTCAGGTTTACTAGTGGAAGTTCCGGTTCTCCCTCTTTGTGGAGCCTGCGGAGATGAGCGAGTGAGCGAGCGAGCATCTGTAGGTGTGTGTGGCACGGCGCTGACGCGGCTGACGCTAACACGGCTGACACAAGTGTTTTGGTCCAGCTGGCAGGAATCTCCCTGGAGTGGAGATGGGTGGACCAGAGTGTGATGAGAATGTCACAGATGGTTAGGATCAGCCACCTCCCTCCGTTTCAGTCACTTACCCAGTAGGGAGGGCATGGAGCTAGCAGGACTACCCCTCCGGGGCATTACCACTTATGATTCCACCAAAACCAGGAAACTTGTATTCTGATTTGAACTTTTACTACCATGGATCTATCCGCCCTCCACCCCCCCCCCCAAAAAAACTGAGGGATAGCGATTCAAATTCCAGAGGCCAAGATGAAATCCAGAGCCCAAATGTGCCAGCCACAGCAGGATATGATGCCATAGAACTTTTTGCCTCAGCTGCCAGCCAGTCCCTCCATTTGCAATGCTGTGTAACATCTCAGGAAGCGCTTAATTCCACCTCAGGGATGCTGTGTGCCGCAGCAAACAAGAGAAATATTAGGTAGCACAGCACTGCCTAGTTCCCACTAGATCACACAATGCACTGAGGTAAAATTCCTCAAAGAACAAAATCATGTTGGAAAGAGCATCCCTGTCCTGAATAACACTGAATGGAGATGGGCTTGGACCCACGTGGAGACCGCGGCCATTTCATAAAATTGTGTGGGTTGCACACTGGATAAGAGCCTCACTGAAGAGGCGCCTTCCACATCACAGACACTACAGATGTTTCTGTTTACTGGGCAGTAGCGGCAAAGGCCTTGAGGAAAGGCTGGCTGCCTTTTTCTAAATTGCACAAATACTCCAATAAAAGAGACAGTCCTCTAGAAATGGGAAAGGGACAAGGTAGCCAGTACCTACTTTATATATACATGCACACATGTACATACACATGCATGCACATGCACACACATGCATATATCATACACACACGCATGCTACACATAGACACACACACTACACATGCACATATAGACACCCACCCATACACATGAACGCACACATGCATACTCACAAATACTCACATGCATGTGTAAGTATACAAACACATATCATATATACATGCACACCCACACATACACATATGTGTAAGTAACACAGAAGTTCTTATAAATGTTCCTCATTGTAACAATTACCCTGTGATAGTGCCTTCCTGGACACTAATATCTTTCCATCCCATGGGTCTAAGCCACAGGCTTCTCTCCACCAACGACATGCTGAAGAACCCAGGCTCCTTTCCCTGGGCTTCCCCATGTTGATGCTATGGACTGCACACACACACACACACACACACACAGTGGAGTTCAACTCATGTCCTTGTGTTGTATTCTTTGCCGCTTGAAGAGAGGCCAGAGGATGCATGCTTTACATTGGCATATATAGTGGGCGGGTAACAGCACTAGAAGACCCTAGAAGCTTGTTTCTGTGTTGTCTGCTGTGATGTCCCCACTCAGTCTGGTCAACTAGCCAGGCTCTTCCGGAAGACAGAACATTGCACATTGCAGCTGCTTTGCTGAGTCGCTGTCACCTTGAGGGCTTTGCCCAGGGACAAACTAGGCAACTCTGATGATTGGAAGACTTGGAATTTTCATCTGTATGTTTAAGTATGAAACATAAATCTAAACTGAAAAAAAATAGAAAAGCAATACATGGGAGGCTGGCAAGATGGCTCAGTGTACCCACTTGTTATCAAGCCAAACAATCTGAAATAGATTCCTGGGACTTACATGATCTCCACACATGTGCCATGACATATACACACACACATATGATAGACAGATGATAGATAGATAGATAGATAGATAGATAGATAGATAGATAGATAGATAGATAGATGATAGATGATAGATAGATGATAGATAGATAGGTAGGTAGGTAGGTAGATAGATAGGTAGATAGATAGATAGATAGATAGATAGATAGATAGATAGATAGATAGATAGATGATAGATGATAGATAGATAGATAGATAGATAGATAGATAGATAGATAGATGATAGATAGATAGGTAGGTAGGTAGGTAGGTAGGTAGGTAGGTAGATAGATAGATAGATAGATAGATAAACAGACAAATAGATAGATGATACATAGACAGACAGCAGACAGTAGGGTAGATAGGTAGGTAGATAAATGACAGACAGGTAAAATGTTTTGGGGAGCTAGAGTCAGGAGGATGAGAAGTTCAAGGTTACCCTCAGTTATACAGCAAGTTTGAGGCCAGCCTGAGCTATATGAGACCCTAGCTTTAAAAAACACACAAACAGATAAATAGCAAAGATTAAAAACACATCACAAATTTATTTAGACATGTCCCATTCAAATTAAGTGCGGCTAAGTCTTAACCAATTCTCTCCAACTTCAGACTCTCCTTTCTCCTGGTCCCTGAAGTAGAGAGCATGAGTAATCCAAACTTCCTGCATTAACATCACCATTTTCTCTCACACACCACCATCTGTTCCTCATAGTCTATACTGGGTAATTTACACACAGCAAACACTACTTTTAGCTCAGTGGCTGGGATCCATGTCTGAAGGCTTGTTCTCTGCTTTCTCATACCTCTTTTATAAAGACAACAATCCCTCAAGGCTTGATCACATCCCAAAGGTCTTTTAACACTTTCTCGATGGGCATGAAGTGCCAGCACAGATACTGTGTGGCCACAGTTCATGGTGTACCTTCACTTCCCATGCCTCCTGTGGTCACAGATCTAGACAGCTACTGAATTTGCTCATGCCTAGCTGATATCTTTCTCTGCACTCCAGTGGTCTACAGTACATTTTCCACTTGGTTCCTTAGGACAAGACCATGGGAACTATCGTGTACTATTTGGGTCCTCTCAGAACTTATGGTGAACCCTAGCCCAGTGTGTGATGGTACCTTTGGAGGTAACTAGGAATGGATGATCCCTCACCAAGAGGATTAGGGGCTCACAGGGATCACAGGAGAGCATGCTTCCTCTTTCTGGCTCCCAAGTCAGGACAGAAGACAGCATCCATGCACAACAAGGGAGAAGGCCCTTGGCTGACCCAACCATCCTCCCCCGATCTCAGACTTCCAGCCTCTAAAACAGGGGAAATCAATGTCTAGTCTTCCTAAGTCATCAACCTGTGGCTCCCCGTTCCAGCAGCACAACAAAGAGGATGAAGGGTTCCCTGAAGTCCCTCACAATCACTGTGCCTTTTCTACTTAGATAGAAATCAGGTTCACTTGACATACAATCTTTCTTTCCTTCTGTTTTTCAAATATTTCCACTCATATTTTCCCCTCTCTACCAAATGATGCTAATGAGAAACTCATCCTGGTAAAACATCTGCTCTTTCCCTTCTCCTCCAAACATTCTTCATCCTTTCCTTAATGTCTCCTGGTCAGCATTCCCAGGGTACAATGTGCTCCATCACATGGTCAGCATCCCCAGGGTGCAATGTGCCCCGTCCACGGTCAGCATTCCCAGGGTGCAATGTGCCCTGTCCATGGTCAGCATTCCCAGGGTGTAACGCACCCTGTCCATGAGGAATTTCACAGTTTACTTTCAGGAATGTTTTCTTGGGTTTGACTGGGTCACACTCCTCACCCCCCCCCCCCCATTCTCTTTTTTATCTAAAAACAGTACAGGCCATCTTTGCTTAGCTCAGTATCAGGTGCTTTCTTTCCATCATTATTTTAATATTATTATTACCATCAATTGCTATTTCTATGAAGATATGTCTTGCTTTTGTTCACTCTTTGGTCATTCTAGTGCAATTTTCATTTCTGAAGTTTTTATTTATAATTCTTTCCTGAATTGGTCTCTTATTTCCAAGTATTTTAATTATGGTCTTATGATTGGGATGATGGTATAGTAATTAAGAGCACTGGCTTCTCCTCCAAAGGGCCAGGATTCAATTCCCAGCACCCGTATGTCAACTCACAACTACCTATAACTCAGTTCCTGGGTACCATACACTCAAGCACACACACACACACACACACACACACACACACAGCCATATCCATAACTTTAATTATGGTTTCATGTCTTATGTAATTTTCTCAGTGTCAGTTTTAATTTGGGACACATCTTTCTAGAATATGTTCATTGTATATTCGACCGTTATTCTATTTCCAATTATTTTTTTTCTTTTTTCTCTTTGTGTGTGTGTGTGTGTGAGAGAGAGAGAGAGAGAGAGAGAGAGAGAGAGAGAGAGAGAGAGAGAGAGAGAGATCCCTAGACCCTTAGACCACGCAGCTGGCCTCATGATCTTCCTGCCTCAGCTTGCTGAGAGTGAGGAGTACAGCTCACCATCCTCTTCCTTCTGAATCCCTTTCCTGTGAGCTTGCCTTCCTCCTGATCTGTGGGGATAAACCAGGCTTTCTGGCTCCCTCTTCTGTTGTCTGAGTGAAGTGTGGAAACATGTCTGACATCCACTCCCTGAGACTGCCCCGAGCCTGCTCCTTGTCTCTAGCTCACTTTGGTTTTATCCTCGGCAGTTTTCCCTTGGCATGGGGCCTTGAACTAGACAGCAGCTCTGAAGATGAACGTCCAGAGCTCGAAGGCCAGCTGCTGCCGTCCCTTCCCTAAACTCTGTGCACTTACAAGTGGTAGAATGAACGCCTTCCTCCACCTGCAGCTGCTGGCCCCAAGCAACCCGGGGCTTCCTGTGAAGACCCCTGCTCCATGGGCTGCAGGCAGAAGCTATGTCACATTCTTTTCTCTCCCTTACACCATAATCTCTTGGCTGCCGGGTTTCATTTTCAGCTGCTGGCATCTGGGGTTCTGTGTGGTCACTGATGTGGAGAACATTGTCTGTGAGTTCCTCTTTTGCTCTCCAGTTGCTCTACACAATGGTGGAGCCCTGAGCTCAAGCTAGTCTCTGCCTCCTCTTGGCTTCTGCCTCAGCCAGTCTTAGGCTGCAGCTTTGTGAAGAGCCCTTTTACAGCAGTGTGTTGGGAGGGAGGCATGTATGAAGCATTGCTATCAGACATCATCTGAAGGGACCCTGAGATAAACTTCAGAAGAGACTTCACCTTTGCCCACAGTTTTAGAGGCTTTGGTGCGATAATGCTCTTGTACCTTTTAAAGATTTGTCACTCACATTGGTTTAACAAAATGCTGATTGGGCCAGTAGCCAGGCAGGAAGTACAGATGGGATGAACAGACTAGGAGAATTCTGGGAAGAGGAAAGACTCAGTCTGCAGTCACCAGCCAGATGCAGAGGAAGCAAGATGAGAATGTCACACTGAGTAAGCTACCAAGTCATGTGGCTAAACATAGACAAGAATTATGGGTTAAGTTGTAAAAGCTACTTAATAATAAGCCTGAGCTAATAGGCCAAACCATTTAAAATTAATATGAGCCTCTGTATGTTTCTTTGAGACCGAACAGCTGTGAGACCAGGCAGGACAGAAACCTCCACTGTGGTTGGCTGGTTTCTCAGCTCATGATGAGGGAAGAGCATCATGACGGGGAGCTGCTCATAGCTCCACAGCCAGGAAGCAGAGAGAGGCAAGGGACAGGGGAAATCTGAGCTGCCCTTCAAAGGTATTCATGACCAAATCGATGGACTCCATCCCACCAGCCCTGTCTCCTACTCTCCATAATGCTCAGTAATACCACCAAATTATAAATCCATCCATCACATCAGAGCTCTAATGACCCAATCACCTACTAGTGGCTGGATACATCAGCTGGGAACCAAGCCTTCAACATTTGCAACTCAGAGGTACTTCAGATGACGTGTTACTGAATGAGGTAGAGTTGCAAGATTGCAGTCTCTGCCCTTAGTTTAGGATCAAGAACCCAACATACCTGTGCTCGGGACTCCACCCACCTCGTTCGCAGAGCCAACTCCCATGTGCTTTTGCCACATAAATGAGAATAGACCCTCTTCTCAGGACTTTCATGTCTCCATCTGCTAAACAGAGCACTCCCCTGGCTATAAAAATGTGTGAATAGTACTCAGGCTGTGGGGGTGAGGTCGTAGAGACATGTGTCACCTGTCCACCATGGCCTGCATCCTTGAAGGCAGAGCTATGCATCCCCCATGCTGTCCCTCCCTTCACACCCTGGACAGCAAGTGTCTTGACACATTCTGAGCCCTGGAGGGTCACACCTTGAAAGGAGCACCGAAAACCCTATGATGTGATCATTAATTAAAAAGGCCCCCGAGCCTCATCAACGGTGACAAGGGTTAATGTGCCCATAGTTGAGGGCTACCCTCAAAAAAGACCCTTCACGTAGAAGAAATGGCCTTCACTTCAAACGTCAACCAGAGGAAGACATGGAAGGGCTGCGTGTTTAAAATGCATTTTTTATTATTCAGCCTTCAGCAGAAATGTCACCTTTCTAAGGCAAGCTGTTACCATGCGCTCCCTGTGCCAAATGGGCGCCTCTGAGGAGCAGAATTTGATCTCAGCATTTCTAGTGATTTGTGTTTCTCTTTCAAGGAGCTCCATGCCTCAAGGCACCTGCGAGACTCACAGCGCAAGAAGGTAAGTTTGCAGGAAAAGCCAGCTCTGAAACATAAAACGGGCTGTGCTGAACAGGCCAGGAGCTCCATCAAAGCCAGAGCCCACAGTCCCCTGCCCAGTAATCCGGGACCCCTCCGCGCAGTGCATTGTTTTCTGGTGAGCACCATGGTTGAAACCATATTCTCAAAGAAACTGCGCTTTGTCACAAGGCCCCATCCGCAGGCGCAGCCACATGACAGGCCCAGAAGCAGCCAGCACAACTGCCGGCAACGCTTGCCAACAAGCCAGATGCTGCCACACATTGGCATCTGGGTCCTGGAACAGCAAGCATGTTCTCATCCTGGCTAGGGATTCTGACCCCAGCCTCAGAAGGAGACAAAAACGGGGAAGAAAGAGCGGGAAGGACGGGGGAGGTCGGCCTGCTCATGGTCTCTGGGTCATTTCCCTACCTTAGAGCCTCACCTGACAAAAGGCTCCTTGGAAAAGGACCGCAGGAGCTGCTGTGGGAGGGGGAGGTAGAGACGGAGCTGCTCTGGCACCTGGGAAGTGGGGATGGCTGGTGCTACAGGAGACAGCTGCAGCGGGCAGCCTTCTCTCCCTCAGCCACGATAGCCCGCGGTGGGGCTAAGCTTTGGGACATGGCTCCAATCTGCAGCAGAGGGATGGAGTAGCCGTATCCACGGCTGTCGATCCTGCTCTCTGGGTGCCAAGGCTCCCCAGTGCCAGCAAGGCCGGTGAAATGATGGGAGCAGAAGCCAGACCCCACACTATCGAGAGCCTCACAACCAGCGAAGGTGCCCGTGGTTCCTGATTCCATGAAGGCCTCCACCCTGGGTGGTCACATAGATAGAGGCTGGGCTCGGGTAGGGTGGGAAGTCAACAAGAAAATAAAAACAAAGTTGCATTTCTTTCCCAAAATAACAAATTCTACCCAGCATCCCCCCCATTCCATTTCTGTGCCTGAGCCCTAGCAGCAAGCCTGTGTTCCCAAGAGCTCTGCCCATAGCTGCAGAGTCAAACACTGTCCCAGGAGCACCTCCCTGACACTGGGCACCACAGCCTCTACCCAGACCTACCTGGTACTCCTCTGGCCATCAGGTGTGGGGCACTTCGGGGACCTCTGGCCATCGCTGGTAAAACTGCAAAGCACGTCCTCCCTATGGTGTCCTAAGCAACAGTGTCATTTAGAAAGGCCAGTGCTACTATATCACAGCTGAGTCGGCACCACACAGACATGCGAAGTGACTGCTCACACTGACAGCCCTCCTGGCTTCTGTTTATAGTTTTGTTTTTACAATGCAAGGTTTCATGTAATAGAGACCGACCTGGGGCTTCTGCTCCTCCTGCACAGCCTTCCCCAAATCTCTCCTTTTGTAAACAAAATTATCTGAATATTTTACAGGTGTTTGTCGAAAGTCAAATATATATAATAAGTAATCTCAGAAAATATATTCTTAATACCTTATAAAATAAGGTATTATTTTATAATACCTTATTGCTCCTTTTGCTAAACGTTTGAAATTAGATCCTCTATATTCCCCCCACTTTTACACTTAAATCCACAACCTTGGGGCTGGAGAAACAACTCATTTCTAAAGTGCTCGTTGTTCAAGCACGAGGACTTGAGTTTGTATCTTCAGACCCTTGCTAGCTCAGTGTGGTGGCACAGGCCTGTCGTCCCAGCCCTGGGATCAGGTAAGGAGGTCCCTGGGGCTTACTGACCTAACTGATAAGTGAGAGACTGTCACACAGCATAAGGTAGATAAGTCCATAAGACAGCTCGGTGGGCAAAGCGCTTTCTGAGCAACTCCTGCAACCTGAGTTCCAGCCCAGATCCAAAGTAAAAGTAGAGAGTAAAAACCAATTCCAGAGATGTCCTCTGACCTCCACACATGCACATGCACACGCCTCCTCTGACCTCCACACATGCACATGCCTCCTCTGACCTCCACACATGCACATGCACACGCCTCCTCTGACCTCCACACATGAACATGCACAGGCCTCCTCTGACCTCCACACATGCACATGCACACGTCTCCTCTGACATCCACACATGCACATGCACACGCCTCCTCTGACATCCACACATGCACATGCACACGCCTCCTCTGACCTCCACACATGCACATGCACATGCCTCCTCTGACCTCCACACATGCACATGCCTCCTCTAACCTCCACACATGTACATGCACACACCCACACACACGATAATAAAAAAAACGAAATAAACAGGTGGAGGGAGACTGAGGTCACCCAACATCAACCTATGGCCTCTACATGTATGTGCACACACATGATGTGTACCTGCACACACCTCTGTGCGCGTGCGCACACACACACATACAAATAAAAAAGCACACACCTCACTGTCGTGCTGTGAAATTCAATGCCCCCTTGCAAAATGTGAAATGAGCCAACCCAGGAAGTGTCCCCAGCTGAGGCCTACAGAGATGGACAGCAGCCATGCGATGCTCAGAAGCCAGGAAGACTTTGGAGTCTTTGTGCTGTCTGGAGCTGAACTTCAGCTACAGCACCCCAAGAAGGAAGAGGAAACCCAACCATCCCAAAGATCAGAACTCAAGACCTCTGACAGCTGTGACCCATGGAGGCAGGAGCTGTGTGTCAAAGCAACTGCGGTGAAGTGGCTGATCTCTCTGGGGATGCAGACCACGTGCTCCTACCACGTGCTCCTCAGTGAAGTGGCCATCTCTCTGGGGATACAGACCACATGCCCCTACACGTGTTCCCTACCACGTGCTCCTCGGTGAAGTGGCCCATCTCTTTGGGGATGCAGACACTCCCTACCACGTGCTCCTGCCACATGCTCCTCCATGAAGTGGTTGATCTCTCTGGGGATGCAGACCACGTACTCCTACCACATGCTCCCTACCATGTGCTCCTCGTAGAGGCATATGCCACCAGGGCCCAGCTTGGCTTCCTCTTTATCCAGCTGCCTACTTGTCTCCTATTAAACACCCTTTTCCTTTGATATGAGCACTGTCTGGACCAACTCCATGGAAATGTCACAATGCCTTCAAAATTAGAAGGTGTACCCAGGGTAAGGAACTCACACCCATCCTAGGCCAAGGCAAGAGACTTTCCTGGAAGGGCACTGCCATAGGTCAGCAGGATGGGGACAGAAACCGGAACCTGCCTTTCTAACTATGCCCCAGACTGTTTCCCTAAAGCTTTGTATGTAGATGCAATTTCAAACTCAGAGAAGTGTTGCAAGAAGAAAATTCACCATCAACCCAGAACAGAGGGCATTTTGAGAACCACTGAGTTATGTCAAAGGTCTGAGACAAACAGAGAAGTAAACCAATAACAAAGGTCAGGATATTGTTGAACAAAAAGCAAACCAACAAACTAAGAGCAGAATGCTGAGGCCAGGCTGGGCCCCAGGGCTTGGGTCCAGGGCTCTGAGTGATGGAGCATCGTTATCAACCACAAATACACTTGCTTGGTTTTCTTGAAGACCCCCAGAGTGACAGACACTACAGAGACACTAGCCCCAGGTAAAAACTATGTTCTAGAAGAAAGCAATTACTTGAGAAGGAAGTTCTAGACTTGAGAGGATTACAGCTCCCTCTGCATTCTTCCCTGGGTCAGCATTCTGCCTCCAGCCAAATTTCTGCAGTGGATCCTACCTACACCCTGCCTCTAGTCTCCTTCCCTCCAACTACTCTCTGTTCTAACCCTAAAGTCATCTCTCCACATCAGCTGTTACCCACACCAGCTACTGATTCCCTGCAACCTAGAGTGTGACATCCCAGGTCCCAGCATGGCCTTTAACCCAGCTCCATTCACCTTGCCTTCTGTAGTACACAACAGATTCTCTCTCTCTCTCTCTCTCTCTCTCTCTCTCTCTCTCTCTCTCTCTCTCTCTCTCTCTCTCTCTCTCTCTCTCTCTCTCTCTCTCTCTCTCTCTCTCCGTGTGTGTGTGTGTGTGTGTGTGTGTGTGTGTGTGTGTGTGTGCAAGTAAATGTATGTCACATTAGTGCAGTTCCCACAGAGTCCAAAAGAGAATTTCAGGTCCCCTAGAGCTGGGGTTACAGATGGCTGTGGGCCACCGATGTAGAAGGACTCAAACTCGGGAGCTCTCTAAGAGCAGAAGCCAAGCACTTTCAGCCATGAGCCACCTCTGCAGCCCATCTGGTCGGAGTTTAAGGTTGTGTGGCCACCAAGGGACGTGCTACTGAGTAGGGTATGACAGCCACCCAAGCCTCTAGGAATAACAGAAAAATATCTACAAGAAAACAGTTAAGCACCAATTCAGGGTTTTTATTAACCTTGCCTTTTAAAATGTGGGATAATCTTACTAGTTCATGGAGGGACACAAGAACCCGCCACCATTCCCCCTCAGCAGCGAGGACCCACAGCAGTGCTATCTGATTGAGGCTGAAGGCCAATGAGAAGGAGACACAGACAGGACACCACGCTAAGATTCTCTACTGTATGCCACAGTCCTTGAGGAAATAGCTTGAGATGCCAGGCTCGATCACTTACAGCATTTACAAAACAGAAACCAAGTCCTTGAAAGATATGTGTGAGTCCCGGCAGAACGGCAAGAGGGGCGCTTCTCAGCACCACAGCACTGGCAACTTGTGGGGCCAGGCATGCGGTGTGGGGGCTCTGCTGTAGTGCTACTGGCCACCCACCCAGAACGCACACATGGCATGAGAGATTACCCACTCTTGATTCCCACTGGCCCTGAAGTACGTGCAGACGGGAAAAGGCTGAGGAAAAACGCAACCAAGTTGGAGTGATTTAAAACATGTTTGAATAAATCTGGGGAGAAGGCTCAAGGGGCAGAGGGCTTATCACACAAGAGTAAGGACCTGCATCCAGGCCCTCAGAACCCACGAGAAGCCAGGCACAGTGGCGTGCAGCTGTATCCCAGGGACCCTGTGGGAGGAGGAAGACAGACTCCCAGAAGCTTGCAAGCCAGCAAGCCTGGTGTACATAGCAAATAACAGACCTGTCTCAGACATGGTGGGAGGTGAGGACAGTTAAAGTCAAATGTGGTAAGCCCATGATGGAGCGCTATTAACAAATGGACAGTCGGCCAGGCTAGGGAGGACAGGCCACCAATCACAGCCAGGTCAAGAAGCCGGCTCCCCTTAGGGCTGAATTTCACTCACTGGGCGAGTCACTTCACCAAATGTGATATATACGCAATGGGGTATGAGATGGCCTTTAACTGGAGACAGACACGATCCACAGCATGGACGGGCCTTGGAAATGACACACTAAGTAAACAGACACACAGAAACACACAGCCTATGATTCCAGTTACATGAAATACCTACCAGAGCCCAAGCCATGAAGACCAGGAGCTGGGGAGACAAACAGGAAGTTGTCATGGAACAGATATGGTTCTGGCTCAGTTGGGGAGAGAGAGAGAGCGGTGACAGCCGCACAAGGGTTTACACATGCTAAATGTCACTTCTGCATCAAATGCCCAAAGTGGCTGAAGTAGGGCTAGGGAGACGGCTCAGTAGGCAAGGTGCCTGCTACACAAACACGAGGGTTCCCCAGACCCCACATGAAAACACAGGCAACGTGGGCCTGAATTCCCAGCACTGGGAAGGAGGAGATAGGATCCCTGAGGCTCACTCACCTCAGACAGCTCAGCGAGAGATACTGTCTCAAAAAAATACAGCGGGGAGAAACGGAAGAAGGCACCATGCTGGATAGTTCTATGTCAACTTGACACAAGATAAAGTCATCTGAGAGGAGGGAACCTCAGCTGAGAAAATGCCTGCATAAGCTCAGGCTGTGGCCAAGCCTGTAGGACATTTTCTTAATTAGTGCCCATTCCACTGTGTGGTGCCACCCCTGGGCTGGTGGTCCTGGGTTCTATAAGAGAGCAAACTAAGCAAGCCATGAGGAGCAAGTCAGTAAGCAGCTCCCTTCCATGGCCTCTGCATCATTTCCTGCCTCCAGGTTCCTGCCCTGACTTCCTTCAGTGATGAATAGGGCTGTGGAAATATAAGCCAAATAAACTCCTTCCTCCCCAATTTACCTTTTGGTCATGGTGCTTCATCGCAGAATAGAAACCCTAACCAAGACAGACACCAAGTGTTGACTTCTGACCTTCACACACATGGACATGCACATATGAACACACACACACACGCACATGCACGCACACATTCAAAATGATTGAAATGGCAAAACTGACTTTTACTCTAGTTTAAAAAAATGGATTTGAAACACTAAGCGGTAATTTCTCTAATGGTTTTGACCCATATCCCAAGCCTCTGCTTGAGCCAACAAGGCATGAGCTGCAACCGAAGTCCATCTCACGCCGCTGGACTTCAGGCATGCACACAGCATGGCATGGAGGATGGGCTTCACGCACAGACATTGAGCCCATCTTATTTCTAAAATAATTTGTGTCCAACATGAATAGTGTGTTTACACTGAGGACAAGCCCCAACCAAGCATGCAGAAAGAGAAATCACAGCTGTGGGAGTGCGTCCACCAACCAACCTGGCAACCATCTGTTTGTGTTACTGTCCTTTGAGCCCAGGGGTCCAAGTCACATGGAGGGTGAGGGCCTTCACCTTCGTTGTGAAGTCCTGATTTTATGTCACAGGGCACTTCTGGAAGGAAGTTCTGCTCTGGCTGGCTCTGAGTGCTCACAGACTTCCTACTGACCCACACAGGAAGTCCTTCTGTGTCTCACCTGCGTGAGTTCCTGTCATGAGGCCAGGGGGTGGCGAGCCAAACCCGGCTCCAGGGACTGATGTCATCTTGACTGAGGTCTGATCTTGGTGACCTGCTATATCCCAACCTGGTATTGTGACAGCCCTTCAGCTGGGTTTCGGATTATAAAGGGACCAAAAAGGGGAAAGGGGAGTCAAATAATAGAAAAAGGGAAAATGCTTGCACATTTCCTGTGTTTCAACAAACATTTCTGCTTCTGTTTATCTTGACAGGAGACCTGGAAGTCATCAGATGGGTGCTGAGATGCTCCTGGGGCCAGGGTGGCCTCCACACAGACTCAAAAGCACATGTTTTAGAACGGAAGGAAAAATTCAGGGGCTGGAGCTCAGGACAGTGCTTGCCTAGCATGCAGGCACAAGGTTCTGATACAACAAACACAAACAAAACACAATGACAACAACAGAAAATTCCAGTCATTTCTGGTGGCCTCTCACTTGGAAGCAGTGCCTTGCCCTGCAATCTCTGGAGAAATTTGACAGACATTAACACTTAAGGCATCTCCAAGTTTTGGCAAACAGCACAGTGGCAGCGGTGCTATCTTAGCAAGATGACATGGCATCACTAAACATGAGACAGGTGAATGTCAGGAGCTCAGCTCAGCATCTCCTCGCTGGGCTGTGCAACAGGATGTGTATAGATGGCAGACTACGTTTCCCACAGGAAAACAAACACCCTCAGCCACAGCAGGAGCAACCGTCCATCTTCCACAAGAGCAGGAACAGAAAAGAAGGACCCTTCAAAATGAACCTTTACATCTTAAGCTATTAATAAAGAAGCCATCCAAGTCTTAAGCACATTTATTGGACATCATGATTTCTTGTTACACTGGCATCTTGGGGGATAAACACCCCTTCCCTTTTGTGTTAGCAGAAGTGGGAAAAGCAGAGTCCAAGAGAATGAGCAGAGGATGCAGGACATGGAGCGAGGGGGGGGAGACACGAACAGGAGGTCAGGCGCGTTCCCAGGAGCCCCTCAGAGTTAGCAGCATCAACCAGCAGGTTCAACGCTGGCAAGAGTGTTTTTCCTCAGTTCCCCTGGCCCTTTCAGCACTAGGCATTCCTCTTCACGTTGTGAGCACCCTGGTGACACTGTCCACAGAGCAGATTAGTGTGTTACTCAGCAAATTCCGACTCAGTCGTGTAAACCAGTCTTGTTCAGCAGAAGCACCATTAGCTATCACCACAAGGCCCTCCAGTCACGTAAATGTTCCTTCTACAATTACAGCTTCCCAGCAGAGGTGTTTTGCACAGGTGTCTGCCACACACCTGAAACCCTGAAGTCACGTTATGTCACATCTGGGGGAAGGTGAGAGCAGAGCCACTGCTGGCAAGGTTCACTGGTCTCATGTCAGACAGCAGGGCTAAGGGAGTCTGTCAGCCCGCTGCCCCACAGCATCCTCTAAGGCCTTGTCCCAAGGCTTTGGAACACCAACTGAAGGAAGACTGGCCACTCCTGAAGTCCTGTCACGAGGGGTCTCTCCTGTGAAGAGCACTCCACGTGACGTTCATCTTGTCAGTTCTGCCCAGTCCACTGGAGTGAAGAATGGGTGAGATTTGATGTCTTCAACACCGGCCACTCCGGCACCCAGACGCTCCAGAGGGTTGAACTGCAAGAGCTGAAACAGAAGACTCTGTGAGAGACAGGAACACAGAAGCAATGGGAGGAAAAGGGGCTGTGAAGGGAAGGACTTCAGGACCGGCTGTCTGGCTGTGGTCTGGTGGAGCATCCCACCCGAGTGACAGGCTTGTCAACAGCTGAGTGATCCACTGGCTTTCCCTTATCCTCAAACAGGATAACAGGATCAAGAGATGTAGCTACTTTCTCCGGGACTCAGGAGTCAGGGTGCCCCGCTGTCTTCCAGTTCCTTAATGCTACACCACCAGGACATATGCTCAAATCTGAACAAGCAAAGCTATGTCCCAAACCACTTCCTCTGGACTGGATGGTACATTTGATGAAGTAATTTGATCCAGTGAATGAAATAGGTTATGACTTGTTCAGAATTAGGAATTATGTATAAAATAAGCAAATAATGTCATAGGCAGTCAGATTTTTAAGAGTAAAACCAAGAAGCAATGAAGGCCCTGGGCATGCTGGGAGAGTGTGCCTGAGACATGCCTGCATCCTCAACATGTCAACAGCTTTGCTAAGGGACAATTTATACACCATATAGACATCTACTGCAAGTCACAGGTCAACAGACTTGGCATGGTCCAGTCCAGCTCCACGCCCCCAGAAAAGGGGTGCTCTGTGACATCTGTTCCCCACAACCTCGGCCCACAGCAGCCACTGCTCTGAGCCTGCCCTTCCCAGGCAGCTATGGAGTGCAGTACTAAGTGAGCCTTCATGCTCTGCTTCCCCAGCACAGCGCCTGAGTGTGCTGAACTGGCCTTTCTCCTGATTGATATTCCACGATTCCTCCACCACTGCTAATCTACTCGCTGGCTTGTGGGCCTCAAAGTCCCCAGTGAACGACACCGCTGTTAGGAGTCACGTGTGTCCTCAGGAGGACACCTGTTTCCAGCGGAGTTTATTCCTCGGGTCAGAACTGCTCAGTCACACACAGCAGGCTTGTATATAACTTATTAAGAAACTGCCAAACTGTCCCAATGTGGCCGTACCTGTCTATAGTCCCATCATCAATGAGCGAGAACCCTGGGTTTTCTGCCTCAGTACCCTCTGGCCTTGACTGAAAGCAGCTCTAGAGGGCCTGTGGCATCTCGTGGTGGCTTTAACTGTACTCCCTGGTGACTAATGACACTGATCGTGGCTGTATGCCCTGATAACCATTCATATAGCCTCTCGGCTGAAACAGCTCACCTTCTGCCCATTTCCACACCAAGCTGTCTGTCTTGCTTGGGTGACAAGAATCCTGAACACAAGCATAGACAGCGGTTTGCAAACACCTTCCCCAGCCTGTGGCTTTCACTTTCTCCACACATCTCTGAAGTGCTCACATTTTTAATGTTAATGAAGTCTACTTTATCGGTGTTCTTTTTATGGCTCATGCTTTGGTCTTCTATCTAAGAGCTCTGCCACAGCCCAAGGCCATGAGCGGCTTCTCGTGTTTCCTCTACAGGCTTGACAGTTCTAGTTTGTCCACAGAGTCCTGTGAGTTACTGGGAGTTAGTCTCTATGTGGGATGCAGTAGGGGTGGGGCTCAGCTGAGCACTGAGTCCCACGCATGTGTACAAAGCACACGGCTGTCCTGATGACTGCAGTACAGGGTGAGCTAGTTCACACCAGTCCTTTCTAGCTTTTCTTTTTTCTGAAGCAGGGTCTCATACTGTGACTCAGATTGGCCTGGAATGACTCAGTATGTAGCCCAAGCTAGCCCTGAACTAACAGTAGTCCTCCTGTCTCAGTCTTCCACATGTTGGGATTACACGTGTGAGATGCCAAGCCCAGAAAGCCTACACACACACACACACACACACACACACACACACACACACACACACACACCTGATCTGTTATTTGAATTTGGGGACAAAAATGGACTTACACCAAGAGCTACATTTATATCGTATCTATACATATCATAAGCCCAAAACCACCATCTCATAATTATCACTACATGTGTATTTTTTTAAAACAGGTGGGGGAGATAAATGGAAAAACATACTTAGATTTTTCATAAACTTCTCTCTCAACCACTGCACTGTTCACAGCGTGCTCAGACCTCAGCACCCAATGTGTCACCATCCCCTCCATCCCAAAATAGTCCCTAGCTCTTGGACATGTGTGTCCATGGCTGGGAGCTACTTAGTCATTCTTTATCTGAGAGTGTCTTTATTTTACCTTTTATGAAAAGTAACTTTTCTAAATTATAGGCTGACTGGCTCTTCCCTTCAATACTATAAATGTTAGTCTAGTATCTCTGTTCTCCGTTGTTTTCAACAAGAAACCAAGCATCAGATGGGCCTTTTTCTTGCTGGCTTTACATTTTTCCTGTTTTTGCTTTTCAACAATCTGGCATCAGTGTGCCTGCATATGGCTCTCATTTTTCTGTGCAGTGTCTGCTAAGTTTCTTCTGTGTCGCTCCTGAAACTAGGGCTGCTTTCACCCACTACCCTTCAAGTATTTCTGCTTCTTTTCCCAACTTCCTCTTCTTCTGGATCTCTCATTGTATGTATACTGGTGCATTTGAAAAAAAAAAATATTGCCTCATAGACCCCGCTGGACCTGTTCATTATTCTTCATACATTGAAGCATGTTTTCAGAGTGGGTCATTTCTACCGGCTCATCATCCTGGTTCTATTTCAGACGTGTTAGCGTATTCTTCCGGGGATTTCTCAAACATGTCAGTGGGTTCTTCCGGGGATTTCTCAGACGTGTCAGCGTGTTCTTCCGGGGATTTCTCAGACGTGTCAGCGTGTTCTTCCAGGGCTTTCTCAAACATGTCAGCGTGTTCTTCCAGGGATTTCTCAGACGTGTCAGCATGGTCGTCTGGGGATTTCTCAGATGTGTCAGCGTGTTCTTCCGGGGCTTTCTCAGACGTGTCAGCATGGTCTTCCGGGGATTTCTCAGACGTGTCAGTGTGGTCTCCCAGGGATTTCTTAGACATGTCAGCGTGTTCTTCCGGGGCTTTCTCAGACATGTCAGTGTGGTCTTCGAGGATTCCTCAGATGTGTCAGCATGGTCTTCTGAGATTTCTCAGACGTGTCAGCATGGTCTTCGAGGATTTCTCAGACATGTCAGCGTGGTCTTCCGGGGATTTCTCAGATGTATCAGCATGGTCTTCGAGGATTTCTCAGACGTGTCAGCGTGGTCTTCTGGGATTTCTCAAACGTGTCAGCATGGTCTTCTGGGATTTCTCAAACGTGTCAGCGTGGTCTTCTGGGATTTCTCAAACGTGTCAGCATGGTCTTCTGGGATTTCTCAAACGTGTCAGCATGGTCTTCTGGGATTTCTCAAACGTGTCAGCATGGTCTTCTGGGATTTCTCAAACGTGTCAGCGTGGTCTTCTGGGATTTCTCAAACGTGTCAGCGTGGTCTTCTGGGATTCCTCAGACGTGTCAGCGTGGTCTTCTGGGATTTCTCAAACGTGTCAGCATGGTCTTCTGGGATTTCTCAGACGTGTCAGCGTGGTCTTCTGGGATTTCTCAGACGTGTCAGCATGTTCTTCTAGGGATTTCACACTTCATTCAGTGAACTTGTCAGTGTAATATTTCAACCTGGTTTTCCTCAACTTTTCATTTTATAATTTATTTCATTGTTATGACACATTCCCTTAATTCTTTAAACACAGCCTATTTTAATTCTCTGAAAATATTTATAGTAACTGGTGGATGTTCTGTTAAGCCCAGATCTGGGATCACCTTGAGACGATTTCCATTGATGGTACTCTCCTCTGTACAAGTCCCACCTATGCCTCCACTACAGTCATGAACATTTCCCTGAAAACAGAATGTTTCTACACAGTGTGTCTCCATAAACATTACATGGCTGTGGTCTGTGTCCCCATAAACATTGCATGGCTGTGGTCTGTGTCCCCATGAACATTACACGGCTGTGGTCTGTGTCCCCATGAACATTACACGGCTGTGGTCTGTGTCCCCATGAACATTACATTACACGGCTGTGGTCTGTGTCCCCATGAACATTACACGGCTGTGGTCTGTTTCCTTGTCTAGTAACCCACTTCACTCATCTCTGAAAGTCCACAGCTTTCCTTCTCCCCCCCGCACTGTAAAGCGCTGCTGACGTCTCTGGTTGGTTGGTTTTGATCTTTCAGCTGGGCTCCCATGTCTCTATAGCTTAGCTGCCCACCAGTGACTCAGTAAAGGCTGTGTCCAAACACTCAGCCAGTCAAGCCTCCATCTCTTTCCTTAGGTAGGAGAAACAGGTAGGTACTGTAGAAAGTATGAGGCGTGACGTCTTTGCCCCATGCTCAGCTGGGCCCCGGGCCATTGCACCCCTCAGTCAGTTTCAGGAGCACTAAAATGACTTCACCAAACTGGGGAGGGTACTGGCCAGCTTCATTGTCTACCAAAGGCCACTATCCAACTTTAGCCAAAGAGTCCACTTTTTTCTTTATTTCTAATTTTTGCTCATTATTTAATTATTTAACTATCTATAAAATAAACAGCAACTGATGTGCTGTTTATAAATAAGCAACAACTGTGTGTGCTAGTCCCTGGCTGTGGAACCCTTTCTGACAGTTCCATGCATGTGTATAACTAATTTTGGCTCATTTCTAGTCGACAACTTCTAAGCCTTTCCCCTGCAGAACCAGCAGTTGCCAGATTCCTGCATCAGCAGCCCCATAATGCAAGCATGTGCCCCATCAAATTACAGAAGTCATGAGCCTCAACCCTGCCCTTCTACAATAATTAAGACTTGGGCATTGCACTTGTCGCAGGTCAGCCATTAGCCTAACTGGGTAACACGGGTGGACTTGGGCACTCAACCCACTGTAACTCTGCCGGCAGCGACCCTTCGTTCCTTTTATAAGGAAACTAGTAACCTGCTTAATAAGATCACACAGGTATTAGGTTGCCAAGCAGGGCTGAATTCAAGCACATTGACTCCAGAACCTATAGCACAACATGGCATCACAGTCCCTGATGTGTGATTAGAGTCTGAGAAGCCATTCCTTCACTTGGGTGTGACCAGCCACAGAAGAATGAACCACATACTTCTACACAAGTACCTGGGATGTGGGTACACATCTAACACCAGCATTCAGGAGGCAGAGACAGTAGGATTGATTACTTAAGTTCAAAGTCAGCCTGCTCTTAGAGTTTTGGACCAGCGAGAGCTACATGATAAGACTCATTTCAAAAATAAATAAATAAACAAAATACTAATATTTTTACCTGAAGTTATTTTGTCTAGCATTCTAAATCATCCTAGTAGTGGTGGGGGGGGGGGAGCAGAGGGAGGGTTCAAGACAGGGTTTCTCCATGTAATCGTGGCTGTCCTAGAACTCCCTCTGTAAACCAAGCTGGCCTCAAACTCAGAGATCCACCTGCCTCTGTCTCCCAAATGCTGGGATTAAAGGTGTGTGCCACCACCACCTAGCTCTAGACCTGTTTATTAAAGCTAATTGTTCACAAAACTTTTATATTAGAAGTTCCTGAAATGTGGGGTTTTTAGATTGATTTATTTTACAAGTGTTTTGCCCACATGTATGTATGTATACCACATGCATGCCAGTTGTCCACAGAGGTCAGGAAAGGGTTTTGGAGCCCGTGGAACTGCAATTATGGGTGGCCATGTGGGTGCTGGGAACTTAACTCAGGTTCTCTGAAAGAGCAGCCAGTGCTCAAAGTCCTGAGTCAACTCTCCAGCTTGCCAAGATGTGTTTTAAAGGAGATTATTATGAACACAATGGGAATACCTCAACTGTATCAGACCCATTTCAAAGACAGCTCACACCTGCTGATTGAAATACATCAGTAGTTTAATGAGTTGAGCATCAACTATTCCTGTTCCTGGAGCACAAGCACACCACCTCAGGGGCAACTAAACAGGCAAGCCTTTCTCTGTGACTTGATTTCCACCCACTCACTCTAAAATACGGCTTCAAATGTGAAATTCCTGAAGTTCGTATGCTAGCGTTTGCTAGCATCTGTTCGCTGCTCGGTCCCCTGGCTACTTCCCCATATGTAGCCTCGTCCACTAACTATGCCAAAGGTCCAGCAAAAGTCACACACGGTCCGGGACAGCTTCTCCAATACTTCCGCAGCATCTTGACTTCAGAACTCTGAAGTAGTTCCTGCCTGTCTGAGCCCCTCCTCGCCCTGCCTGTGGACAGTCATTTGGTCTTCCCCACAGCTTCAGCACCATGCCTCGCCCATGGTACTGCCAAATGGAATCGAAATCACTCCTTAGGAGAACACGAGGTGATTTTTCTCTTCATATGTCCCCTTTTCTTTCTTTTAATTTTTATTTCCACTGATTTCAAAACATCCATATTCATTGAATAACATTAGTTCACTTAATTTGCCATTTCAAATCACTTGTTGTAAGACTCTCATGGGAGTATAAGCACCTCAGAGCTGAGAACGGCACAACAGAACACAACACAGTGCCTTCCCTATCAGACTCTCAGCCTCAGGACAGAGGCAGAAGTTAGGAATCGTCTCCTGAACACGCCTCTCAGACACCCTGAGATCCTGAACCTCCTGAGCATACATGGGCCCTCCCTCAAGATGTTTCAGACTTCAGAGCATTTGGGATGCCGAGGTTTTTTTTTTGTTAGGACTGCCTAGCCATAAAGTCTACACAGATACTACAGAACCCCACAGCCTGGAAAGCTCCAGTCACTATGGCTTGTGTTGTTCAACACAGTTATTAAATACAGGAGAATTAGCAGGAGCAGCTCACTGGAGCCCAGATCTCTGAAATACTGCACCTAAATTCTCAACAGTCTCTCTTCACCAGCACCAAGCCCGTCTGGGGCGGAAGGCCTTAGCGCTGACTTGACAACACCTCCCCACCCTTCTCCCTGTGCAAATGAGCATTAAAGAGTGGAGCAACCACTCAACAAATAGCTACACAGCACAATGGGGAATGGCAGCCCAGACAAGCCCAAAGCAATCTACTCTCACACCCCATGAATAGATGGAACAGACTCAATATAAGTCCCAACTTAACAGAAAAATCAGTTCCAACAGTTTCAGCCCTTCCTCTGATCCTACGAATATGCCATGCTCACTCTGAATGTAACAGTACATGAGTCTCTCCCACCTCCAAATAACTCCCTAATGGCTTTACTGCAGTGGGCTCTGCTGATCCGCAAGTCCAAGGTACTGACCCAGGGGGTTGATTCAATTACCTGTTGAATGAGTGAGCGAGCCTCCTCAGAAACGCAGTCCGGCATGTTCAAAGTGGTGTGGGTATTTATTCCTGCGGGGTGGCACTCCACCAGCGTCTGAAACAGCCAATCAGTTACATTTCTTATCCTGAGTCACATCACACCTTGCTATATCACGGGGCACACAGGTAGCAGCTACAGGGTGCTGACACCATCTAACGTGGAGGCACAGCCGTCAACACGGTGTCGCCGAGGCAGATTAGGCTGTGAGCCTAGAGAGATCTGCAAGGAGCTGACAGTCACCATGCTCCCGTCACAGGCTTGTGCCACCATCCCTTCTCCTTCGTAACCAGAAAGCTGAAACAACACACAGGCTCCAAAGAGGGAGCTGACAGCTTTTTTTTTTTTTTTTTTTTTTTGGTTTTTTCGAGACAGGGTTTCTCTGTAGCTTTGGAGCCTGTCCTGGAACTAGCTCTTGTAGACCAGGCTGGTCTCGAACTCACAGAGATCCGCCTGCCTCTGCCTCCCGAGTGCTGGGATTAAAGGCGTGCGCCACCACCGCCCGGCTAGCTGACAGCTTTGAAAGAACTAATGTTCTGGGGCATCTCTCCAGTGTGGAGTCTGTCCACCACCGTGCCTTAACGCGTGAACAGTCACATTTTACAGTTTGCCTACAAATGCCAGCTCCTGTGTACCACAGTGATCTTACATTGCTAATTCACACACTGAACAAAAGTGGGACCATGCATCTCCTCCTGGCTCCTCCCAGGAGACAACAGACACAAGACTCAGCTAAGGTCTATTAACCTCAAGCGTCAACCTTAAAAGTTCCTAATCGGAGCGAGCGCACGCTCTGTCCCCATCTTAGAACAGAGAGGGGAACGTACGGTGTAGGAGGAAACAAGCTACCTATTATGTCAACATTAACTTTTTAAGACTGAATGTCCCCTGGATTCAGATAAGAACCTGAAAGAATCCAGAGGACTCTAACACATGCCGGTGACAACCCCACAGATGTGGTTCTGCTAATGCTGTCTCACAAGGTGAGTGGGGGAGGAGCCGAGCCTCTCACTGAGTAGCTATGGTATAGCAGAGGATTGCCATCAATTGTTCAATGTTACAGGGCTTTTTAAAAAATCAGAATCTCGATAAATTCCTCTGCCTGCCTCTGACATTGAAGTTTTCCTCAGCCCCTGACTACAGGAAAGGCTAAAGCGCTTGACTTGGAGTCAGGGTGGCATCTGGATGCGTGCGCTAGGTGTCTGGGTCACTGCATACCTTGCCAGTGAGAAGTTCGAAGAGGACAGCGCCCAGGCTCCACCAATCACAAGCTTCAGTTTCTTCTGTGACTGCTCCAACCTCTAAACACACCAAAAAAGGTTGATATTAAAATTCCAGAGGTCAATTAAACTTTCAAAATTAACATGTATTAGCAAGGTGACCTTGTTAATGCTGAGAGAGCAAATACTAAACACTCATGGGCTTTCAAATCCCTGAAAGTCCCTTCTCTCTTTGCTCACCTACTGGGGTTGCATTTTTTTTTCCCCCGACACAGTCATACATTAAACGGAGACATTTGTTCTTCGGTTGACGGAGGGACACCTTCAAGACACTGTGCTTAAGGTTTCCTGAACCAACCAGATCAGCACTTGTTCCCTCTTTCAGATTCGAGGGAGCACAGCTGATTTCCCCTGTCAAACCATCTTTTGTTTTAGAAATAAAGACTCTTTGTAACCAGAAGGCACTTCAAAAATTACATAGGCCAGCATTAATCACCCCGTTAGAAACCAGGGGCACCCATCACCCAATGTCACATAAGAGCAGATGATCCGTCTCTCCCTTCATCTCTCAGCTTCTTTCACTGAAGAAGGAGCCTGTGAGATGCGAGCCCACTCATTCTGAAGTGAAGAAGAAATACTGCCTAAAGCCATACGCGAAAATGCTAGGGGCTTAGAACAGCCAGAGCCACTGTTCTACCTGTTCACTCCTGGAGGAACTCTGGAGCATCATCTTTCAGGTCGCTCCACAATGAGCACCAATTCCAAGGCTACAGCCACTAAATCCTGCCTGAGACCTTGTTCTTCCATAATGACAGCTGATTAGTCCAGGCCTTGCCAGGATCTGCCCTCTGACACCATCCCAACAAAAGCAGCTTGACTACAGGGAGCCTACGACTCAAGACAAGAATGTGCAGAAGTTTCTAGAGGGTCAGTGAGAACTTGAAAAGTAAGTGAAGCAAGCATAGGAACCCTGGTTTTAACCAACACTCTGCAGAGCCCTTAGGGGAGCCCTACACAACTCTCAGGACATCGAGCTTCAAGTCCTGAAGCAAGGGCTGAGTGACACTATCCCTCACACAGAGTACCAGATACGGGCCATTTCAGCAGCCTCTTGTTGCTTCTTTGGGGCTGCAAACACTCTAAGCATAACGAGCCCCATGCCATAGACCTTCCCAGCCGGTCTCTGCCTACAGGGCTTCACACCAAACCACAACCTCTGTTCTCCAGTGAGCTGATCTCGGCTACACAGCAGAGAAGAAACACACTAGTTCTTGCTAACTGTTTTCCAAGTGACTGAAAGACCACAATCCATCTAGCAGTGTGTGTGTAAATTGAGAAGAGCATGCACACTGCAGGACCATGTTGAGTGACATCTTTACATAGGACTGAAGTACACACATACACTGTTTTCAAACAACAGAATTCTGATTAAAGAGAATGGAGTGATAGAATTGACAAATATTTTAGGGACCTGCCTTTGGGGTGGTGAGATTTCCAATATTCATCAATGACATAAACATCTCATTGGCTCGATCTCAAGAGCGGAATGCGATGGTGAAAAGCAGGCGGCTGTGCAGGACAGGACTTGGTGTGGGAGGGCCGGGCGCTCCCTCCCACAATGTATACAAACTTGACATTCCCTATTAGAAGGCTGGACCAGACACTGGAGGCCTGGCATGAGTCTCAGGTCTCTTCTGGAATGGGTGAGTTTGATCTGAGGATCTATGCGTTAAATTTTGCTCTGCACTCCGCTACTCAGGTCTTACTCTGCAGGCCTTGGGAGACACACGTCCTGGGAGGGCTCTGTGTCAAAGCTGCACCACCCCCACCGCCACACACAGAGCCACTGCCACCTTCAGAAAAGTGCTCTGAGAAACGTTAGCTGGGGTGTGTGTTCCCAGAAGCCGTAGGAAACAAAGAGGAATGGTCACAGGTGTGCAAGCATATGTGACCCTTTGCACACTTCCTTTCCAGACCACATGGCAGCTTACATGATTACCTGCTCAGAATCCTTGCACAGCATCTCACGGCCAGTCAGTTACATTTAAATGTCTTGCTCTGGCATAGTTACGTAACCAGACCTCCACGCAGGGTCTCAGCCTATCCCATCAACCAGTACGAGTCTGGAAGCAGCATAAATGGGGCTCTGTATTGGCCCAAATGCTCCACGGACTCTGCCACACTGTTAAATAATGTGACTCTAAAACAAGCTTCCCCGCCAGCGCCCATAGGAAATGTATACTTTTTCTCTATTCTGCTTCTTTCAGCATAGAGTTGGTAGCCATGTGTTACTTAGTTTTATTAAGGTTTTACCAGTTCAGAATTCAATACCAACGGGACAGATCAGACACCCACTTAGAATGCACTGGTAGCACTCTGCCCTCTCCATGCATAGACACTGCTATACTAGACAGCAATGGGCACAGCAGCCATACAACAGCCCACAGTACTAGACTAACTAGTGTGTGTATGTGTGTATATAATTCTATAATTTTATACACACACACACACACATATATATATAAACTAGGCACCCTAAGTACTGGACTGTGTTCCATACTTCAATCACTTTGAATCTGCTAACGATATACAGAGAACTTATTTGCATGGAATGACTATGAAGACAGAGATATTATCTCTCTGTGAGCAGGCAGAAGGACACCTGACCCAGCCAGCTCAAAGAATGTGGGAGTCAGAAGATGCCTTTTAGGATCACACAACTTGTCTGAGGAGCTCCAGACTAGAGCCATGGATAGTCCCATCTCCACTTGCAGTCTTGCTGAGATGGGCCTGCACCACTAATATAACACATTTTACAAGGACACCCCTGCAGTCGGACATCCCTGGGTGGAAATTTTCAGGTGGAAAATCACGAGACAGACCGGGCATATCCTTTTCTGGGTTGTGGACTTGGCCAGCTAGACCTACAATGATGTGGGAGGTCCTTCTGTATATGTGTTGCTTTTATTGGTTAATCAATAAAGAAGCTGCTTGAGCCTATGACAGGGCAGAACAGAGCTAGGCAGGGAAAACTAAACTGAATGCTGGGAGAAAGAAAGTAGAATTGGGAAGAATCCATTTAGCTGCCAGAGGAGACCTTACTGGTAGGCCACAACCTCGTGGTGATATACAGATTAATAGAGATGGGTTAATTTAAGATGTAAGAGCTAGCCAGAAATATGCATAAGCTAATAGCCAAGTGGTGTTTTAATTTATACAGTTTCTGTGTAGTTATTTTGGATTTGGGCAGCCGGGAATGAACGAGCAGCCTCAGTCAACACTCCAAGAGCAAGATGCATCAACTTGAATGCTTTGAGATCTGGTCATGTCAACCTGGTGTTTGACAGGTAGATAGCTTCAGTGAGTGGGTAGTGATCCCATGGGAATGAAAGGAAGCACAGTGGCCTCAAAGCCAATCCTTTCTCACCTTTGGGGGTTCACTAGCTCATCCAGGATGCACAAGGCACAGATGCTGCGGGGACATTCTTGCACTTTGCCCCAGAGCTTGCTGCTGTCAATCCTCATTTCTTCTTCCATCCTTCCTTGATTGTCACCTCTGCCACAGCCTACTCTCTTCCCTTCCTGTCCCCATCTCTTTACCTCTCAGCCACAACGACCTCTCTCCTCTACAGGCTCCCGGGCCTCACACTAGCTTTCAGTACTATGACAGTACTCTATCTGACATCACTCATGGTTTGTAGTCTCCAGCCTAGGCTGGCCAGCTTCCTTGCTTATGGCTCCAAAATGAAACAAACCCTGGCAGGGGTACATGGTGAAGCAAAGATCTCACCTCATAAAGACCAGGGAGCAGAGACAGAGGAGTTGAGGACAAGACACACCTCGCCATCACAGGCCTTCAGAAACCCATTTTCTCTACCAGGATCCCAGGCTCCAAACAATACCAACAAGTCAGCACCCATCGGCGGGACACTCACTTGCAAGATCATGCAACCCAGCCACTTCCCCACAGCCCAGCAGCTAGCAACCACACCTTAGCACACAGCCTCAGAGAACATTCCAGATTCAGATCGTAAGGGGCCTAAAGGGACTGCTGGCCACCCGAGAACCTGTGGGCAAGAATATAAAGGCCACTGAATTGTTTGGGCTTCTGACCGGAGCGGCTGGTGTACACCACTGTGTACAGCTTGCAACACTCGGAAATGACTTCGCATCAAGCGGGGGCTGGTTGATGTGGTGTTGGCATTGTGAGCCACTGTGCCTGGTTTCCTAGGTGACTCGAATCTACAACAAAGAGTTCTGCACACAGGTAAGATACAAAGAAGGACTTTCTAGCAGCTGGAGGCTCAAATGTTAGAACAAGTGAACTAAGTTCTCACTGAACTCCTGTTTCACGGCTTTAAACAAAGTATCTCTCCTAATTATTGCAATGAATGACGTTGGCTGCCTTTTTAATACCCTTGAAAAACAATTACTCCCAGATTAAGATTTTAAGATATAAGATGGAATTATACTGCTGAAAAGAAACTGAGGTTTTCGTGGTTGTCAAACCCACCGCTCTAAAACTGCTTTTCTTGCAAAATCTTAAAAATATTAAAACTCTAGCACAAAGCAAGGGCAGTGATTTCACAGACAGCTACGAGACAGTTCGTACATTCACTGCAAGAACAGAATGTGGGCCCGCTCAGATGGCTCAGCAGGTAAAAGGTGCACGCACCTGGTACTCACGTTTCTAAGAGGAAAGCCGGATGTTGTAGCTGACGTCCACAACCCCAGCACTTCCGGAATGAGATGGAAGACTGGCATATCAGCCAGGGCTCAGGTGAGAGCAGCACTGGATCCAGGACCCTCCTTACTGCAGCGCTCTCCCAGGCCCCAACATGAGGCTAAGCAAGATTCTAATGCAGAGAACTAAGGAAATGCACAGAAAGCTGGAGCCAATTTTATGCGCAGGTGACAGGAAAGCAGGAATGCCTTTTAGACCTAAGTCCATTTGAAAATCCTTTGAAGCATGTCGAAGGCCACCCTACCGACTTCAAAATGGCTTCCTTAGACACCCCAAGGGTCTGACTTCCCATGTGCCCAGCACCACTACCCCATCCTGTCTCTGCAACTTCTAGGCTGGGTGATGTCCTTGTTTGCCACAAGTACAGTGGTCTCCCAGCACTGAGCAAAATGGCCAGCAAAAACTAACTTCCCACAAAAAAATCCTTAGGCTCTCATGAAAACATGACAGGACGGTGGCCCCTAAGAATCAGAGGTTTTGTCCGTGCATCACGGAGACAAAGGACGGGGCTATGGCTCTGAGGCCGAGCGCTGCTCTAAGATGAGGACCCCTGTTTCTTCCACCCCTTCCACCTCTAGTGACGTTAATTCCATCTTCCAGAAATGAGCTTTCTACAGCGCTTATGAGCTGTTCTCATAGTTCCTCCCCCTCCATTAGCTTAGATGCCAAGGGGTGGATAATGCCACCATTGACAAGTGTGCTCCAGTCTCTGTGTCTGCCCGCATACGCCCTACCAGCAGCCATGGCCGCCCTCCTTCCTCCCCTCAGAACTCACTGGTGGCCTGGGCAATGAAGGTGAACATCTCACAGTGTGAAGCAGAGTGGCTTAGATTATATTTCAGCTCTTCAGGAAAAAAAAATGATGATGACAGCATCCAGCACGTTCAAACAGTTAATAAACTCTGGAGTTTCATTTAGTACAATCCATTCTAGTTCATACCTTCAGTATAGAATCTTAATTCCTACTAAAGATTCAAGCATCACATAAACGTGATATAAACGTGGGGTATAAACGTGGATAGAACAGCAAAGACTACAGGACCAGAAGCGAGATGCCACCCTTGTCTTACTAGTGCTGACTGTATCCAGAACTCTCAACAAGTCAGGATAGTTTTCAGAAAAATAATATGGTCTGTAGTGGTTTAAAAAAAATGCCCCCCAAAGGGAGTGGCATTATTAAGAGGTATGGCCTTGTTGGAGGAAGTGTGTCACCATGGGGATGGACTTTGAGATCTTTTTTGTTCAGAGTTCTCTCAATGTAACTGTCAGCCAACTTCCTGTTGCCTGCAAGATGTAGTAAGCACCCCCAGCTCCAGCACCATGTCTGCCTGCACTCCGCCATGTTCCTCATCAAGATGATAACGGACTGGCCCTCTGAAACTGTGAGCAAGCCACCCCAATTAAACGTTCTCTATATGAGAGTTGCCATGCTCATGGAGTCTCTTCACCGCAAAAGAAACCCTGACTAAGACACGGTCTCAGCAATGCGACCACCAAGGCTGAAACACGGAATGAGAGCTGCTTAGCTATAGTGGCATTTCATTTGCATTTTAATAAATAAAACTTGCCTGAGGTCAGAAAAACAAATTAGCCTTCTCCCAGCCCAAAATGACTGTTTGACCTGAGTCCAGAGGTGTGTACAGTGAGCAGCTCCTAAGACATAAAGGAACAGAAGCAGGAAGTATGGACACACTTCTGAGCCCATGGTGGTGGCAGGCCTATGATCCCAGAACTCAGAGGCTAAAGCCGAGGAGCACCAGTCTGTTTACAAAGAGAGACCCTAGGGCTGGAGAGATGGTTCAGTGGTTAAGAGCATTGGCTGTTCTTCCCAATGTCTGGGAGACCCCGCCCCCACCCGCCCCTAAAAAGAACTGTTCTCCAGCCACACAGCCAGCGCAGCCGCACAGAGACTGAGCCCAGTGCACACTCACAGGCCTGAGGAAATGTGCAAACACTGGGGACAGAGCTGCCGGCCCAACACGCAGAGTCAGAACCACCTACACACCTGCAGGACCAGGCCTGTGACTCCACACTATGCAGTCTGAACTCAGAGTTTAGCAAAAGCTCAAGTCAAAACTAAAACTAAAGACAGAGCTAAAACTCTGCTGGGAGCCATGCTTGAAAGTTGAGAAAACAAGAAAATGCAAGTTAAACTCACTCAGGCTTTGAGTGAAAGCCACCTTCCTATAACGCTTCACACAGATGTGTCCACTGTGCGTTTCAAACAGCTGTGGTCCTCCAACTCAGAACGCGCCTTACTCTTAGAAGATGGTAAACTGCCTTCCAGGGAGCAAGTGCTTCACAGCCTCTCCCAGCACACGCTCTTCTCACCAGGCTTCTCTAAGATGGCAGGAAACCAGTAAATTGAAATTTTTCTTAAGAGAATTTTACATGTAGAAAAACTCTACTTTAATTTAGGATAACTATTTAAATACACCTCCTAGATTGAGGCATCATAGCTCAACCTATAATTCCAACCCTTAGTAGTTCGAAGCAGGATGATTCGCAGGTTTGAAGCAAGTCTAGGCTACACAATGAGTTCCAAGTCGTCTTGGCCTACAGTATAAGACTGTCTCGAAAGACAAACACTCACACAGCACCACAACATCCAAGGATCACATATCTACATATCTACAGATATATGAATATGCTAGATTGTTCTTAGCCACACTCTTAAAAATATGTAAAATCTTAGAGACTTTACTTCTTTTCTTTCCCAAGGTAAAAACAAAACTTGATGAAAAAGCAGAAGTCGTGGCAAGTAAACTTTTTAAATGATACTTCCATTAAATCAACATTCACAGATCAAACGTCTCACAGGTAACGTCACAAACATCTATCAGACGGATGGATCAATTTTAAAGCCACAGGCTCACACACTGCACGGAACGATAGCGTACTCTCTGGAAAAGGGAGAATACAGCTGTCTGATACTACAGGATGCTCTTTTTTGCAAATTGTCAAAAACGAAAACTGTCTAAGTGTCTGACTTGGTGTGTGTGATGAGTGTGTGTATACCAATGCTGACTATACAATCTAAGTGTCTGACTTTTCATGTGTGCATGTGTGTACATGCCAAAATTGACTACACTGCGTGCCTGCCCTTGTATATATACCTGCATGCGTGGCTACATGCATGGTAGCTACAGTGTGTGACCTTGTGTGTGTGTCATGTATATATGCCTGCATGTGTGTATGTCAGTGGTGGTTATACTATCGAAGTGCCTGACCTTGTGTGTGTGTCACATGTAGATGCCTGCATGTGTGCATGTCAGTGATAGCTATACTATCGAAGTGTCTGACCTTGTTTGTGTGTCATGTGTATATGCATGTAAGTGTGCAGGTTACAGGTTGGACGGTTGGACATCAGTCTTCCTTGTGGGCTCTCCACTTACTTTCTGAGACAGATCCTCAACGTACCCGAGATGGCTCAGCTTGGATAGCCTGGGTGGCCAGGGCTCTCCGGGAACCCACCTGTCTCTCCCCACACCCAGCGGTGGGGTGACAGAAATGTTCCACGGCACCTAGCTTTTTATGTGGGTGCTGGCGGTCCAAACCCAAGCCTTGTCTGTGCAGCAGGAACGTTCCCAACTGAACCATCATCTCCACAGACCCAAATAACTGGATAGTCTTTGGGGTCCTAAAACTCCCTCTTGGAAAAACAACCAAGAAAAACACATTATCTTTTAGGATCAGAGAGAAACAATATAAAAATAAAAGCAAAATTTCATTAACTTAATATTAAGCACCATGCACACACTTATAACAGTGGGGGCAGAGGGAAGCTCGCATATCTAAATTCTTCTAAGATTTTTAAGTATTTTGTAAAATTTAAAATAGTCAAGATTTTGTTAAGTTCTAACAAGAGAGCTGGGCATAAGCAGTGTGCGTGGATAGCAAAGAAAGGTGGTTAATCAAGCCATCTGTCACTAGTGACATGTGAACCAAGGGAACAAGCATCCTCTCCTGCTGCAGCATCCCTCAGCTAGCGCTGGGAAGCATTAGTCCCACGCTCCCACACAGACAAGTTCTCCCTGCAGCATCTGCTGCTAATTGAAAGGGACTAGAATTACAGAATCCTAGTCAATTTCTCTCGCAGCCCTGGCTGTGTGTAAAGATTTTCTATGCGGGGCGAAGCATTAGTCTTCCACTCCAGCTGACGACCAAAGAGCAGAGAGAAAGACGCCGCCTTGTAAGGACTCGGCCGCAGGAAGAGGTCAGCGAAGCTCGTCTAGAGTTAGCTCAGTGCATTTCTATTCTATAAATACGACCAGTTGCCTATGAAGATCTATTAACAGCCTAGTTAGTCAATTGTATATGTCCTCTGTTGGAGCAGTTTCCTTTGATATAACTTCAAAAGTAGCTGTCAATATTATACCAATTATGTCTTTATTTCTGGCTCCCAGGCATAGTCCCTGGGACACAGGAGGCATTTAATAACTGTTTGTTGAATACATATTCCATTTGCATCTTATAGCACTGTTCATTCATGGCATTCAAAGAATCACAAAGATCCTAGAATGTTTGTTTTAAGTGCCGTGATCTATCTCAAGTCCTCTGCACGT
The DNA here is from genome assembly GCF_903992535.2 of Arvicola amphibius. Lineage (NCBI taxonomy): Eukaryota > Metazoa > Chordata > Mammalia > Rodentia > Cricetidae > Arvicola > Arvicola amphibius. The sequence goes on along the minus strand of NC_052058.2, from coordinate 4,456,846 downwards.
TTACCCCGTGCCAACTATGAAGTTTAATGGCAGGTGGGACATAGGTTAGAGCCATAGGAAATGGAGTCAAGCAATTGCTAACTGCAGCGCTGTGAGCTAGTTGATAGTGGCTTCAACTGGGGAGCGGAGGGATACCTCCTAAAGCTCCCTGGCAGAGCACAGTGCTGCCTCTGGGTGGCAGTTTTCTCAGCCGCAGGTGGCACGGGTCTGTGACAGGAAAAGGCTGGCCAACACCAGGCAGAAAGAAGATGGAGAAGTCCAGGATTCCTGGCCCCGCCCAGTGTGAGGACCCAGCCCCTGATGCTGAGAAAGCTGCGGCTAGCAGACTGGCTCTCTGGGGACCATGGCTGCCAGGGTTTTGTTTAGTGTTTTTGAAAATCACAGACAGATACACTAAGTTTGGGGTACTACTCTAGATACAGGAAAATATTTTTGGGGGGAGTCAGGGGTTAAGACAGAGCCTTACCCAAGTCATGCTGACCATAAACTCAAGACCCTCCCATCTCTACATTCCACACGCTGGGGCCACTGGGGCTAACAGGTCCAGTTTAGAGCCAAATTTTTTAAGTTCTCACAACTAAGACAAAAATTTACAAATGAAGGCAGAGCAGTAAGAGTCAAGCTTAGTTGCACTGAAATGAGTGTGCCTAGGATAGGAGCACCCTGAGCTACACCCTCTACCCCAGTCTTCAAAGTCACATTTCATTACAGGTCTGGGTGGTCCCTCTCATACCTATAAACTAAATTATCACAGCTTAGCAGCTATTCACGGGGACCCCAGGGTCAATGCCAATTCATCCGGTCAGGTGAGACTAGCCTACCTAAGTGATCATAACTGCAGATCTTAGTTTGCAGACAGGCACATCCACCCCCCCACCCCCTCGCCCCCTACTTTGACAGGAACATTCCGTTCCTCTGTCTTACTCCAGAAGCTGTGTTTCCCAAGCTCCCCAGCACTGCTCCGCTGCTGTACGCAAGGCACATCCGGCACTCAGGGCATGAGAACAGTCTGAAAACATTCAGGTGTCCCTGGAGTCACGGGGCTCTAACCAGCGAGTGTTACCCACGAAGACTGTGGCTGTGCCTCCCTCCTTCCTCCCAGGGAACACAGCACAGCCCTCCTCCACCTCACACAGGCCCTCTCTGAACTCACCGTGGGACTCCAGCCCCTTCCTGCCTCCTCTCCTAATTCAGCTGGTGTTAGGTTTCTGCCCCCACCCCAGGGGCTCCTGTGGGGTGGCGAGCAGGATAGGACCATAGGCCTCACTAGCTGGCTCAGGCTAGGCTTCTCCCACTTGCCTGGCAACCACGTTCTAAGCTTTCCTGAATTATCCACACAACTTGAATCAAAATACTTTTTGATTTTGCTTGATTCAGCACTCTGGGGCCAAAAATCACTTCTTCATGGAGTTTATAGGTATCGGTACAAGTCATTTTCTTGGGAAATGAAATAAGGGATGGGTAAGTGCCATGTGGTTTCTGGGTGACTGATTATGATGATAATTCCTAGCGCTACAGTCTTGCTTCCTCCCTCAGCCCACATTCCTAACAGGAGAAACCAACGGCATGCTCCATTCTCCACTGACGATCTCACAGCATCCACTCTGAATGGCCATCGGGCGTCACAGTGCTCCCGGACCAAAGCCATTACAGGTGGGGGATGAGAAGGCTGAGAAGAGCAAAGTGACAGGCACAGCTCTGGGCCGGGCTAGTCAGGCCAAGGGCAGCACCCTCTGCTGTAAGCGAGCTTCTGCAGCCCCGTCCGCCTTGCCGCCATTAACTTTTGAAAACCTTAGCATTTCCGACATTATCTGAATAGAGTATTTATGAAGAACTGCTTGGAAGGAATAAGCCTTCAATGTGGCGTGGAGACTGAGACGGACAAGACTGTATAGGAAATAAAAATATGGTTTCAATGAAAGCAGCTACTCAAAAGCTGCAGGACTTGGTGCCTAAGATCCAGCACTCTAGGCCAGCAGGGGCAGGGTTGCTCAGTGGGGACAGAGCTTGCTGCACAGATATGAAGACCTCAGTTCAAAACTACAAACCCACTAAAAGTCAGACACACTGGGGGCAGCAGTGGACAGAAACAGGAAGACACCCACGGGCTCCCTAGCCAGGCAATCCAGCCTAAGGAAAGACTGTCTCAAAAACAATGTGGGAAGCAATTGAGAGCACACCAGATTGTCGACCTCTAGTCTCCACATGCACACACACCCATGTATACATGCACACGCACGTACATACGCACACGCGCATGTACACACACACTCCAAGATTCAGCATTCTATCTTCTCTGCTAATTATCGGAGGCAAACAAAAGCCCCCTTTTTCAGTCACGCCAACTGCAGCACCAAGGTCAGAAGCATTACTCCGCAGCTTCTGCTTCCCAGGACCTCATCTCTGAAAACAACGCATGCATCAGATCACAGGTTAAATCAACCTCTTAAAGGTCCAAAGTCTGGATATCAGACTCCCCAGAGTCTGCGTGCTGAAGGGCTGGTTTCCCACTTGGCACTGCAGGAGGCCAAGGAACTCCTAAGAGCGGAACCTGGTGCGAGTGTAGGCCACTGAGGACGTGTCCTTGATGAGGATTGCAGGATCCAGCCGTGAGGGGGTTTCTGCCCCCACACACTTCTGTCATGATGTACAGAAACAGGGCCAACTAAGCCTAAGCTAGAACCTCCAAAACTAAAAGCCAAAATAAACCTTTTCTCTGTGTATTGACTTTCTCAGTTGCAGCCGCAGAAAGCAGACTAATGCCACCGTCCCCATGGAATGCCAGGCTGTGTCTGGCAGTGTGTTTCAGCACTGCTCAGTGAACACATCTATTGGCCACCGTACACGTTTCCTAATTCTGACAGCTGACGTGTTTCTTATGACACACACATGTGTACAGCACTTGGCCACCAACGGCAGGAGCTAAGCTCTTCAGTGCCCACTGGGACCTTAACTCAGTGAGGGCGACAGACCAAGTCTGGGTACATGTGAGGTGCTGGGGTCCTCTTGGGATCTGGGAGGATCCCAGGGCAGCAGAGCCTCAAGCCCGCCTGCGCTCACTCTGTCCTCTCTGTGGCAGCAGATGGGCTTCTTCGCCTGGACAGAAATGACTTCTGACCTGAGCCCCTTTCGCTCTGGCATACGGTGGAGAACAAGCGAGAAATTCCCACTCTTTCCTCTCCTTGGAAGAACAGCCTGGCTTCACAGCGAGAACTCGAGGCAAAGGATGGAAGACACGTGCTGAGCTGTCCCAAAAAGTACAAAACATCCACGTACCAGGACCTACTGACCAAGTGTTGCATCTCAGCTCAGCACACCTTAGCCACAAACACAACTCAGCCTTGCCTTCCGTTACTTTCTTAAGCAGAGGAAGAAAGTCTCCGGGACCACAATCACATTCCCTGCCTATGTCCTCACTACTTCTGAATGCACAGCTTTAGCTGTTGTCTTGTTCCTGTCTGCTAAAGTCACTCTAGGACCCTTACAGTTAAATAAACCTCACTTCTTTAAATAATTCTGATTGCTGCTGAGAACCATGCATTCAAAAGTGTCTGGCTTCTTCTTCTAGATGAAAATGTTTTCAATGAAGCTCTCGTTTCCACTGTAAATAGTTTATATAAAAACCCATAGGTAAATAAAAATATACACTTTTAAAAAAAGTAAAAGTACACACTTTAAAAGTCTTCCAAGTAAAATAGTTCTTTTAGCTCTGCTGGTAGGTGGGTCTCACACTGGACGAGCTTGGATTCCAGCTGAATTTTGTATAAGAAGGGAGGGTGTCATGTGATTGACACAGGTGATTGACACATTCCTATCAACAAATCTATTTACTACTACTCTTGAGTGCTGAAGGTCTTAGATTACCTGTCCAAGATCATATACTAGTGAATGCCGGCTCTGGGACCAGTGACGCTCATGGCACCTGAAGCTACACCACAGCATCTGGTGGTCTCCACATCTGGGACCAGGGATTCTCAGTGGCACCTGAAGCTACACCACAGGATCTGGTGGTCTCCACATCTGGGACCAGGGATTCTCATGGCACCTGAAGCTACACCACAGCATCTGGTGGTCTCCACATCTGGGACCAGGGATTCTCATGGCACCTGAAGCTACACCACAGGATCTGGTGGTCCCCACACTTTCACACCATCCCTGGGCTGACTCTCCTATCAAACACCTGGCTATACTGCTGAGTACTACACTCGGCAAGAAAGAGATAGCAGGGAAACATATCAGAGAGAAGGTCAAAGGGGACTCCTCCCCTGAATATATTCCTGGACGATCTGCAGGGGGCTGGGGGAGCGTGGGAAGGAAGCACGTGACTGTCATGCTCTACACTGAAGTCTGCAGTCACTTTGCAGCGTGACTTCTGTGTGTTCCACTTTTTGCTGTCAGCTGTGAGCTGTCCTCAAGTGTGAAATCGCCTGACTGAGGAAGCGAAGCTGTCATTTGACATCTGGGAGCATGGAGAGGGGCTGCAGTGAAAAATATGGTGGGGCTTCTTCCACCCATGCACACGCTCAGTATAAATTCTCCAAGACCATAAGGATTCTGCAAGAAATATCAATGTAGATTTCAACTATTTAAAATTAAAGCCTCATAGCCAGGCGGTGGTGACACATGCATTTAATCATAGCACTCTGTCGGCAGAAGCAGGCAGATCTCTGTGAGTTTGCAGTCAGCCTGGTCTACAAGAGTTCCAGGACAGGCTCCAAAGCTACATAGAAACCCTGTCTCAAATAAATAAATAAATAAATAAATAAATAAATAAATAAATAAATAAGTATTTAAAGCCTCCTAATGGGGTGGAAAATAAGAGTGAGGGTCACACAGGGACCTGTCTGAGGGGACAATGGGAATGTGAGGGAGAATATTAGCTTAGTAACTAACACGTGACTAACCCTGCTCACACACTCAATTTTCAACCAGCCTTTGTATTTTACAGGGTAAGAGTGTACGTTCTATTTCCTGCTGCCTTTGATGGTGAGAGTCGAGACTGCTAAGAAAACACTACCTGCAGCCCACAACATCGTATTTGATACAGCCCGCAACATCGTATTTGATATAGCCTGCAACATCGTATTTGATGCAGCCCGAAACATCGTATTTAATTTTCCTATTACACTAAAAATGCTGTAACAAAAATTATTCTGTGCTACCAAGTGAAAAAAATGTTTCAAATCCTTGGGCCAAAAGCTTGGAGAAGTTGTGGTTTCTGTAGCATTAGAAATAAAATCAGAGTTGCTACAACCAAGCGGTCTGTAGAGAGGTGCACAGCACCCTGGCTTCTCTCCCAGTGTGCCCAGGAGCTCCTGGGGGATGGGGTACCTGGAGGGGGACGGGTGCTGCGGCCCTGTCTACCTGGTGCACCACTGCTCCGCTTTCTTCTCTTTCTGCCCTGGCACGAAAGGAACCATTTACCGTAAATGGTGTCTGTTTAGTAAGACCTTGCTGGATACCCGAAGGAGCAAGATGCCTCTGAAGGACAGCTCTGAGCACAGGGCTGGGTCTGATGCATGAATTCGTATTCTCAAGACCCTCTTGATAGAGCCGCAGCTGCAGCCATTTAAGGGCCAGCTTTTTCAGAGACGGAGACAGAGACAGCTCCGCGGTTTTTGTCTTTGTGTTGTTGGGTCTGTTTTCTTTAACATAAGTGGACGATTTTTTTTTTAAGTTCTTAGTTTTATTGCAGAAACTTGTGAGCCCTGAACTGCCTCAGTGGTGCGCATGGCTGGAGGGCTATGACTTTAAATCTAAGATCACAAAGTTGGCAGAAGCAATTCTTAAATAACAGAAGGTGATCATTTGCATTTCAAAATTTATCTATCTTGCTTTTCCCCTCAATTAGACCAAAACATGTTGATTCCCAGGTTTCTGTGAGTGTTTTCTGGTCTAAACTTATTTATAGAACAGAATAATGGCCCCCCTGCTAGTCTGGCATTTGCTCAAGTTTCTGTCCATGTAAATCGAATCTGTTACTGGAAAATTTTCTCAAAATACCAAGGCACAATCCACAAGATAAAAGGATACACTGATGGGATAAAACACAGGCAAGTGGGTGATGGTTTTTGGACAAACAGGTGCTAAGGATTCCCGGGAGGGAGGGGGAGCAGGTGAGCTGTATAAGCAGAGAGCAGGCAAAGCTCCTCCTTGCCCTCTGACCTTTACTTTCTGCTGGACGGGAGCTGCTCGGGTCAGAGGAGGGAAGAAGGAGGGACATGTGCCTGTGCCTGGGGACTACTTACTCACTGCCCTGTGGTCAGCACAAATTGGCCCACTACCACTGCTCCCTCCCAGTGAGAAGGAAGCCGATCTGCACACAGGCAGCACTGCTGTGTGGCTCTAAGTTGGGCTCTGCACCTCACTCCCCTGCCTCTCCGGGCTTGAGGTTGTGTTAGCATTAGCGGGAAGGACAGAACCACTCTTTGGTAAGGCCGCTCCCGGTCTGTTTCTCCTTGTTGTAACATTGATCCGTCCAAGGGCTGGAGGGACTCCCCTGCTGCTCATGCACTGAGCAGCTAAGCAGCTGGAAGGTGCAATTCTTTCATGCAAACAATTACAACAAAGCCTCTGTTTGGACTACAGTTTGGCTGAATTTTCCCCCCAAACACTGTGAAGGACAACAGCCTGGAAGAGGCCTGCAGAGAGGAAAGAATCCATTAATGGTGCACTGCCACCTGCTGGCCAAATTGAGGAGTAGCACTCCCGGAGAAACGAAGTTGGGACTTGGAAACCCGTAAACACCAACAGTCAGTACCTGAAACGAAGAGTGTATATGGAATAGTTTTATCCCAACATATAGGTGCTCTCAGATGCTAAAGTAGAGCTGGCCTTGATGTGCTCGGGTGGCAAAATAGCCCAACAGCCACTTTTCAGAAAGGAAGTCCCAGCTGAGCAGGCAGCAACAGCATCCGGAACAGGAAGACCACAGCATTCAGCTAACACACACAGCACTGGACCCCACTTCAGCATGCACTCACAGGGCCTCCCTGACGTAAGGTGGTTCTAACACGCCCAGGATCCAGTATAATTAATAATCATATTATCTTTATTAAAACCCGCTCGTGCTAGCGGGTACCAAATTAGAACACAGTGCCTATGAACTCGAGATCAAGGGATTTCACTACATTTCTCATGACTGACTCCATTAACTACACAACAGTATCAGTTCCAAGCAGCTGTTAGAAGTACAAAGTCTGAGGATTTGCATTATGAGTTGAAAACTTGCTTTTCCTCAGCCCAGCCACTTTTAACAACGAAGGTTTTCCCCTAAAAGTGATCAGGCTCTTGCATTCCTCATGATCATTTCCCACAAAGCTGAGGCCAACAAGGTTAACAGCAACCCGAGGGTGAGCTAACACAAGCTAAACCTAATGCATGCTGTCTGCTCCATCGGCTACGACGCTTGGCGGCCAGCGGGTGGGTAATGACTCAACTCCTCCTCTAGAGACGCGAGCTTGGGACAGGAGAGGAAGCTGTGGATTTGCACTGACAAGAGAGTAACTCAGATCCAATCTATATGCCCAGCTATGGCTGCCTCAGAGGCCCTAATGGCCACAGCAATGCATCCGTAATGTTAAAAATAAAGAGCAAGCAGGAAGGGCAAGAGAGACTTGAGCCAAGTATGCGGGCCCTTTTAAAGTAGAGGAACATGTTTGTTATGGTCTCAAATATAGAATGTCTTAAAATGTATTCTCAACTTCCAGGACAGTTCATCCCTGAAGGCATACTGCATCAAAAGAACTCATTTTACCCACTGTTAGCCTTGGGAATTTCACTGACATCTTAAGAAAACTTAATAAAGTTCACCCATGTGAAGAGGCTCAGGGGACATACGGCCTTGCTTCAGACACTTCAAAGAATGCAATGAGTTTCCGAAGATACATAAATGCTTTTAACGAGGGCAGTAAGTGTACACATGTGTGCATGTATACACACACACACACACACACACACACACACACACCTCTGGGCCACAGACAGCTCGATCCCTTACGTTTCTTCTTTGGAGGGCTGAAGGATGAATGAGCAGACCCAACACATACGTCAACCGCCAGTGCAAAACACAACTTGTACAGAGAAGGAAGAGCCACGAGCCCCTTTTCGAGTGAAGCGTTTGAGGAGATTGCTCTAACCTGGGGCACAGTACATTCTCGCTATGGCCTCGCTGTCACAGGAATCTTCGACCTCACTCCACCTGCTAAAATACGTTAGCTGAATGTGTCCTAAAAACAAAACGACAGGAGAAATCAAAACATTTTTCTCTTCCATTTTCTGCAGAAGCGAACTGTAATTACTCCTTTTGTAGCTAAAAACAGTATCATTAAGAATAATGGCATCATTAAGTACTAGAAGCTATTACTGGGGGTGAATTTGCCGCACTGATAATGAAGCTCTAGACAGGAAATGAAGATACTAATTACAAGATAAAACGCCTACTCAGTTAATTGGAAGCAACAGCGAATAAAAAGAAATGCATTTGCGCACGTTCCTGACCTCCATCATTCAATAAGATGTTGTTTGGGTTCAGATCACGGCACACAATCCCCTCCCTGTGCAAGGCGTCAAGGGCTACCACCATTTCAGCTGCCCATCTCTGAATGCAGCCCTCTGGGATGAAGAAGCTGGAGCTCACTGCTAATTTCTTATCAAGGTCCTCAAAAATCTGGTGGATTTCCTTCTCTCCTCCCAGGGCTAGCACACTTTGCTCCTTGGTCTCAGAGTCTCTCTGAAACAGAGAGCGTGGTTCCTCTTTAGCCTGCTCTGTGAACAGTAACACTTCCTCCACTGTGGCACTGTCTGTGTGTGCACCTGAGTGTGGACTAGAAATGTGGAACGGGCTTTCTCCCGGGTCATGTGCAGTGACCACTGCCTCCACTTGTTCCAGCCCTTCAGACTCGGGATACGAACTAGTTAACAGAAACTGGTCTCCTGAGCTACTGCGATCAACAGCAGCTGTGAACAGCACCCCGAGATCTGCCTGAACATGGTGCTCTGGCATCACACCACAGGCCAGGGACCTAGTGGGATCACTCAGTTCCTCTTGGCCTTCTTTCCCCAGGCCGTGGCACTGCTCAGAACTCAACCTGAGGCATAGAACATCCGGGGCTCCCATCAGTTTACTTCCCAGCCTGCCCGCACCGGCCTGTGAAAGCTTAGTGGGGTCCATTGCTGGAGCCTCTTTGGTTGGCTGCAGTTCACCAGGTAGGTTTACCAGAAGGTCGGGCCTTCCTTCCTCAGCACCACAGACATCCTCAAAAGCGGCTTCTTTGAATGAAATGACTGGGACGGAGTCGTCTGAGCCCCTGCTGATGGAGTCCTGAGCTTCAGTCTCCCCCTTGCTTTCTCTGTCTCCAACTGCAAGGGGAAGGAGTGCTTTCAAAGGTTCCGGCTTCAGACCATGCAACTTCTCGCCAAAATCCAGTCCCAGGAGTTCACTAGTGCTGTCCTTACTGTCAATCCTAAAGAACTCCATAGGGCTGTTTTTCGACATAGTGAGGGAATGGGACGTCTGAGGGGAACAAGCTGCTCCTGGATCCTCATCTCCAGGGAAGAGCTTGAGCTGAATGCTAGGGCTCACACTATCAACAGCAAGGGGTGCTGGGAAACTCAAAGCAGCCCGGGTATCCGCACTCTTCCCTTCGGGCTGCACGGCAGACTCCTCATTCAAAGACCCCGGGTCGATCTTCTCCTGCCCATACTCATTGCACAAGGTCAGGTAGCCAGCTGTGCACTCCTCCTCGGAGCTGGAGCCCGAGTCAGGCCACTTGGGAGAGCTGTCCTGGCCGTCGTCTTCCTGGTTGCTGTCCTCTTGAGAACTCGGGGTGAGACTCGCCTTCAGCGGCAGGACCTTCGGCATGCCCCCCATGTCGCTCCCTCTGGACTCAAAGCTGCTGCTGTCCTGGGGGCTGGCGCTTGGCTGCTGCAGGCGGACACGGTGTGGCAGGCACGGTTTCATCTCCTTAGTGTCGAAGCTTTCCTGAGAACTTCTGTTCAGAAATTTACTGACGTAGGACCAGAGCTTACCACCTGTGAACAAGTACAACAGCTAAGAATTAAGATCTACACTGGGCCATACTTGAGCCGTGGAAAAAAAGATAAATATTAATAATTAACCAAAAATAGGTTCATTAATATCAAAGATCCAACGTGTTGTCAGAGAAGTTAGTGCAATAAAACGTGACACTCTTCTCTAGAGTTCACTGCTGCTAAGATCTACTGCAAGTTCTACTGCTAAGTACTACTGCAAGTATGATACAAGCACATCTCCTGGTGCCAATCATTTTTTAAAAATTACAACCTATTTCTTCCTGTAAAGGGAATTAGTTGTAATCCCCACAAAGTTAAAATCTTTAAGTTAAATGTTTAGTCTTCTGCTTAGGTCACAGCTTGTCAATTAAAGACTTTTTTTAAAGACAATTTGCTACTTAAAACTGTACACTATAGTATACAGCAACCAACAGCATCGCTCCATTCTGAAGACGCCCAGTCCAGAACTGGAGGGGGGAATCTGACAGCTGGTATATAATTATGTCTTCATAAGTGACATGTTTATTTTACCATCTTCTGCCCCTGGCACATGTCATGTGTTTTGTATGAACAAATACAACTGGGGAAAATTAGCTGGGCAATTCTTCATAAGGTGAGCCACCAAGAAAAGAACACCCAGGAGTGTGTTCCCATACATACCTCCGGACCCAGAGCCCACTGACATTGCAGAAGTGAGACCACTGACATCAAACGGACACGAAATAATCCAATATGTCCCAACAATGCTGACTAGGTAGTTGCTTACTATAGATTTCTTCTTATTTTAAGCATTAAAAACTCAAAATTAGAGAGGCAGCCTAACTAGAATCTACATTTTAAAAAAAAATCACAGAAACCATAATGTATTAAACGTTTAATAATTAAAAATCATACCAAAAGAAATGTTCACTAAACCTGGCGCCAGCGTCTCAACGAGTGTACAAATGCGCCTTCAGTGAAGACAGAGACGGCTCCCAAAACTGGGACGTGAAGGGGAGTCAGGACAAGCGGGAGGGCTCAGCTGCTGCCAAGCCTGAGAACCTGAGTTCAATCCCAGCGACCCACACAAGGGCAGAAAACAGCTTCTGCAACCACCCTCCCGGCATGCACACCACAATGTGCATGTCCACACACACAACAAATACATACATCAATTCTTAAAAAGAAGGAGTTAAAATGAGCCTCCCTACTTAGACAAAGAGGATAAACTTTCAGATCGATGTTTATCTGCAGTTGGGCATCATATATAAGGCAGCTAGATCAAAATAAATAATCATGAGCAATTGACCACAGGCATAAAGTCATCAAACCCGTCCAGGAAGCTTCTACCTCACGGTTCCCTTCAAGGACTTCAGAAAGCCGCAAACCACCCTGCCCTGCGCCCCGCAGGGAGAGTAGTGCAGGCTGTGACTGCCAGTGCCAGTCCCAAAACCTCACCTCTTTCTCTCTGCCTCATGCAGTAAGTTACCCCCACTTTAAGGACAGCACAGGCAGTCTCCTGCACATCTCCTGTCCTCTGTAGAGTGCATTCAGGACTTCCGAGCTCCCTGTATACACACTAACATTTAAGGATCCACTTTGACTTTCAACTGACTGCCGCAATCTTTTGACAACAGTAACCATTGTGTGGAGCTGTGAAGGTGAAGCCTGGATTTCACTGGAGACCCTAAGATGTTGGAGATGCCAGAGCTGTGGACTACCTGCTAAGGAGAGCTGCAGACCAGGTGTGGAACCAGCTCAGACAGAAGTGCGCTGCAGTCAACAAAGCTGAAAGGAGTCGGAGATCTGAAGAGCCCTTTGACATCAGCCATGGAGATGCGGAGTTTGGAGTTTGCCCAGTCTTAGTACGGGGCTTCCTCACTGGGCCTCCTTTCCTCCCTTTAGGAATGGTGACATATATTCACCACCATTTCATTTTGAAAGTATGTGATTTGCTTTTTTATTTTGACTTTACAAGGGATTACAGTTAAGAGATTGCATGAATTCCAAAAGAGACTTGGGACTTTCAAACAATGTTGAGATCCTGAAAGACTATCGGGACTTTTGAAGTTAGACCAAATGCATTTTTGCATGATATGGCTACAAGCCTATGGGGAGTAGAAACTAGAATGTGGTGGTTTGAATAAGAACGGCCCTCATAGGTATATGAATTTGAATGCTTAGTCATCAGGGAATGGAACTATTTAAATGGATTAGAAGGACCAAGAGGTGTGGCCTTGTTGGAAAAAGTGTGTCACTGGGGGTGGCTTTGAAGTATCATAAGTCACACTAGGCCAGCAGGCCAGCAGTCAGCCTCTCCCCCTCCTTCCCCTCCCAGCTGGGTCAGGATGTAACTCTCAGTTACAGCTACAGCACCATGATGACAATGACTAACCTCTGAAACTGTAACTGCTTTCTTTTATAAGAGCGGTCATGATCATGGTGTCTGCTGGCAGCAACAGAGCAGTGACTAAGACACCAAGAATTTAATGTTTACCAGCCTCGCGTGCGGCTTCAGCGGCACAAGCCACGCATGCCCGAAGCCATGCGCTACAAGCCACGCATGCCCGAAGCCATGCGCTACAAGCCACGCATGCCCGAAGCCATGCGCTACAAGCCACGCATGCCCGAAGCCATGCGCTACAAGCCACACATGCCCGAAGCCATGCGCTACAAGCCACGCATGCCTGAAGCCATGCACTACTCCTTCCCGCTCACATTGCAGAACTCTGTCATTTTACTGCTGTCTCCTCTCATGGACAGCAAGACCGTCACCGCTGCAGGAAAGAATCTACCTAGCATGTAAAACACATTTAGTAAGTAGCTATTAAACTGAGCTATAAATATATGACATCTTTATAAGGTTTTTCAAAAGCTTTTGTTGAAAATGTCTATAAATACAAATTGTGTTATCTGTAAGGACTCACACGCTCTTCCTAGGATACAACTCATATATGGCTTTACTGCAAAATTCTTAGCAGATGCCCAAGAGTAAGAAAAGCAGAAGGCACAAAACCAGCACCATCTCTGCTCCCACCAAAGACAGACTACTGCCCACTCCTTTATTCTCAAGCTTCCACTCATGACTAACATGGCATCCTACAGACGTTTTCATGGGAAAATGAGTTTAAATTGCACAGCATGGCCACATGGCAGGTTTATAAAACAGCTAAACACTCCTTTGCTACTGAATATTCTCCAGTATAGTCTCCAGTTCTTTACTGAGACAGGACCCCGGAAGTGAGAGTCGTCAAGAAAGAGAGAGGTCTCCTAGAGCCAGGCTGGCCTGGGACTGGCAAGTAGAGGAGAAGACCCTGAATCTCAATCCCCACCTCTAGCTGGGGCACAGGTCCTGAGATCACCACCACGTATGTGACAGCAGGCTGGGGAGTGCACATGCTGGCTGCTGCACTGCCCTACCAGAATGCCCTCTGCAGGCAAGGAACAACACAGCACCTCCTTAAGCAAGCTGCCTGTACTAGACATTAGCAATTAGTTATTTTATTAATCATCATGCCATCCTGTTTAATTTCCACTGTTTTTACCATTGGGTAACAATCTTAAATGTGACTGTTGGTGTTTGTGGAACCTTCTGGGCTCACACAAGTTCTCTAACATGAATTACAAAAACTGGGTTTCCAGACAGGGAAGGGGCTGTCTGGGCTCCTCCAGCTTCACTCTCGGCATCCGTGTAGAGCAGAGCTTGGTGCAGATCACATGCTCTCCTGCACCGCTAACCGTGAATCACACATCCAGGACAAATCATTCCTACAACACTGAGCATGGTCTGCTTTCTTCAGAATCAAGACCCACCCTAACAAACAAAAATAGATCCCCAAACATCAACATCATGACGACAACATTACCTAAAAACTGTAGGTCATTAAATCTCTAACATAAGTAGAAAATACCCAAAATATTGATCATTCTAGCACATCAAACATAAGCGATATTTTCAAGACCCCTTTGAAGCATAGGAAATTGCAGTTATTGAACCATCTTAAGCTATAAAATAGTAACTCATAATGTTTAATTAAACCCCCCTGTCTCTCATTTTAATTTATTGGTTTTCTACAAGACTGCACAGTAAATGTGTGGACTTGCCTGAGTGGAATTAGAACTTGGATTTAACACAGATGATATTCCTATAGCAATGGGAAAACTCACCTTTGACCTAGAAATTCCCACTTCAAGATATCTGCCCGACAAATAATTATTAAAAACAAAACAAAATTAAAATGCACAAAGATATATACATGCAAGTAACTGAACAGTTCACAATACAAGTAGGAGAGAAAGAGTTGCATCTTGGGAAATGTGTAGAACCACTCTGCAGTCATGCATGCTCACCACATGCCTCCACCCTAAGTGACATGCATGCTCACCACATGCCTCCACCCTAAGAGACATGCATGCTCACCCATGCCTCCACCCTGAGACATGCATGTTCACTACATGCCTCCACCCTAAGAGACAAGCATGTTTACCACATGCCTGCCACCCTGAGAGACATGCATGCTCACCACATGCCTCTACCCTGAGAGACACACATGCTCACCACACGCCTCTACCCTGAGAGACACGCATGTTCACCACACACCTCCACCCTGAGAGACATGCATGCTCGCCATGCGTCTGCCACCCTAAGTGCTGTACATATGTAGCAATTTAATCTTCTGTAGGTCCTACTAAGTGCATAGTCACCTTGTCTCTATTTTGCAAACCAAGAAACTGAGGCACAGAGGCTAAGCAGTGTGCCCAAGGTCACAGAACTGGTGACAGGGAGACAGAACTCACACTCATTGACTAGTCCTTGCTCTGTATTCCAGACTGGCTTTGAATTTATAATCCTCCTGCCTCAATCTGGGATTATGGGTAGCACTACACCCATAGAACTCTTTCTTCGAAAGAGAGAGAGACAGAGACAGAGTCAAGCCAGTCAGTCCATCTCACTATGAACCCTACCTAGCCCTGGCCTGGAACTCACTGTGTAGACCAGGCTGCCTTGGGCTCACAGGTACACAGGTATGCGCCTGACTCTGCCTCTTGAGTCTGGGATGAAAGTGCGTGCCACCACACAGTGTACATGACCTTTTATAACACAGCTCTGAATACACACAGAGAGGTGTCTGGTGTACATTGCTAAGATGACAAGCAGACCAGAGGCAACATTAAGACCTGTTTACATTAAAACACAAAAACAGAAATACTGGGCACAGTGGCTCAGGCCTGTTATCTCAGCACTATGGAGCTGGGGCACAGAAGGAGACTGTGCCCATAGGAGAAAAGAAGCATCTGCTTCTAGGGCCAGGGCTGAGCATCAGCGCAAACAGGAAGGCTCTTTTCACATCTACAGAGCTAGAGTCCATATGCTAATAATTTGAAACTCAGATAATAGAAAGAGGTCTGGTGGAGAAGTTCCTTCACGGTCTGCTCTGCTCTCATAGCCTAGGCTTCTAACCTGCTCATTCCTTTTTCCCTGAGACCCTTCCACACACTGAGCATTCCGCTGGTCACCAGGCTGCCTCTGAAGAGCACTCTACAGCCTTCCATCTCGGGGACGTTAACACTTACAGCCTTGATGGAACTGCTTCCCTGCCTTGACCCTCAAGGAGAGTTAAGAAGAGCATTAAAAAGAAGTGAATGTTTGAAGCCTGTCTTCTAAGCTTGCTCTTGGACACAGGACTATAAGTAAGCTAGGCAAGTGCTCTACCACTAAGCTGTGTCTCCTGCGGCCCTCCTGACAATGTTTCTGTCGTAGCCACTTCTGTCTTGGTATTAATAAGCATCCCTAGAATTGGGAGCCGGCTCAGGCAGAAAAGTGCTTGCCGGGAGATCTTGGGGACCCTCATAAGAAGCTGGGGGTGGTGGTGGTATGCTTGCTACCCCAGCACTTGGAAGATCCCTGGGACTTGCAGGCTAGCCAGGCCTCCCTGGCAAACTCCAAGTAAGAAACCCTGTCTCAGCAGCACAATGTGGACAGCTCTCTACAGTTGACATACATGCACACACACTATCTCCAATTCCTGTGTCCAAAACTGAAGCTCTGGTTTTTCTGACTCCATCTACTTTCCCTACAACTTGCAAAAAGCCCCTCTTCAATGTTTTGAGCCAATGACCCTGGAAATCCTGTCAGTCAGTTCTACCTTTGAAATGCAAACAACAGAAACTGAGTATGGGCACAGACATTCAGATGCTAACAAACATCCTAACACCAGCACACACCAGCACACAC
Source organism: Arvicola amphibius (assembly GCF_903992535.2). NCBI lineage: Eukaryota > Metazoa > Chordata > Mammalia > Rodentia > Cricetidae > Arvicola > Arvicola amphibius. The sequence continues at coordinate 4,440,600 of NC_052058.2, read as the reverse complement.
CAGCACACACCAGCACACACCAGCACACACCAGCACACAGCAGCACACTCCAGCACACAGCAGCACACACCAGCACACAGCAGCACACACCAGCACACTCCAGCACACAGCAGCACACACCAGCACACAGCAGCACACACCAGCACACACCAGCACTGCTGTGGTCTGGACATGGCTGAAGCGGGCCTCCCACAGATGACAGGCTATAACTTAGGTCCCAGTGTGGGGCTGCTAAGAGATGGAGACCTTTGAGAGTGCTGCCAGCAGGAGCTCACCTTTGGGGAAGGAATTACTGTAGTTCTCGAGGAACCCTAGGCTCACATTCCCACCTTGTCTTGTAAACAAGCCCAGCACTGTGCTGCCTTTCCCTGGGAGGTCACAAGGACCAGACTCTAGTCCCATGGTCCCGAACACACCTTCTTGCTAAGGTGCCTAAGGCGTCTGCTCAGGGCAACAGAATGGGTTAATGTGAGCACTAAGCGCCATCATTTGGTACAGTTTGCTGCAAACCCTCCAAGTTGTTCTTGTATCTTTTTTTCTTTTTGGTCACCAAGTACCATTTTCCACAAAGTAGCTAAAGTGGCCCTTATGCTGACTCCTCTGCTTAGCATCCCCAATTATGGCTCCTCTTGCTCAGTCAGGTTCTTACAAACAGGGAAAGTGGCCCAGGAGACACCACCAGCCCTGCTTTCCAGCTTCCCCCCACTCTGCTCAGCCACCCTCGTCTGGCTGCTGCTCAGACACCAAGCACACTCCTGGCTCCAGGCTTATGTGCTTGTTTTCTCTTGCCAAGGCATTCTTCCCCACAAACACACACTGTTCCTTCTCTCTCACCAAATGCTTCTTTCTCAGTATGGTGACCGCCAGTGGGAACAACTCCCCCATCCCTTGGCGTTCTGCTCTCCCAGTTTCTTCTTCTGTGTGTGTTTACTGTCTGCCCCATGTGAAACACCGTGCAGGCCGACTTTTCTGTGCTGTTCAGTGCTGTGTTGGAACTACATCTATGCCCCCAGAAAGCTCTCAAGAAGCTTCTAGCTGCAGTAAAAACAGAGAATGGGAGACTCCACACATTCTAGCTAGTTCTGTAAGCTCTGGGCAGCCAAATCTGTGCATCATAAATATTTTAAGTTCAGCAGAACTGTTTAAACTGACAACGTGACATTTTATAATTATTTCTTTGGGGTGGGGGGTTGCCACGATGCATGTGGAAGGGGGAGGACAACCTGCAGGAGTTGGTTCTCTCCTACTGTGTGGAACTATGCACAACATCTTCATCCATGGAGGTACCACAAAAATGACCACAGTGGGTAAAAGAACACACACAGCTAGCAACCAGTTCACTCTACTGCTTGATCCAAACCTGGGAAATGCACAGGTACACGAGACCACGAAGACCACACCGCAATCTTTCGCCAGGACTCTACATCAGCCCTTGCTCTGTTCCTAGCTCACTACAGCCCGGCTGTGCAGACCAGCTTGTGTCAACTTGACATCAACCCAAACATGGGGTGGGGGTCAAATAAGTAATTACCTACATCAGACTGGGCTGTAGGTAAGTCTGTGGGGGCATTCATTTGATTAATTATTGATTTGGGAGAGCCCACTGTGGGTGGTGCCATGCCTGGGCTCGTGGTCCTGGGCTCTATATAAGAAAGCACGCTGAGCAAGCCATGGAGAGCAAGTCAGGAGGCAGCACTCGTCTGTGACTTCCGCTTCAGTTCCTGCCTCCAGGTGCTGCCCTGAGTTCCTGCCCTGACATGAGGCTTTGTACTTACAACATGTGAAAAACAAACCCTTTCTGCCCCACGTTTCTTCTGTTAAAGCAACAGAGAGCAAACTATGACACCACCTCCACACAACAAGGAGCGGCCATTTTAGTTTGTTTGTTTGACACCTGGGCTGCATCAGGAGTGACCTTCTCCTACTTCTGGGATGACAGCTAGTGAGTGACCTCACGGGGTGTGAGTCAGGCCTTACCCTGCAGGACCAGACTCCGCCCACAGCCACAGCCCAGCCACGGTCTCCTTTCTCGTTCACCAAGCACTCTGTCGTCATGCCGCCCACGTGCAAATGGTAAGGGTTTCATGACTCGGAACTCTCCCAAATGTCCCGGTTTCAGAGCGGGCTCCTTGAGTCCACGAGCAGTCCCTTCACTAGGACCCATTAGGTCACCCTGTGTTAAGGATCAGAGTGGAGGGCCCACTTGTATCTAGAACTTCGTTGCTTTTTGCTTTCCCCTGTCTGACTCCACAGCAGCAGTTTGGGTTCTGAGCGGGCAGGCTCTTGTCCTGATTTCCCCTGGGCAGCACACACTCAACCAGTCTGTTCGGACAGGTGGGCTGAGGGTGACAATTGCACTGACAGACATCTACAAAGTTAAGCCACAGACACTGGAAAAGGAGAAACGTTCCTTCTAAGTTTACAAGTCCATGACAGTCTTCAATCATGTTTCCATTTGGTCACCACCAAAGACTTGGTCAAGACAACTTCCAAGAGCAGGAGACCTGACATCAGTATGCTGTAACCCTGGCACACCACATTAAACCAACATCAGCTACAGTCTCAGTTCTGTAGGTAAGAGGGAAGATGGCAGAGGAAAAACAAGTGTAGCATGGGGAACCAAGAGAAGGGAGACTGAGCTACACACAGTGGCGGTAAGCGAGGGTCGGAGCTTCGCCACAGATAATCTCCAACATGAATAATCCACACCGGGTAATAGAATATTGGCCATAATTACATTCATCCTACTGACCTTGTTCTAAATTATTATGGATTATTACCACGCAAGTTATTTTGTTCCACACCAGAGGTGGCTGTATTCTGCTATCAGATGACATGACCTCTAATTCAATAATGTCTGTAATGCACTGGTATCCTCAGATAAAAGCTGTCTATAATGTCTGAACAAAGGTGAATTAGTTATCCAATTCACACACGCAATTAACTCTCTTAATACCTGTGAGACCGTGGAGCCCCTCTGAATTTCCTATTAAATACTGCATATGGAGGTCTCCCCTCCATCTGTAGTTATCTTGTGTGGACTTCATGATAACAATATTAGTACTTTATTGCCCCCATCAAAAATCTTGCATTAGTTATCATTCCAGAAAGCAGTACCTCTTTTTTTCTGAGAAAAGGGTATTAAATTCAAATGTTATACTTATTAGTAAAATAGTTTTGTATTCCCAATATAAAAGTAAGGATGCCTTCATGAAATATGGAAAATAATTTAAATTTTATTCATTATTTTAAAAACAGTTGTTTAAATACCAAAAGGCAATATATGTTATGTGACTTTATATTTACATACTATAGTCACCTAAATAAAAGAATATTTATTTAAATCCAAGTATTAACAGGAAAAACCAAATCAACATAGAGCCTTCTGCCACCGGTTCCCTAGGAGGTGGCTGAAGGCAGAGCCCGCGCCTCTGCTTTGTACTCGCATGAGGTGCCAATGGCTGTGTTCACGGGGCTCAGATCAGAAAAGCGAGGCAATGTCAAATGTTAAGCAAACACCCTTGCCTTCCCTGTAAAGGAAGCAATTAATTAATTCTGCAGGGGATGCTTTTTAGTCCTCTAATGTAAGTGCAGCTTTTTAGTGCAGACAAGGGAACAGAACTCGGTCTCTAAATAAAGCCCAGCTCTCTCAGCAGGCGTTCACATTAAAGTTCCCATCGTGTGGGTGAGTTCCAGAGCAGAGGGCACGCGTTAGGACTGTCCCACCTCCAGGTGGAGCTGGCTGGTCACCTGGGTCTTCCTCTTCGCTCAAACTCACAGCAAGGAGGTTGAGCAGGAGTGGGGAGACAGGTCCCCCATCTCCGGGCTTATGAACCCACACCAGAGCACAGGGCAGGTGACGCTCTACACTGGCCACAGTGGGACCGGCCAACCCACCTTCGGCATGCTGCAGCACGAGGAACACGGACTCCTCCGAGATGATGTACTTGTGCAGACACACCATGTTGGGCACGCAGCGGGGGATGATGGTCTTCCTGTGCCTGCTGCACTCGCTGCTCTTCCTCAGACCCTGACGGAGAACAAAAAGGTCAGTTGTACCCGTGGTTGCCTTTGGAGCCTGCTGTGCTCAGTGTTTATCAACCACGCTAATCTATCCGAGTTACTCGGGCTTCAGAGAAACCACTCATCTGCTGCTCTGTGCCCCTCAGTCCCCGGAGGCTCCGCTGATGGCATCTGGCGTGAATCCAGACAACAGAAGATGCCACAAAGCTGCCATTAAAATCAATTACGTGGGTCAGTGTTTTTATTAGCGATGCTCTCAAACTAAGTCATCAGGATGACATACAGTTATTTCTCTGCGACCTCTAAGTTTGATTTTCCTTATGGACATCTTTAAGACAGCAACCAGTTGGAGTCACATTCTCCATACACCAGATGCGTCCTGGATGAAGCAACAACCTTTAAATTCTATTCTGAACACGAGCAACTAATGTCCACAAGGATGGGAGATTTTTCTGGTGTTACACCCTGGTTTTAAAACCTGGGTAAATGCCATTGGGTGTGGTGGCATGGAATGTTCACAAAAAGAGGCGGGCTTCACACATGTCAATGTGACCATCTGTCATGCCTGACCAGCAAGAAAGGGAGATGCCCAAGACAAGCAGCCTCCCTTTTGGGTGCCAGGGGAATGTTCAGTCGGGACATATTTCGAATACATACTATCACAACCCATTCCAAAAAACAATTTCGAAACTAAAGTTACTCATTTAACTACATACTGAATTCTGGCCAAGGAACAAGCCAAGGGCAGTTACCCCTTCCCACAACCCAAGGAGACCCAGTGCGACCCTCACGAGTCCCAAGGAACACACCTGAACACTCTTGGTCCTCAGATGCATTCACATCACACATTTTTTTTTTTAACGTAAAACTTCCCACATAGAAACTATAGCATGTTTATCAACTATAAAAGACAGAAATATAGATCGCCATCAACATAAAACACTCAAATGCCATGAGAAAACACTTTTTCTTTCAAAATCATGGTTTTTAAGTTTTTTAAAAATCTTTTTCTTTTCTTTTCTTTCTACCTTTCTCTTTCTTTCTTTCTTTCTTTCTTTCTTTCTTTCTTTCTTTCTTCTTTTTTTTAAGACAGGGTCTCACTGTATAGCCCTTGATGTCCTGGAACTCACTCTGTAGACCAGACTGGCCTTAAACTCACAAAGCTCACCTGCCTCTGCCTCCCGAGCGCTGGGATTAAAGGCGTGCGACACCACCCACCCGGCTGAAAGTCATTTTTTCAATTCACTAAATGCACGTGTTGTACTTACTTTTAAAATGAACGTCTGTTCTGTCCTTGTGTCCGTTACAAGTAAAACCTGCACAGAACACAGCAGCAATTGTAACAAAACATAATAAGACATTGACCCTTTGAGGTTGTGAGTTCCCCCAAAATTCTAATTTCTGAATAGACTTTTTAAAAATCTTAACTCATAGGACCCAAACAGTCATGTCCAAAATAAATTTTATTATAATTTCCTTTTCTAAAAATGCTATAGCACAGAAACATCACTGTTTCCTGGATTTATCTCTTTTTTTTTTGTTTTTTTTTTTTTTTTTTTTTTTTTTTTTTTGGTTTTTCGAGATAGGGTTTCTCTGTTGCTTTGGTGGTGCCTGTCTCGGAACTAGCTCTTGTAGACCAGGCTGACCTTGAACTCACAGAAATCCGCCTCCCGAGTGCTGGGATTAAAGGCGTGCACCGTCACCGCACGGTTTCTGGATTTATCTTTAAAATATACTCCTTGAAAGTACAGGCCACACAGCCAGTGTGTCTGGAAACTGGAGGCAGATGGAAGGCCAGAACAAGGCTAGCTGGCAGTTCTCGGTCAGCCTTGAAAGCAGGAAAACCCCAAACCAAGGCGGGGTAGTAGGTTAAGGAGCAGACAGTCAAAGGTTTTCTCACATGGTAAATAGGATGTAATTTATTAAAACTGATGAAGTTCAACTTCTAAAATCTCTTAGCAACCACTGTAACATGATCACAACAACTGAGACTTGAGCGCCATCTCAGGCATCCTTTGGGTACTGCTTCTACGCTCTGGACGGGAGCTAAACTCCCCAGTCCAAGTCAGCAGGAAGTCCTGCATCCTGCTGACTCTATCCTCAACCTTTGCCCTGCGCTGCCTCCTTCCACTAAAGCCCCCAACCGAACCAGAACCAGCTCTGCCCAGCTGGCAGCAAAGGCCTCCCGAGAAACCCCCTGCTCCCCTCTGCACAGCTGTGGTCAATTCTCAAAACACTTTCCGTGTAAGTGCAGTTCAGTTGTACCCTTCTGGCAGCAATCTAAAAGAAGAGCCCCAACTCCATAAAGACCTCAGGCCCATCTCACACACTGCCCCCTCAAATCCTACCACAATTGTGGTTTATTTCTGCTAAATACTATGGCAGAGATAGGCCACAAAGGCCAATTAGCAAATATCCGAGGCTTTGCAGGTCCACGAGAGTCCACTACCACCTTGGAAAGCACCATTTCTGCCAGCCAACAACCACAGCCGCAAACTGGGAGAACTTACACTATAGAGATCGGCAAACACTGCAAATGGGACTTTCCCCTCGGAGAGCTGGCTGACAGCAACCAGCAGCCGCCACTGGAAGAGGCACGCAGCAAAGGTGGCCTGTTCAGCTTGGAAACAAGATTGGTGAGGAGACGGAGCTGCAGGTGAGAGGGTGAGGTCGGGGTGGCAAGCTCCATCCTAGACACAGGCATCACAGATGCTGTGACATCTTCTGCGACCACAATGTCCCCTGAGTGCCGGACCTGCAACCATGCTTTCCACACAGACACCTACCTCCAGATGTCCAGCAGAATTCCCAAACGCAAGATCCAAGTCTCTCAGTTCTCCAACTACAGAATCAGCAGCCAAGTCAACAAGCCAACTGCACCTCCTGAGTCCTTTGAACCACTTCCTGCTCCTTCACCTACCTCATTTCAAGCATTTACCGTGTCGGCCATGGGTAATCAGTGTTAATCCCCTCAACAACCCCTCCACACATCGCCGGCTTATGGCTCTGGGTGAGGCTATGGTGAAAGACGGTGACGGCTGCCACCACGTGAGCATCTCAGAGACCATCTTACAAAAGTGCATCCGGGGTCATGGTTGCTATCATTATTACTTCAGCTTCTCTCTGGAATGATCTCCCAGCCACTTATCAAACAACTACTCATCTTTCCACATTCAGCTCAAATGTCTCTCTCCCTCTCTCTAATACTAATGGTTCTTCCTTTGTCCTCCCATTTCAAGTGATACTAACTTCAATTATAACATCTCAAACTCTTCAGTTTATAAGTGTGTCACGGTGGGGTTGTGTCCCCAGAAACGCTCACACCCCATGCCACACTCTGTGCGTGGACTGTGCTGTGGTAGAAAGGACTTCTCAGGTCACCCGGGTCATCTGGGTGGGTTCTATCTAATCACATCAACTTCTAAAAGTGGAGACTACATCCTGACAAGAAGAATGGGAAGGACAGAGTGACGTGGTAGAGAGGGACAGCCTGGCTAAGATGTAGGCCCACCCACAAAGGCAAGAACCAAAGGGGCACATCTAGTGGCTCAGAGATAGTCTGAGGGGAGCAGGCAAGGTTTAGGAGAAAGAGCAGCCCTCAGCTGATGAGCAGCAAGAGTTGCGGGAGCTCCTTCCACTCCTTCAGCCAATAGCCGCTGAGATACCAGTTCATTCCGACAACTGCAGGGACAGCAGCCTGTTAGCTGAGTGCACATGGGGCAGGTCCTCCACAGACTGCAGGAGAGCAGTGTCACCAGCCACGTGAGGCCTGGGCCAGGCTTCTGACTTACACAACTTTAATATGTTTATGTTTATGTTTACTGACTGACTCCAGACAGCTGAATCTGTCATGATTGGCCATGGCAGCCATGGGTAGAAATGGTGTTTCCTCATAAGCACACAGCTAGCAGGTTCAAGTCTAAGAACATAGAAGGCAGACAGCAAGGTGGAAATGGAACTTCAAAAAATGGTCAGGAGCAGGGATTCCTCACAAAGACCCAACCTCAAGGCAGGAGAATCACTCCGTTGGGATTTTCCTTCATATCACACACACACTGGGCCTCAGAGAGCTCAACCACGGGACACTCTGAACATCCCAAACAAGTGTGCATTCTAATCAACAGATGTTGAAGCTGAGAAAACAACTGTAACATGTTAACTGACCCTGCTCTGAAAAGCTACCAAAGAAAGAAGGGGAAATCTGTACTGGAACAGTGAGGTCCGAATGAGCTCGCTCTCTCTTTTTCTCTCTCTCTCTCTCTCTCTCTCTCTCTCTCTCTCTCTCTCTCTCTCTCTCTCTCTCTCTCTCTCTCTCTCTCTCTCTCTCTCTCCCCTGAACTACTCTGCATGTGTGCAGACAATCTGCTGTTTACATCTGAATTTAGAACCTGTACATCTTCCAAGTCTGTACATCTGTACACATTTGGAATACTATAGGTAGGCATGAAGGCAGCAAGAAAAAAGGACTTTACAAGGAAAGAGCAGCTCAGATGTGAGACAGAATGACAAGGTGGTAGGTAGCCATCCATCCACTAAAGAGGAACCACCATGAAAGACTGAGGAAAAAAATACTGGAGAAGGCATCAGGAAGCCATCGGTCACTGTCACGAACTACTCAAGACAGAAGCCAGCTGGCTCCACGTCAATCAGATGAAAGGGAAATGGGGTTGACAGAGCTGGACCTTTCTGAAGTCAAGAATGCCAGGAGGAAACACTGGAAGAAAGGGGATGGTGGACCCTCAGTTCAGACAAAGGTTTGTCTTTCATTACTTACACAGGGAGAGACCTATCCTTCCTTAACTGCCAGCAGGGCTGCTGACACAGTCTCCAGGAAAAAAAAAATGACCTCCAAGGAATGGAAATAAACTCACAGCCCTTGAGTCCTGAGGGTGAGAACGCAGTGGCCCTCCCTCTGGAGGGCTGGCGGACACTTGTGGGCTCCGGGGAGGCATCAGTGCTCCGAGCATCTACTCACAACTCTACGTCACTCTCCGGAGAGCCAATCGTGCTTGCATGAGATGGAGAACGCTCTCTGGGGAAAAGGTAAGACCAGAGAATGTCATTTTCTTACTGGAAGCCCCTGGCAGGCAGAGAGAATGCTGCAGGGTTGGGGTGGGGCTCCTCTCTTTGCTAGGCTCACTGTCATCAAGCAGATCCCACAAAAGGACAAATGAAGATGGACACACGTGGCGGGAACGCGGCAGGGTGAGGCAGCCTTTCTTCTCCTCCCAAGTTTGCCTGTGACTCAACAGCGTTCACATTGAGGTAATAAACACAAGAACATATGTGATTTTTTTTTTAAATGTGCCCTTTGACTGTCAATTTCTCCCAAACAGGTGTTGCCTAAATGATTATAAATTGGCCTCTGGGTACACCTCTTCAACTGAGCCATACAGGGCTGGTGATAATGTAATTAGACCTAAAAACATCAGGCTGGTGAGTGCTCTCCATCTGTTTGGCGATAATGTTTAGTTAACAATAGTCTTTAAAAGAAGCACCTTCAACTTCCATTCTTAAAGTTATTTATAGCGCCATTCTTAACACACCAGCACTCCCGCTAACAAGAGCTTTAGCCACTTGGAAATTATTAGCCATACGGCTGTACTCAAAGAGAAACGGCTGCATTTAACATCTGCATCTCTCCACGTTTACACGCTGCAGCCTCACTGAAGTCGGGTCCTTAATGAACAGTGGTATGGCATCAATATCATAGCCGTGCACACAAAGATCATAAGGAGCCAGACATGTTTTTAATGCCAACAGTAGGCCAATCTGTAATAAAGCTGTCAGCATAAAGGACAAAATAACAGCGTCTTTAACCCTCAAACTGAATTCGTTCATTTGTAGACTCAAACACAATTTAAAAACTGCGCATGGGTTTGCTCACCTTCATAAAGACAAAAATCTAATTTCTACTAATTTGATACAATTGTCTTTCCAATAAAAGGCTCCTAAAACCATCTTTTATTTCATGCTAAAACAACTACTATTACTAACATTGTCATGAAATAATTACCTTGGACGGCATATCTTATTGAAAGAACACAATTAACATATTTCTCTCTTTCATTTTTCACACTTACATATCAGCATTATATTAACATATGGCCTAACAGAAAGGATTACTCCATCTTTGCCCATAGTAATACAAACCATGACTTGGGTGGGAGGCAACTTAGGTTACTGACTAACCTCATCTGTGCTTCAGTGCCACCAGGACCATGACCCTTGTCCACTCTTCCTTCATAACAGAAGGGAAAGTCCCAAGTGGTTACAGGTCTGCAGCTCTGCAAGCCAGAGTAGGGAGATATGCCAGCTAACCACACCGCACCTCTAACCAGAGTAGGAGATATGCCAGCTAACCATACCGCACCTCTAACCAGAGTAGGAGATATGCCAGCTAACCATACCGCACCTCTAACCAGTAGTAGGGAGATATGCCAGCTAACCATACCGCACCTCTAACCAGAGTAGGAGATATACCAGCTAACCATACCGCACCTCTAACCAGAGTGGGGAGATATGCCAGCTAACCACACCGCACCTCTGCAAAGACAGGGTGGAGCCCACGGTATCAAGGGATGATTCTATTTTAATGATATGAAGAAGACTAAGTCTGAAGAAAAGAGATCTACACATACACACACACACACACACACACACGCATGCACGCACGCACACACACACACACACACACACACACAAATTGCAGCGAAAGGGTAATACAAGCTCTCAGGGTGGGACTGTTGCCTATTCCTGAATCTTTTTATTTAATTTAAAAGTTAACATCAGATTCTGGAAGGCTGAAAAATTAACCAAATAATCTGGAAGGAAATTGTTGCCTCCATATTGGTGGCAATGTGTAGGACTCCATGTTACGATAGCCTCAGGAGAGCCACACTGGACAAACACAGCCTGGCCCTGAACTGCGCCACTGCGTCACTTACGCTGTTGGCTGGATGAGAGCCGAGTGAGCATTTAGCATGCTACACCACTGGGACACCCTTCTCTCTCCCTCTTCTCCCCACCCCCTCGGAAAGGAAGAAAGAACAATAAAGAACCTACAGAAAACATACAAACCACTTATGTCATAATTCAGATGAGAAAGACGTCACTACATGCTACTCTCTTTTGAAAACAGGTCACACTGGACTGGACTACAATTAGGCAAATTTTTAGGTAATTTGTGTTGGCCGCATTAAAACGTCACCCCCTGCAAAATCGGCTGGGCACAGCAAACCTCCAGCACTGAAACGTGGCTGTCCTCAGTAACATGACGGTGGCTGCATACTCGCCATAGTCTGACCTAAACGCGCCTCAGTTTGCATTCTTACAAATGCATGTTCCCACACTGACTGTTAACCCCATGTCTACAGTCACAAGCCACCACTTACAAAACTGCAACTACCAGAGAAAAGGGCAAGTATCAGGCTCCTTTCACACCAACCATCCAAGTCTCTCTCACAAGCACCACAGAGTCAAGCCATGATGTTTCGAGTTCACTGACCACAACACTGAAAGCGAGAGCTGAGCCACTGGATACAACCGGGAGAGCACACCGGAAAGATGCTTCTCCGGGAGAGCATGCCAGAAAGATGCTTCTCCGGTTGGATCAGCCGCCATGTGCCTTTGGCTTCCCAGAAGTTCTCTGATGAGAATGGAAGTCTGAAAAGTAAATGTGACCTGGATCCTCAACTCCAAGACATTCTTGCCTCCTACTCTCAAGAAGCTGTTTCAGCGTAAATGCATCAGACTTCTGGAATTTACCCACAATATTTTTAAGTATCTTTAGATGGCACCAAAGTTTTCTTTGGGCTGGTCTTCCTCCCGACCTGACAGCACTATGAAGCGAGCACAGAGCGCACAGAGCCCACAGAGCCCGCCTGTGAACAGAGTCACAAGTCACCTGCTCCTTCAGACAACACAGAGTGGTCTTGAGGCAGGTTGAACTCTTCAATACTGTATTCAATCCAGAAATGTCTTCCAAAGTAGAGAACAGCGGATCAAATCTATCAGAACTGTGTGAAGTTAGCATTCAAGAACTACATATTTTAGCAAGTAAAATTCCAAGTCCCTTAATTTAAAGTGTACAAACATCTGTGAGCTCTATTTCAGTCTACCTAATCACCTAGCTACCGCCTCGACTCCTGCCAAAGTCAAACTGGGACAAAAGAGAAGGAGCTGTTAGGAAGCAAAGCGACGAGAAATTAAACTGGTAAACAACTGCATTTCTAAGAAAACAACTAATTTCATTTTCTTCAAATGCCCAGGCAGCTGCAAAGATTTTCGTATGCTAATTTTTTAATTAGAAGGTATTTAGGCAGTGGAAGCTTTCATATGCACTTCTGTTTCTTCATCAAACGTAAACTCCCCAACTTAGCATCAGTATAGCTGGTGGCGGCCTGAAGGTTTACCATCTGCTGCTCCCCAAAGTCACGGTGGCCACCTTCAGAACATATGCATCAAAGCCCAGAGATAAGAGACTGAAGAAATACTGCCTAAGTCAGCATAAGGGAGATGATGAAGCCAGAGGCAGGCAACGGGCAAGTTACCAGAAAACACTGAACACTGGGAGGAAGCAGTCACACACAGAACAGCATCCAAGGTCACAGCCATTCCACCAGCCAAACCAAGGGCAAGAGAAACACCACTGCCAAGGGGAGGCGATGGCTTTCTTTTCAACAGAAGGCTGATCATACTGAAAATCAACCTTATTCAAAATAAGCCTGCTCTGAGTAGGATGAAATATAAAATTTCAGTTGTTTGTTTAGCCTATGAATAACGACAGTAAAAGCAAGCGGTTTACACAGACACAAATAGTGATGCTAACAAGGGCTTCTCTCCAGGCACTGCAAGTCCAAACATGTCCCAAGGAAGATATGCTCCAGAACAAGTTTAACAAAGCAGCAAATACAAACCCTGATGTGTGACAACTGAAAGCACCTCTCCAGGCACAGTGGCACATGGTGGCACATGCCTGACAATGTCATACTGGATGTGAGCACCCCAGCGAAACAGTTCTTACTTGTGAATGTTTAAGTACCTGATCATCACCATGACTTTTTTAGGGATTATTATTATTAATTGTAATAAATAGCTAAAAATAAAGCAAATGCTTCCAGAGTAACTTATCTTCCAAGAAATGCTGACACTCGTGAGGAATCATAATGTTACAATATTGGAAGAAAAGAATCTTGGTGCTTGGAAAACAGACTTGCAAACACTTAGGAAACTAAGGCTGGTGGATTGCAAAGTCAAGGCCAATCTAGATTCAAAAGAAAGAAAGAGAGGGGGAGGGGAGAGAGAGAAAAAGAAAGGGAGGGAGGGAGGGACGGAGGGAGGGAGGAAGAGGAAGACAAACAGACATTATTACTTAGGGGGATAATCACATTTAGCTGTCATAGATAACACACAACGCTGTGGTGTTTGCTCTACTGTTTAACACTGAATCTCTCAAAAATGTATTCACCTTAACAGAAATTTATCAATATAATATTTTCTTGGTTTTCAATTTTAACTATAGTTAGAAAAAATATGCAATATAATTTTTAGAAAAAAATTATCAAAAGCAAAACAATTAAAAATAAAATGAAGCCAGGTGTAGAGCACGCCTTTAATCCTAGCCCTCAGGAGGCAGAGGCAGGAGGGTCTCTGTGAGTTTGAGGCCAGCCTAGTCTATAGAGTGACTTCCAGGACAGCGAGAGCTACATAGTGAGACTCTGTCACCAAATAAAAGATGACGATGGTGACAACGACAACAATGATCATGACGATGGTGACGATGGTGGTGATGGTGGTGATGGTGGTGATGGTGGCATCAATAGCATCTTCTAAAGAGTCTCACAATGATAACTGGTGACTCAGTTTGTGTTAATGCTAATCTTTTTTTAATTTGTCTTTATTTTTTGTGCATGGGTGTTTTGCCTGTATGGAGGCCAGAAAAATGCACTGCAGGCTTGCCTAGAAGCTGATCTTTTTGGTGTTTTGCCATGGGTATCAGGTCCCCTGTAACTGGAGTTACAGACAGCTGTGAGCTGCCATGTGGGTGCTGGGAACTGAACCCAGGACCTCTGGAAGAGCAGTCAGTGCTCTTAACCCCTGAGCCATCTTCCAGCCCCTAGAAGCTGGTGTTGAGGAGGTACTTTTTCACTGAGGCTCCCTCCTCTCCAGTGACTCTAGTTTGTGTCAAGGTGACACAAAGCCAGCCAGCACACACAGTCATGAAAAGATGTTAAGTGGACGTCACAAAAGCAGAAAGCTCTGCTTTGCAAAGACCATGTGAGCACAAACCACTTCCCGAGAGCCAAACTCAGACAGACTCTGCAAACTCAAAACTAAGAAGCAGAAGCCTGACTTTAAAGTAGGCCAAGCAGGAGTGAAGCTGGGGCCTGCCACCGCGAAGCCAGACAAACACAGACAAGAACTGTCTTCTCACATCCGGAGCTAGAAAAATGACCTAGCAAAGGTCACCTCTCAGAGGCTGGAGATGGCGGTGGGTGGGGCTGACAACAAATAATTGTATAATTCAGAACAACTGATAAAGAAGATTTGGGGTACACTCAGCTATTGCTGAGTCGTGAACTAAACACTTCAGGTGGGGTGTACTCTGCTCACCGCACACAGCACACATGTACTGAAATACTACACTGTGTCCCATAAATATATGTACCATCATTGTATGTCCATTAAAATCCTCCTGGGATGGAGCTGGGTGGTAAGGCATCTGCAGAGCATGGAAGAAGCCCTGGGTTCAACACCAAAGGCTGAGGAAACACAGAGCATGTGACTCTCCTGCACAGCTGGTGGAAATGAGGAGCTCCTCTGGAAGACAGCTGGGCAGTTTCTTACAAAACTAAGTCTTCCATGTTATTGACAGAGGTTTCTGTCCCGCCTGGTCCTGCAGCCATTCAGTCCCAAAGAAACGGACAGAGGCCTACGTTAATTATAAACTGGTTGGCCTAGTAGCTCAGGCTTTCTTATTAACTAATTCTTATATCTTAAATTAATCCATAATTCTTATCTGTGTTAGCCACATGGCTTGGTACCTTTTATCAGCAAGGCATTCTCTTCTTGCTTCTTCTGCGGCTGGGTGACAACAGCAGACTCACTCTTTCCTCTTCCCAGAATTCTCCTGTTCTCGTCATCCTGCCTCTACTTCCTGCCTGATCACCCTACCTATACTTCCTGCCAGGCTACTGGCCAATCAGCATTTTATTAAAATACAAATAACAAATCTTTACAGGGTACCAGACCATTGTCCCACAGCAATGTATGATTCAGCCATTATATTCCTGCTTTCTGTCAAAGGAACTGAAAATACACCCACACAGAAAATGCCCAAGAAAGGGACAGCAGCTTTCTTCATGACCACCGGAACACAGAAATAACCAAGATGTCCTTCACAGGCTAGAGAGTAAACAAACCGCAGTACATTCCCATAAGACTGATGAGAGCAGGCCGCGAAGAGATGAGGAAACCTCCATACACGTAAAAAAGTAAAGGAAGGCAAACTGCCAGATTGTACACTGTGAGTCCAGCTGAGACACTCTGGAAAAGGCAATACCATGGAGATAGGAAAAGGACAAGCAGTACCGCCAAGCAGGGAGAGGGTGGAGGGGTGGCCAGAGGAGCTGGGTAACATGATATCTATGTGACACCACAGTGGTGTAAGCACAAGACATTATACATCTGCACAAAGATACACTGTAGGTAATAGCAAAAATGAACCTTAATATGAATGAAGAGATGTTAAAATTAAATTTTTTAGGGGCTGGAGACATGGCTTGGTAGTTAAAAGCACTTGCTATCCTTCCGGAAGACCGGAACTGGGTTCCCAGAACCTTCATTAGGCAGCTCACAACTGCCTGCAACTCCAGCTCCAGAGGGCCCCACACCTTCTTTTAGCCTCTGCAGGCCCTGCACTCACACACGTCCCCACACAGACACCCAGATATATACATTATTTTTAAAAACAAAATAGTTTTACTTTTTTAAAGTAAAATTAAAATTCCACTACATTAGCACAGATCTGTGCTCAAGCAGCCTCGGAGCCAGAACAGGCCCGACTAATGCTACCAGGCAGCATACATGACAGGCGAGCAAACAGGGCAGGGCAGCTCAGATGGTTACAGCGCAGTGTTTGTCTGTTGGGAACATGGTCTCATCAGCTGGCCACCTACAGCTGACTGGAGCTAGGCTGCTGTGGCTGGCTGAGAATCAGTAACTTGTGATAGAAATGTATGTGATAGTTTGGACTTTGAACACTTCCCAAAGGCCCATGTGTTAGAAGCAACTCAAAGTGCTGTTGGAGGTAGTGGAACTTTCAGTATAGGGGACAGGACCCAAGGTAAGGACATGAGGGCATGAGTCTCCATCCTTGGACACTGGGCCCTAGTCCCTTAGCTAAGGAGACACAAAGGCAGGCAGGCAGGCAGCCCACCTCATGTCTTAGATTCGGCGCTGGGCTTTTCTTCTCAGCTCCTCTCTACACTGTAAGTCAGGGTGGGGCAGAGACAGATGCTAAGGCCATCAAGTCTTGATTGCTCTGAGCTAGTTCTTTGGATGATACCCAGAGCAATCAACTCAGAACAGATGTGTGTGCTCGTGCATGTATGCATGTGTCCTTTCTACAGGATTCTTACAACATAGACTATGACATGCCCCTATCAGAGGCATAAGCTCTGAATCTTCTGGCTGAAATGGGATGGCAGGCAGTTCTTTAGGATGCTAACCTGATGTCTTCTCGGACTGCCAGCTCTTTGAACATTTAGTTCTGGTTCCTGTCTGCATGAAGAGCAGCGCAGGCCACTTCCATCTCCACAAGTCAAGCAGCAAAGCCAAGAGCTCATAGGTGGAGACCTCTGAAACCATGAGCCAAAAATCAGCCATTCTTCTTTTACAACTGATTACTTCAGGAATTCTATCAAATCCCAGGAGGTTACATACACTATACAGCTAGTCTTTCGGTTAATTTATGCTGTCAGGTTGTCACTCCCAGGGGCCACACCAAGTAACACACCTTCCATCAGATCGGCACCAGCAGAGCCATGATGACAGGAATCTCTCTGCTTCTCCTGATCAGACTGTTACCAGCAGAAGCCATGATGACGGGAATCTCTGTTTCCTCTCTCTAGATCAATACCAGCAGAAGTCGTGATGACAGGAATCTCTCTAGTTCCTCTCACTTTTGCTGCAAACCTAAAACTACTCTAAAAAACGGTCTTTATATGTGTTTTCTTTGTTTATAAGTCATTTGACCAAATCCCCAACTCTGGAGCAAATAACTAAATGTAAAAACGTTTTTTAGAGCTGGGCGGTGGTGGCGCACGCCTTTAATCCCAGCACTCGGGAGGCAGAGGCAGGCGGATCTCTGTGAGTCCGAGGCCAGCCTGGTCTACAAGAGCTAGCTCCAGGACAGGCTCCAAAGCCACGGAGAAACCCTGTCTTGAAAAACCAAAAAAAAAAAAAAAAAAAAAGAATGCAATGTATTCATTGTCCTCCCAACAGTAAAACCCTTACAAAACACAAAGGTATGAAACTCATTGTCAAATTGGTGATTTTGTTGACGGCAGCCTAGCAGCTGCCAAGCATCCACAGGTGTGCTCTGAGGGGCTGTGGCAATGGCGGGGGTGTGCTGACGGAGGCTGCAGGTGTACGCAGCCTCAACGTCGCTGGAAGTCATCGAGCACATTTACTATCTCTTCCTGCTGCCTACAGAATTACTCAATGAGTATGCTTGGTCATTAGCAGAGTCTAAGGCTTGTTGGAGGAGGCACAGAAAACATCAAAATCTACTGTGCAGAGCTAAGCAGAGTGGCTCCTGCCTATAACCCGCACATAAGAGGCTGACGGAGGAGTTGCCTTGAGCTCCGGGCCAGCTTGAGCTAAGAGTGAGTCTCTTAGCCAGGTATGTGGCGCACACCTATCATCCCAGCACTGGGGAGGCAGAAACAGCTGGATGTCTGAGCTCAAGGCTAGCCTGGTCTATGTAGTGAGTTCTAGGACAACCAAGGCTACTGTTTTAAAAGAAAAATAAATAAATAAATAAAACTAGTGAATAGGGTGTGGGCCGGTCCTACAGCATAAATTAAGGCCTGAAAGAGCACAAGCAAAAGAGAAGTAGAGAAAACTGGAGAGGAAAGACAGGGAAGTTTTGAAGCAGAAATTAAAGGTGAGAAGACATTGGGGATGGGGGGGAGCGATGGACACGCGGTGCACACTCTGCATTCAGACTGCAAGACAGCAGGACCAGAACCCAGCATGCTGAGGTGGTGATGGTTCTGCAGGAGAAGAACCATGAGAAGGGAGAGAGGAGAGAGGGGCTATGCCATGAGGGGCTGAGGAGGCTCAACCAGGATGCCTGTCATCTGTGTGAAGGTTACACAAGGAGCCATCAGTTTTAGGGGCTTGCTTTTCCAAAGCATCAGCTTCATACGTGATTGCAGAATCCGTGTGAGAGAGGGAGGAAAGCCACACAAATGACAGCACATTTTAAGATGGGATTAAAAAAATGGGTACATCAAAATTGGACATGATTCTGTTTATCTGCATTTCAATCTGAAACACAGATAAAGGAAAGGCTGGGTGTGATTGCTAGTGTCTGGAGGGAACAGGCTGACATCATTTCACCACCAACTAACTTGAAAGACAGTGGTTCTCAACCTGTCGGTCACACACAACCCCCCGGGGGGTATGCAGATATCCTGTGTAACAGATATTTACATTACGATTAATAACAGTATCAAAATTATGGTTATGAAGTAGCAACAAAAATCACCTCAAGGTTGGGGTCAACACAACATAAGGAACTATATTAAAGGGCTGCAGCACAAGGACCCTTTGAGATCCGCTCGTTTCAAAAATCGACAGCAGTGACTAAGGACAACAGGAAAGGACAGGAAAAGGCTGGCAACACTTAGAGGCAGAAAGGAACGCTAAGTGTCTGCGGGCAGAGATGCCAACAAACAGCCCCAGAAATAACAGGAACCCACAACAAGGTGTGAGAAAG
This sequence comes from Arvicola amphibius, assembly GCF_903992535.2. Lineage (NCBI taxonomy): Eukaryota > Metazoa > Chordata > Mammalia > Rodentia > Cricetidae > Arvicola > Arvicola amphibius. The sequence continues at coordinate 4,421,570 of NC_052058.2, read as the reverse complement.
TCTACACACTCCCCGCCACTGTGCAACCTGCCAGGCAGCTGCTGCCTTCCGCCACATGGCTGGAAACTAAGGTTCGTCCTCTGCCGATGACTACTGAGATGGGTGTTGAGATCAGCTGGAACAGGACAAGAGACAGGCCCTGAACACGGCAGTGTGGAGACACTGTGGCTCAGACAAGTGGCCAGGACATTGGGGACTCCTTTCCCCTGGGGGCCCCTAGAATACTGTTGTTCTTATACCAACCCCCTACACAAGAGCCAGCAGTGTTCATTTTTTTAAATAAATGTACTTGTTTGTTTGTTTTACATCCTGGTCAGTTTCTCTTCCCTCCTCTTCTTGCAGTTCCTCCCTCCCAACCCCTCTCTCTTCCCACCCCCCAATCCACTCCTCCTCTGTTTCTGTTTAGGAAAGGGCAGGTCTCCCAGGAGCATCAACAAAACATGGCATATCAAGCTGCAGTAAGACTAAGCACCTCCCGTGTATTATTACGGCTGGGCAAGGCAAACCAGTGTGAGGAGTAGGGTCCCAAAAGGCAATAAAAGAGCAGCCCCTGTTCTCATTGTTAGGAGTCCCACAAGAGGACCAAGCTACACAACTGTAGCATATGCAGAGTGCCTGAGTCAGTCCCATGCAGGCTCCCTGGTTGTTGGTTCAATCTCTCTGAGTCCCTCTGAGCCCAGGTGGGTTGACTCTGTGAGTTTTCTTGTGCCTTGGACCCCTCTGGGTCCTATAGTCCTTTCTCCCCTCTTCTGCAGGATTCCCCACACTCTGTCGGGTGTTTGGCTGTGGGTCTGCATCTGTTTCCATCAGTTGCTGGATGAAGCCTCTCTGAAGACAGCTGGGCTAGGTACCAGTCTGGTCACAGGAGATGGCCAGTGCAGGCTACACATCTGCTGTTGCTAGGAGTCTTAGCTGGGATCATCCTTGTAGATTCCTGAAAGATTCTCTTGCACCACGTTTTTAGCTGACCCCGAAATGTGTCCCCTCCAGTAATCTCTTTTAACACTCTCCCCCCCTCCACACTCCCACAACTTAATCAGCTCGTTCCCATCCCCACCCACCACCAGTCCACTCATGAAGTCTCTTCTATTTCCCCTTCCCTGGGAGATCCAGGTGTCCCCCGCATGAATCTCTGGAGTGTAATTTCCAAGGAGACCCCTTGGGCCAAGAAAAACTCCCTACAGAGACTGGCCCACAGGAAGTCTAACGGAGTATCCACATGGCTCCCATGCTGACAAAAAGCAGCTATGCACATATTCACAGATGAAAAGGTCTCATGGCAAAACACGTCACTGTGAATTTACAAATCTGGGAACAAAAAGAAAATTCTATCTACCACCACAGGGGAAAGAAAAAAAGCAAGAGAAAGCTAGTCCTACTCAAAGACTTGGTGGCTGGACAAGAAACCCCTGAACTCTTGTAGGTAAGGGTGACAAAGCAGAAGCCAGGACACCAACAGTCAGAGCAAAAGAGAGGATGCCAGAAGAGGCCTGAGGACCATGGGGCTGCAGGAAGACCCGGGTGTCTACACTTCAAGCCTGTTTGCAGTCTGTCAGAGGGCTGGGAATTTATAGCAACAGGAACATAGAAAAATGAGGGGGAAATTACACAAGAAAGAGCAAAGGTACTGGAACAGGCTGAAAGTCAGGCCTGCCTAACTTTAATCAAGATAAACACTGAAAGAGGCACACATACAAAAGAGGCTAATCAAAAGACGACCTAACCTGCTTAGAGAAGCAACTGCAGTTGCTGGGAAGGGTTGCTGGGGATAACCAGATCTGCTGGGAGACACAAACAGGACTGGGATTGGCAAACTGTTAAAGGGACACACACTACCCAGGACACTACATCGCATCCATACAGATGCCTCCAGCTGCCCTAGTATTCCTGCTCCTACCTGGGTCCCTCCAGCTAGACAAGGAAGAACCATGTGCCAGATGGCACACTTGTACCATTGCCTAACAGGTGCCTGCCACCTGGCAGTATTCAACAGATGCTTCCCATGTTGGTAAGACAAAGGCCTTGAGGTTCTCCCTAAATCTGAGGTGCCATAACTTGGACCACAGAAGGCAACATGAGACTATCTCCCTTACTTCACTGCTGTTTAGGGGTCCTATATAAAACTTCTCTTACAGCCTTATTTCTAAAAATATCTCAAGAAATTGAGTCCTTTGGAACAACAAAAAAAATCTATAAATCCAATATATCAAGAATTTTGTAATAGGGTGCTAGATGGATAAGCATGTCTTGCATGTAATTAAAAATAGATTTAATTATCAATGTGTAAGCACTGGAATAACATATCAAAGCACAGAACACTAAGCAATATTAATGTAACTACAATGTGTGCCTCTCAAACATCCAGTTACAGGTAGTTTCTTAGAGACAGCACTCTGAGATAAACACTGTGCTGCAGGTCCACACAGCAGCCTGTGGGCTAGCTCACACCTCTCCACAGCACTCTGAGATAAACCCTGTGCTGCAGGTCCACACAGCAGCCTGTGGGCTAGCTCACGCCTCTCCACAGCACTCTGAGATAAACCCTGTGCTGCAGGTCCACACAGCAGCCTGTGGGCTAGCTCACGCCTCTCCACAGCATTCTGAGATAAACCCTGTGCTGCAGGTCCACACAGCAGCCTGTGGGCTAGCTCACGCCTCTCTACAGCACTCTGAGATAAACCCTGTGCTGCAGGTCCACACAGCAGCCTGTGGGCTAGCTCACGCCTCTCTACAGCACTCTGAGATAAACCCTGTGCTGCAGGTCCACACAGCAGCCTGTGGGCTAGCTCACGCCTCTCTACAGCATTCTGAGATAAACCCTGTGCTGCAGGTCCACAAAGCAGCCTGTGGGCTAGCTCAGGCCTCTCTACAACACTCTTCCACTCTACAACACTCTTCCACTCCTCCGAAGTCACCAGCAACTCAACACAGGCTGGCACTCTGAGAAACACTTCCCCAGCCTCTTACAGACATGCTCAAAGCTCTCATCTCAAGGAACATCCCCAGTCTAGTCACTAAACCTCAGGTTGCTTCATGCCATGACCAATCCTCCCCACCACCACTCACCACAACAGACATTTGGAGGAACATTGTCTACCAGGACTCCCTAGCATGCTGCCCTTCCTACACAAAGTCTCATGTGGCTAGACACCAGTGCATCAGCTCAGAGGGAACCAAACACCAGAAAACAAACTCTGATAGAACTCTATGCCATCCTCAAGCCAACAATCATCAAAATAATGGACACAAAGTCCACAATACAATGGGCAAAGTACACAATACAAGTGTTTGTAAGGCAAGAATCTAAAGCCAGGTATGTGATTCTGTAGCTCAGAACACAGACAACCCAGGATTGGTGAAGTGTTCATTCTGACCAAAAGGATCTGGACACGGTTAACAGTGACCTCATTCTGGGGCTGGAGATCATGCACTGCTCTCGAAGAGGACCCAGGTTCAGTTCCCAGCACTGACGTTGGGCATCTCACTACTGCCTGGAACTCTAGGGCCAGGGCACTATCACTCACATGTACACACCTACACTTACAGACAGAACTGATTTTTATTCTATTTTACAGTGGGGGTAGAAGGATGTATGTCTGTGCACCGTGTGTGCTCAGGATGCCACGGAGGTCAGAGGAAGGAATCAGCTCCCTAGAGCTGGAGTTACAGTAAGTTACGACCACTGTGTGGGTGCTGGGAAACAAACCCAAGGACTCTGCAAGAGCAGTAAGAGCTCTTAACCACTGACCCTTCTCTCCAGCCCACAATCAGAATTTTAAAGGAACAGCTGAAGTAGTAACTATTGAGCAGCAAATTATGAAAAGCTGTTTTCTTCACATTTGCAGAGTGTCAGAACAGTTCATTCACATGTGTGTGCGTGTGTATGTGTGAAGTGTGTGGTGTGTGTTGAGTGTGGTGTGTGTGTGGTGTGTGTGGTGTCTATGTGTGGTGTGTGTGTGTGGTGCGTGGCATGTGGAGGCTGTATGTGTGGTGTGCGTGTGATCTATTTTAGCATATTGTAACAAGCCTACAGTGAAATCACTCAGAATTATCAACATAGAAAACAATGCTATGCCATGCTGTAAATCTACAAAGGAGTGCAGGGGGAAAGCTCCTGGTGATTAACAAGAACCTAATCACACAACACTGAGGCAAATCATGGAGACACAGAGGGGAAAGAGCATCACCCTGATGCAGCAGCTGATACGTGGGCACCAGATCCCCCATCAGATATCGCCCTGATACAGTAGGCTGATATGTGGGCACCGGATCCCCCATCAGATATCACCCTGACACAGTAGGCTGATATGTGGGCACCAGATATCACCCTGATACAGCAGTTGATACGTGGGCACCGGATCCCCCATCAGATATCACCCTGATACAGCTGCTGATACGTGGGCACCAGATCCCCCATCAGATATCGCCCTGATACAGCTGCTGATACGTGGGCACCAGATCCCCCATCAGACATCACCCTGATACAGCTGCTGATACATGGGCACCAGATCCCCCATCAGATATCACCCTGACATGGCTGCTGATACGTGGGCACCAGATCCCCCATCAGATATTAGCATATTATCAGACATTTGCTGAACGCCACAGGACCAGACAGAAGAAAAGCAACACATGGACTGGAGAGATTGAGAGCACTGGCTGCACTGCACAGGAGAAATTGAGAGCACTGGCTGCACTGCACAGGAGAAATTGAGAGCACTGGCTGCGCTGCAGAAGGCATGGCTTCAGTTCCCAACGCACACACACACAGCAGCTCAGAAGCATCTGTAACTCCAGTTCCAGGGAATTTGATGCCTACTTCTGACCTTTGTAGGCACCAGGCACATACAAAGTACACAGATATATATACAGGCAAAACATTCATACATATGAAAGTAAAATAAATAAGCTTATTTTTTCAAAAAATATGGATCAGCACCTCAGAAACAGAAGGAACCCAGACCACAAGGACCATGGCATCCACGGCCTTACCTGCAAGCTGACATCTACATTCTAATCCCCAATGGCAGGTGCTGCTGGAGGAGACGTGAGGAAGCCAGCGCTCCCAGGTCTCTAACGGGGCTAACATAAGCTGCCAGACAGCAGGATCCCCCAGGTCACTGACAGGGACACACGGGGACAATTTGGGAGAAAGGAAGGACACACAGGTGACCTGTTTTGACCTGCTACCCCCAACTCTAAGATAGTTTTTTAGAAACAAGTCATAGCAGGAGATGATTTGCCTCCTGACATATTCAGCACAAGAGGCAAAATTAAGTGACTTATAGTATATGCAAAATAGTCTGAAAAATATCAGGCTAATTGAGAACAACATTTCCTGACCGAATTGCATAAAAATTTAATGTTTATACATTAAGAATGATAGACATGTACATTGAAATTTTCCATTTGTTAAGCAATAAACACAATCACAATAATTTTGCCTTTAAAGTGGTATAGTCTGGAGACATCGAGAATCTAAAATTCTCAGGTACAGTAGGTATTGAGGATAAATGAGATCATGACTTAACTATTCGGTTAATAATAACTAAATCCTTTTCATCACTATGGGGATTTTCTACTTCTGTAGATTTAAAAATGGTGTTACTAACAAACTGACTTATGTTCATTAGGCACAACTACTTATATAAAATTTTACTGAGAATGGAATAAAAAAGGTTGATAGAAAATACGAACATCATCCAATACGGTAGGTTTTTGGATTTTTGTTTTCTTTTGTTTCCATTTTAGATACTTTAAAACAATTTGACAAAACTATGCAAAAATTCAGTTTCCAACCATGCTGGCCCCAGACACACAACTGGGCCACTGTGAGCAGCCTCCTCCACAGCAGTCCTTGATGCAACACACAAGCATGCCCTGACACAGCACTCTCGCCACAGGCCATTGCTTAAACTGAGGCCTGCTCCTTTGTCGTCACTGAGTTTTAGGAGCTCTTTGCATGCTCTGGATAACAGTCTTTGTATATTCTGCATTGTAACAGTCTTTGTATGTCCTAGATAACAGCCTTTGTATGCTCTGGATTGTAACAGTCTTTGTATGTTCTCGATTGTAGCCGTCTTTGTATGTTCTAGATAACCGTCTTTGTGTGCTCTGGATTGCAACAGTCTTTGTACACTCTGGACTGTAACAGTCTTTGTATGTTCTGAATTGTAACAGTCTTTGTATGCTCTGGATTGTAAGAATCGTTGTGTGTTCTAGATAACAGTCATTGTTATGTTCTGGATAAAAGTCTTGTATACTCTGGATTGTAACAGTCTTTGTATGCTCTGGATTGTAACAGTCTTTGTATGTTCTGGATAACAGTCTTGTATGCTCTGGATTGTAACAGTCTTTGTATGATCTGGATTGTAACAGTCTTTGTACGTTCTAGATAACAACAGTCTTTGTATGTTCTGGATAACAGTCTTTGTATGTTCTAAATAACAGTCTTTGTATGCTCTGGATTGTAACAGTCTTTGTATGATCTGGATTGTAACAGTCTTTGTATGTTCTAGATAACAGTCTTTGTATGTTCTGCACTTTAACAGTCTTTGCATGTTCTGGATACAGTCTTGGTCAGCCATCTTTTGAAAGTATTTTCTCAGTCTATTAGGCTTGTCTGTCATCCCATCATAGCATCTTTCACAGTCACAAAGTCCAGCTTGTAACCATCTTGACAGCTAGACTTCGTAAGTCTGGAACTCAGAAAGGGTCGATCCTGTATTCTACCTTTTTCTTTCAATATTGCTCTGGCTATTTGGGGTCCTTTGTCCCTTCATATAAATTCTGGAATCAGATCACTGATGTCCATAAAATTACCTGTTGAGATTTTGAATCAGACTACACTGAATCCACAGTTCAGGCTGAAAAGAAGTGACTTACTCTTGACAAGGGTCTTCTTACCCATGCCTGAGACTCTCAATTTTTCAATTCTTTGATTTTTTTCATCATGATTAAATAGTCTTCCTTATATAGATAGTATGCATACTTTCTTAAATCTATACATCAGAATTTAATTTGGAACACTAATGGAAATTATAGTGAATGTTTGGAAACTAGAGGGAGGGTGGGGTCAAACAGGATCTCATTATGTAACCCAAGCTATCCTCAAACTCAGAACCCTAGGTGTTGAAATCACAGGTATGCACCACCACATCTGGCTGAGGTTTGGTGATCAGACCCAGGGCCTTGTGCCTACTGGACAAGCCCTCCACCACTGAGTTATGTCCTCACCACTCGAGACTATCTTTTATTTCAGATTCTCGCTGATTATGTGGAATGTATTAGGGTTGTGTCCTCCAGCCTTGACGCAACCATCCATTAGTCCTAAGAGTTTGTCAGTTCTTTCAGATTACACGGGAACCTTCCCTCCCAATCTGCACACCACTAGTGCCCTTTTATATATTTGGAAGGCTTTATAGAGGACTGGCTCGATGAATTCTGTAAACGTTATACTGAATTCCGCTCCAGGTGGGCCTACTGCTTGTTATTTGGGTGGTTGGTAAGTAGGGACTCAATCAATCTCCTTAGCAGACAGATGTGCACTTCCTTCTCTGCGAGTTAACAGCTTTGTCTCTTAGGAAGGTAGTGGCAAAAATTGTACAGTGATTAAATTCATCATATCCGAGCTTTTTGCTGCACAAGGTGGAGTGCTGTGCCTCCCTGGCTTCTCACACCGAGCTATTTCTTCCTTAATTAGCCTCTCTATAGGCTTAGTAAGCTCACTGATGGTCGGAGAACTGGCCTTTAGTTTGGTTAATTTTCTTATTGATCTCTTGTTTTCAATTCCATTGATTCTAGCTTTTTTTGGTTTTGAATTTTTTTTAACTCACAGGAAGTTGCAATATATCTCAAAGTGTCCTGTTTACTCTTCGCCTAGCAGTCTGTGAGGGGAACCTATGCAGCATCCACACGACTGCAAGGTCAGGAATTTGACAAAGGTTCTTAACCGCTGATGATGCTATGACCCTGCAGGCAAGCTGTGCAACAATGAACTTCTCCAGAAACTCTCAGCTCTTGATCTCAGCCAAACAGCCAAGCCAGACCTCCAGTGAACTGTATGTGCACTGTGTGCTGGAACATACAGAGCATGCTTACACCTCCTACGCTTACAGCACAAGGCGCGGCACCTACACAGAGATGAAGGAAGCCCACCCTTGGCACCTACACAGAGATGAAGGAAGCCCACCCCGGGCACCCACCAGTTCTCTCGTTTTTCTTCTGCCACCACACAAGGAAAACATCTATAAGCACATCTGGGAGCAGAAGGGAATCTTCAAAGCTCTCTACTACAAAGTCCACTAAATGCTTGGCTCCGACCACAGCATATCTCCACTGACACACCCACCATTGCCTGGATACCTCTACTGACAAGAAGCTCATAAGGTCTCAAATCTAGTCCATCTTTGGTTAAGACACCAGTCCCTGAAAGGTATTTCTGTCTGGGCACTGGTGGTGCACACATTTAATCCCAGCACTCAGGAGGCAGAGCAGACTGCACTATAGTTCCAAGCTACCCTGGTCTACAGAGCAAGTTCCAGGACAACCAGGGCTACACAAAGAAACCCTGTCGAAGGAGGAGGAGGAGGAGGAGGAGGAGGAGGAGGAGGAGGAAGAGGAAGAGAAAGAGGAGAAGAGGGAGGGAGGGGAAGAAAAAAATAACAAAGAAAACAGGTATTTCAACCATGCGTCCAATTCTCTCTTTCTCTCTACAGCTTGAGCTTCTCCAGTTCTAGCTGCCTCCTGGGAAGAGGGGGAGAAGACAGGATGACAAGCAGTTCCAGTCCACACTGCCCCCCACTGTGAGCCGCCCGCCACGCCTTCCCATCCCACCCATAGCCTGGTTTGCAGCCCACACTTGCTGTTCTAGCATAACCAGTTCTCCTCTTGCCCTCTAGGTTTAAATAAGCATGACAGAGCTCCAGTCCTCAAACACTTGAAGTCTACACATGATCTGGTCAGGTGAAAATGCCCCCTCTCCACATCTGGCCTTCCTTTAATAGAACTCTGAAGGCCTTCCTCAGCCTGACAATTTCTGCAACAGAATGGGGGCCTGTTTATCTATGCTCTAAGAGTCCTGGTATTTCAATTCTTTGTTGCATAAAGGATTTTACGATCCCAACTAAGAAACAGAAGAGCACTAGATGATCACTTCCTTCTGTCTGAACACCGACCCTCTTGGTACAAGACACTCACTGTGGAAAGGTCTAGGGAGCAGCCCCACATTACACCAGTAGGTGTCGCTCTGCGATGTATTTTAAATTCTTTTCGATTCGCTCATTCAACAGCAGCTGCACCTAGGGACCATGGTGTGCTGGGCATGATTCTAGGCACAAAGAACGTGGTAAGATGTGAAACAGCGCGACACTGAGCTCATGAAGTCCACAGTGTAGGCAATAATAAAAATACTTCATTTACTTTCTAGATGGAGGTTAATGAAATTTATTTCCTAATGAAGTTCAATACAAAACTGAACTTGCTAAGTTAATAAACAACACAAGATAATTCACAAACACTAAAATGAAACAGAATTAGAGAAGCGGATGTCCAGACCAGCACTGTCATACCTTGGGGGTGTTTCCTAGATCTGAATTTATTCAACATCTTTCTCCCAAACCCCAAGTTTCTAAGGCCTGTATTTAAGGTATTCCTTAGTACAACAGAAAATCCACCTGCTCATATTTTAGCAGCAGAGATACTGTTGTGAGCTACAACTGCCTGCCAAGCTGACTGGTTCCCAGACACACAGCTCCTTCTCACCACTTAGAAAACGGCATCTGAGAGACACTAACTGACAGAGACAGACAGTGCCTCAACTACGGCAGAGGGATTCCTCCACTGCCAACGGTCTGCTTCCTTTCATCTGTGGAGCTCCTAGCAATTACCAGAACTTAGTGTGACTTGAGGCTCACAGCACAACAGTGAACAGCCACACAGTCATAAGATACAACTCTAAGAGGCATTGAGACAGCACAGGAAGATGGCACGTCCGTACCAAACCACAACACCTGAATCTACTAAATTACTCTCTGCTCTTGAACAGAATGTTCTCCATGATGCAAAGGCCACAGAAACAGCCACACAGAATGTTCTCCATGATGCAAAGGCCACAGAAACAGCCACAGAGTATCACGGGCTCTGTAACAACACAAAAAGTCCTACTGCACAGAGCTCTTTAAGCTCAGATTCATTGGCACTGGTTTATCTGGGACAATGATATTTACTTCATGAAAGTTCTGACTTGATGTTCTTTTGGGGATGCTCCAAACTGTGAGCGCTTGCCCAAGCTCCTCGAACTGCACTGTGGATTGCTCAAAGGCACCATGGACGCACAAGAATGCTTCAGAAGACAAGTGGCATTGGGTGACCCAAACAAACAACACTAAGGTGTTTTTGGAACAATGTCGAGTGGTCAAGAGGTCAAGACACATGTCAACATTAATGGCATTTTCCTTAAAGTTATAATGGCAGAATAATATAGTATTTCCAAAGCATGCAAATTGGCAGGCTCAGTGTTGATAAGCATTTGGTAATATTGATATATCACCAAGCTTTGTGTGCACATGTGTGCATACGTGTGTGTGTGTGTGTGTGCGTGTGTGTGTGTGTGTGTCTGTGTGTGTGTCTGTGTGTGTGAAGGGTCTCAATATACTGGGAAAGCAGTTTCTGGAGTCAACCAAGTTCATCCAAGTTGGCCATGGAACTTTCGGGCAAGTTACTCCATGTCTGTGTATCACTTTCTCATCCAGATGCAGATAATGAGACTGTAAGAGGGATTCCATAAACCACTTTATATAAATTCCTACTATGGGGGTGGGCACACAGTGGTGCTCATGAATGACAGCCACCAGGAATTCCATGCTTCCTTCTGACCATTGGGATGACTGTACTGAGTGATGTTTAACAGCTGCAAATTCACAAATCTAAGCAGCACAAAGTGCACCATTCTACCACCACACTTCGGAAAATTAAAACCCCTTACTCAACGGAATGCCAGCAAATGCACACCTTCTCCTTGGCACAATGTACTCTGCATGACCTTACGTGAATGCTGAAGCAAAGCTCCCCCGCTGCTCGGGCATTTTAAAGTGCAGATGCATTTGAGTCATTTTCCTTTTGTTTCATATCCTTAAGATCCGAAGCTTCAAAGACAGAATGTCAGCATGCAGCCGATTTATGACTGAACTCTTGAAGAGACACTGAAGAATTACCTTGTCAATCACCCCAAGGACTCTGAAGGCCTTCAGCTCCTCGGCAGGGCTCCTTAGGTTCCAAGGGGGCCTTGAACTTAGTGATCCTGGAGGCTAATGGGAGATATCAAAGATTACACATCAATCAGGGAGGTACTTGAAGGAAGACTGCCTACTGAAGCAAACGTCAGGCCAAAGGAAACTAAATTTATCATAAATCAGAGAAGGGAAGATAAAAGGAGAAAGTTACTGTTTGTCTGTAATGTAAAATAAAAAATCAAAATAAAGAAAATCAAAAAGAAAAAGCAAGACAAAAGCGCAAGTAAATAAGTCATAGCACTGAAAACAGGTTTTTAAAAAGAAAAATTAATGAGCTGCTACTGTTTTTAGAGATATCAGGAAAATGTCTAACAATCGAGTAAGTGGACCAGAGTCAACGACAACCTTGCATTTGCCCCAGACAGACCAGAAGTAATTTAGAAGACTACAAAGAAAAAATTAACAGATTCACTTGGAACAAAAGGGGCATAAGGTGTTATTTTACCTAAAAACTTTAGTCCTGTAGTGCTTCTTTATAAAATGAACTAAGTACTTAGATCTTTAAATAGATACCATATGTTTTAAGAAGAACCAGCATATTCAAATTCAATCAAAAAAATTCATCAAACAATGGTAAAAAAAAAATAAATGCTCCATCGATATAACCAGCAATTATTAAAACAAAGGTTGGGGTGGTTTATGAGGGAAAAAAACCTTTCTTCAAATATTTGAATATCTATGATGTGGGAAACAGTATATTGGCTACAAAAAAGATCAATGAACATGAGAAAAGGCTGTTTGAGTGCACAGTTTAAAACAGTATTAACTTCCAAACTCCAGTCAGCTTTCCCCTGGCAGTAAGAAAAGCCATTAGAAGAGGAAGACTCAGGACACCTCAGCGGGCACTTACATCCAGAAGAACCCTGTAATTACTTCTCACAGCAAAACTGTGACTTCCCAAGGGTGTCAGGGGACATAGGGCTTGTCACACAGGGCAGAGGCCTTATCGACAAACTAGATAAGAACAGAGGAATAGAGAAGGGGCAGCGAAATACTCAAGCATGAAGAGGGAATTACCAAGACAACCGCTCAGGACATTGAAGTCCCTGGGAAGACTGGCATGGCCAGACAGAGCTCCTAAGAAGAACTGCACCCTAGTCACCTTTTGTGGGGGGAGGGTGCTGCAGCAGCAGAAGAGAGGGGAGGAAAAGAAGGAAGTTAGCAAAGAGGTTGCCTGGGGGAATTGGGTATCAGTTATAATGGGGAAACTACCAACTGGGAAACTGTCTAAGGGAAGTGTTTTTACTGCCTTCAGCATGTTTCCTTATCTCTGGGGGTAGCAAGCAAAGTCTGAATCTAGATCACCTGGAATGGAGGTGTTGGAATATGGGAGGGGGTGTTTGGTTTGGATTGGATTTTGTAGACAGGCTGGCCTTGAGTTTGCTTTGTAGCCATGATTGATTTTGAACTCTGGACCCTCATGCCTCTACCTCTCACACGCTGGGATTACAGGTGTGTACTACATTTGGCTAAGGCTGCGTGTGTGTACATGTGGGTGTACATGTGTATGCACTTGCATGTGGAGGTCAGGGGTCAACACTGGAATCCTTCTTTGGTCACTCTCCATCTTACTGTTGGAGGCAGGGGTCTCTCACTGAGTGCCTAGGCTAACTGGTCAGCACAATGCATGGATCTCACGTCCTGTGCCCACCTCCCCTGTGCTAGGATTATGGGCATGCAATGCCATGCTCAACTTTTCACATGGGTGTTGGGATCCAGCATCCTCACGTTCTATCAACTGAGCCCTCCTCAGCCTCAACTTTTATGTTTTAGAGATACTTTAACTTGAGAAAGTATCTCCATTGTGCTAGATAACAATAATCTTTTTAGATGATATGATCTAGATTTCTTAGATGTCTCAACAAACATTATTTGATATCCCATTTCATTAGGAACTAAAGTAGATGTCAGAAAATAAATGCATTACTGCCTTCTGAAAATCTAAGGAGAATGTTTGTGCATACAAATGTGTATCATGATATTAATATTGCACATGTAACTATTAGTCTCTTCTTTGTGGTTTACAGTGTATCACCTCATCTCTACCCTCCCATCCCCATAGATTGAGGTGCTCACAGGGAAAGTTGCTCTAATAATAGCTATTCTACTCCTGCATAAGGGGAACCGTGCAATAGTGAATTGTTTCCATCAGAGAGAGACGGTGGGATCCTAGACAGACCTCAGCTCCCTGCCCTGCTGCTGACAATCCTCCTACCATACAGCACATAGACAAAAACTCTCTCTCTCTCTCTCTCTCTCTCTCTCTCTCTCTCTCTCTCTCACACACACACACACACACACACACACACACACCATGCTGCATCACCAAGAAAAAGTAATTTTGCTTGTAATTGTAGCAAAAGAGATCCCAAAGGAAAGTGATGCATCATCCATTACATGGCCCAACATGGCAGCCTGTCTTCTATTCACGTCTCAGTCACTGCTCACTGGTCTCTCAGCTTCCAAAGAACACAGTTTACTTCACCTCTTACAACAGCAAAGAAGGGACTCCGGAAACCTCTACTACACCACTCCATGCACGGTGACAGACACAACAGCGCTGTGGTTTGGACTGTGGGTGCTACCTAACGCCCTTAGGCTGATGGCTCAGTCCCAGTTCAGCAGTGTTCAGAAGTGAGGGGAGGCGGATGGGTCCTGAGGGCTCTGATGTCACAAATAAATCCAGCTAAAGATTCGTAGCTTTAAAAGGGTGCTGGTTGGTACAGGTGATGGTGGCCTACACCTTTAATCCCAACACTTGAGAGGCAGAGGCAGGTGAATCTCTGTGAGTTCAAGGCCAGCCTGGTCTACAGAGGGTGTTCCAGAACAGCCAGAACTGCTACACAGAGAAACCCTGTCTAGAAAAAGCAAACAAACAAGGGAGCTGTGTTAAAGGGATCTAGGGAGTGGACCTAAGTGGAGAAAGAGAGGTACGTCACTGAAGACCTGCCTCCCACACCTATGTCAGGACAGGGCTTTGCCATAGGCCAGCAACAACAGAGCCAAGTGACCATAAACTAAAACCATGAGCCAAAATAAACCCTTCCATCGCATTCCAGTGATTAAACTAAGACTGTACAAATCAGTAAGAGGCATAAGTAGTCTGCTCCAGTGAGGGAAGCATTCGGAGTGGAGGACAGGGAAACAAAAGTCCAGACTTAGGGTCAGCATCCACAGCCCTGGAATGGCAAGAAGAAACATGTGACTCTCCTTTTCCACCTGGGAAGGCAGGTGTTCTGTGTGCAAAAGGAGCCATAAGACAGAGGTGGGTGCTGATGGGAACAGCAAAGGCAATAGGCATAAAACTTCTATTCTTTAAATCACTTTGCAAGATTATGATCAAAGACAGAACATGAGAATTATGAAGTAAAGGATCGTTTAAAAAAAAACTTGTATTGTAGGTCTACCCCAAACCCATGAGTACCTGGGCAGTACACCCCACACCCACAAATACATGGGCAGCATACCCCACACCCACGAGTAAGTGGGCAGCACACCCCCACACCCACAAGTACACTGTAAAGATTTGTCACTCATATTGGTTTAATGAAACTCTGATTGGCCAGTAGCCGGGCAGGATGTATAGGCAGGGCAACCAGACTAGGAGAATTTGGGGAGGAGGAAAGGCAGAGACCCAGTCACCAGCCAGACACAGAGGAAACAAGATGAGAATGCCTCACTGAGAAAAGGTACCAAGATACATGGTAAAACATAGACAGGAATTATGGGTTAATTTAAGTTGTAAGAGCTAGTTAGTAAAAAGCCTGAGCTAATAGGCCAAACAAGTAAAAAGCCTCTGTGTATTTCTTTGGGACTGAACAGCTGCTGGACCAGACAAGAGAGAAACTTCCATCTACAACCCTGTCCCAAAATGAATAAAATAATAAACTCTATTACCAACAGTGGTAATAGCAACACACTGTGTCAAAGGAGCAGGGAACAATTTCCTAGGCAACAAAGCTGCCTGTCACGTAAAAAGTAAATGTTTCTCTTATATGTAAGGGGTACTATAGTAGATGATGTCAAGATGGAATGGTTAGGGCCATCTATGCCTGGACTAAACACAGACAAGAAGGTTTGATGACCCAACAGAGATGGCAAGATTGCACTGGTCAACTGGCCAAGGCCCATGCATCTGGGACACAGAGCTCCTGTGGAGCTCACAGCCAGTGCCCACTATCTGCACTTGGCACACATCTAAACTCTGCTTGCTATTTCTGTTCTCTAAAAGGCTAAGTGAAGACTGCCTGGCTTCTCCTTAGGATTCTATGTTTTGTTAGGTTGCTGGTTGACCTGTCCACAGTCTTTAACTCAGTGTTCTCAGTTTGTAGTCTCCACCTACCTGTAGGCACAGGAGTCCCAGGAGTTTCTGCACATCGTCTGAGGGCCATCAGACTACAGTGTTTCTGCACATTGTCTGAGGGCCATCAGACTACAGTGTTTCTGCATATTGTCTGAGGGCCATCAGACTACAGTGTTTCTGCACATCGTCTGAGGGCCATCAGACTACAGTGTTTCTACACATCGTCTGAGGGCTATCAGACTACAGTGTTTCTGCACATCGTCTGAGGGTTATCAGACTACAGTGTTTCTGCACATCGTCTGAGGGTTATCAGACTACAGTGTTTCTGTACATCATCTCAGGGTTATCAGACTACAGTGTTTCTATACATCGTCTCAGGGTTATCAGACTACAGTGTTTCTGCACATCGTCTGAGGGTTATCAGACTACAGTGTTTCTGTACACCGTCTGAGGGTTATCAAACTACAGTGTTTCTACACATTGTCTGAGGGCCATCAGACTACAGTGTTTCTGCACATTGTCTGAGGGCCATCAGACTACAGTGTTTCTGTACATCGTCTCAGGGTTATCAGACTACAGTGTTTCTGCACATCGTCTGAGGGCTACCAAAGTGAAAAATCAGATGCAGGAGGGCACCTAAGACTCTGGACCTCCCAGAAGCTCCCTGGAGGGGCTGCTGATGCTGGCTTACCAACCCTACTCAGAATGGAACTAGCTGCAACTCAAAATATCCTGGCGGTAGACATTGGTGTTAGGGAAAATAAATAACAAAGAAAAGGTATCAAGAATCCAGACTCTGGCTGGGTACTTAAAATCCCTGCAGGAAGGAGGACCGGAGGCCAGCTAGAGTTATGCAGCAAGACCCTGTCTCAAAAAAATACCAGAAAAATAAATAAATATCCAATAAATATATATCCAAACCCAGAACATCAATATCCAGCACACGGAGTCCCTGAGCACAAACCCTCCTACAGACTTCTAGCTTTGCAAACAATTCTGGAGCAAATGGCTAGCTCGATGACGTTCCCTTCAGTGGCTGGCACACCTGACCTTTAACCACTTGTTGCTCAGTCCCATACCTGCACCCTCTCACTGAGTTTAACATCTTCCCTTGACACCCAGCACATCAGCCAACAGACCAGCAAAGACACAGCTGTGCTCAGAAGACTGTCTGTGGCGGCATTCATGCTCCTAGTAACTGCAGGATGAAATGGCAGTTACATGCTTAGGTCCTCCGTTTAGAGGATTACTTTCCCTTTACCACACTTAATTGGCTTCTAGGTGTAATGGGCAAGACAAGGCTGGGAAAGTGCTCTGCTGGTTCCTGTCCTGCATCTGTTTGCAAAGGATGTGATTACAATGTGATAGGATTTCCACATTTTCCACCTAAAAGGCTCCAGAGTTCACTAAAGCTGGGGGGAGGGCAGCCACTGCCCAAAGGGGAAAGTGGAGACCAACAATGTTAAAGCCTTTTATCTACTGAGACAGCTACGAAGACATGTTTGCACAAGGATTCACCAGAAGTCACATCTACTCTGAACAGCACCTAAGGAAAAGGGCCGAGTCGCTCACACCAATCCTCATCGTGCCGACTGAAATTCAGACCCAAAGACAGTCAAAGGAGAGAAACAACGGGTTCAGCAAGCTAATCTCAAGAAAATCCCAAGCCTGCTCCTGAGCAGTGTGCAGACAGGCTTCACAGAAAACACGCAAGCGGGAAATGAAAAGCAAATGTTTACCATAAAGAAAGATAGCATGTCTGTGCTCCCCTCCAGCTGCCCTCATGCAGAATCAAACAGCAACTCCCCACCAGATCAGAGCCAACAGTTACACCTTTCACCCCAGGACAATTCCCACAGCTGTCAGCTCTGGACACTCTCTCCGAGCTTTGCCTCCTGAGCTGCAGAGCTGGCTTCAGTCAGGCTGTAAGGTTTGCCCGAAGAGCAGCTGTGTCGTGCTCTGTGACGCTCCCATGGGTGTCTGGAGGGATGCTACACATTAAGTCTTAAAAGACGTTGAATGAATGAGCAGCCTGGTGTAATCAGCTCTCCTCCTTAGACCTCAGTTTATTTCCACTACAAGTTATGCTAAAAGTGAGATCCTGACTCATCCACAGAGTGGTCGATTCTCCAAATCAAGAGCTACACAGGAGGCCTTGTGCTTATTTGTTATGACTCCACGTGTGTCATATGCATGTATAGAATGTTATAAACCATTAGAGTCAGTATGGGCTAATAAAGTAATAATTTTGGTAATAGATCTTACAAAAAGACTCCATGGATAGTCGGTAGGATACTGATCAGGGATGCACAGGAAAGACAGAAGGCAGCAGAGGTGACATTCAAAATGACTACTGGAGGCTTTCCTAAATCACAAGAGCCATAGGAGGGATGCTTTCATCAGTGTCCCCAAAGCAAAATGAAGAAGGAAGACATGTGCTCTGGGGGGGACAAAAGCTCTGCATGCACAATCAGGAACAGCCGCAGCAACTGCCCAGCAAAGGAGCGTGAGCAACCCCCATTTCCAGATTCAGACGCAGACACAGGGAAGTGTCTAAGCCAACCATGTGCAGGACCAGCGAGATGGCTCAGTGAGTGAAGGGCATGCTACTAAGTTTACAACCTGGATTTAATCCCTAGGACCAACACAGGGAAAGCAGTCCCACTATGTGGGTTCACACTCACACGCACACACACACACACATGCACACATACACGTACATACACACACACGCACATGCACACACACACATACTAAAAACCACAATTTTTAAAGAATTTCGTTGTCTCTTTCATGGCTTCAAGTCACAGAACATACCAAGACTACCTGCTTTTTGGATCAACTAAGGAAATAAACACTCATTTACAGAAAATCTTAGTAAAAATTTAAAACAAAAAAAGTTACTTCTGGAAACTGGTCAAAGGCAGACAGACCTGACATAAAAGCAATAAGCAACAATGTTTTCTAAAGCCTTACACCATGCAGACAGGGCTGAGGTGGCCCTAAACAGACTAAAACGTCCCTACATCATTGTGCCTCAGCAGCTACAGGCGGCCTCCAGGAAATCCTGACACAACTCTCCCCAGAACAGTTTCAACATGACTGATGAGCTGCACAGGTGTGCACAGAACTGTGGCTTCAGAAGCTCCAGAGCAGGGCGGTGGACAGTAAGCCATGGTCTCATGATGGTGAGGTTAGGACGACAGAAGTGTGATGGTTTAACCTGCACTGCCAATCTTACTTGGAATCACCTAGGAGACGCACCTCTGGGCATCTCTGTAACTAAGGAAGGAAGGTCGGCTCTGACTGTGGGTGCCACCACAGCATGGGCTCAGGTCCAGAACAGAAAGAAGAAAGAAGAAGAGAGAGGAGGAGAGAGGAGGATGAGAGAGTACAGAAGAAAAGAAGAAGAATAGAAAAGAAGAAGAAGTAAGACTCAGAAGAAGAAAAGAATAAGACATACCAAGACGCATACACAGACTTCTTCCAGCTGTCTGCATTAGCTTCTCTTCAACGCATCCTCCTTCCTCGCTCCGCCCCGAAGAAGAAGAAGAAGAAGAAGAGGAGGAAGAAGAAACAAGCAAGCCTGCAGAGGCCACACTCACCCCTCTGCTTCCTGCTCCACCTACATGTGAGCAGGCTCTGAGCTGCTTCTGTCTCCATGCCTCCCACCATGACCTCCTAGAGAACAAACTGCTCACACCATGAGCCAGAATCCGTCTTCCTTAAATTCTTATCCACCCAGGCAAAGACAGGCATTGGGGGCGTGGGGAGGCCTCTTACTCTACTCTTGTGGCTTCCTTTCTGACAAGTTAAGAAAATTACAGAAAAAAAATCTGAAGACCAAAGTGCTCAATATTCTAGTTAAAAATAAAGCTGAAAGATAGATAGAGAGAGAGAGAGAGAGAGAGAGAGAGAGAGAGAGAGAGGACAGAGGGAGGGAGGGAGAGAGAGAGGGGGGGGGAAGGAAGGAAGGAAGGAAGGAAGGAAGGAAGGAAGGAAGGAAGGAAGAGAGGGAGAGAGGGAGAGAGAGAGGGAAAGGGAGGGAGGGAGGGAGAAGAACATAAAGAGAAGAGAAGCCTGGCATACCTGCAGTCCAGCGTCCAGCTGAGGTGTGGCGCGGAGGCTGGAGATGCTCTCTGCACGCATGAGGTACTCTGCCGTCCTCCTCTTCACAGCCTCCCTGCGCGTGGGGCTCGACTCTCCTGAATGGACAAAACACAGGTCTGGCCTTGGAAGAGGGAAGCAGGCATTTTTTTTTTTTTTTTGCCCCATCTAGCAATTTACTTCTTTTTACCCAAACCACTGCTTCTTCACATCTGTAACTGTTGAGTCAAACTTGGAAATGGTTCAACGTTCCGCCTCAAGGATTTCATTTGCCCGGAGCTGACAGGCTGCTATCTGAATGTGCACTGAAACTTGGTACGTTAGGGAGAGCCAGGTATACATGGAACTGTGTAGAAAGTTCTGAGGGTGAGAGGAGCCCCAGTTCAGGCAGCATCGAATTTCCAACTAAAAACTAGGAACAAACATAATGCCTGGTCAGTGAGCAGTGACATGGGACTGACAGACCGCAGAACACACAAACATCCAGCCTCACCCAAGAATAAAACCACTCCGGGAATTCTGAACTAAACTACACAGAGTTGTGTAGGCCACATGGTTGCTTCATTAGCAACGAGTTGCCGCTCTTATTCCACAGGAGAGCAGGACATGGGCTGCTGCTTCTCCAGAGGGGGTTGGCATGTGACTGACAAAGAGAACCGTTTCATTCAGAGACAGACAAGTGAGACCTAACGCTTGCATGTGCATGTGTTTCAGGCTGACTGTTTGGGACTAGATAACCATAACAGGGGGGACGTCCCTGGGGAAGGCCGAGTCTCCCTCACTCAGCAGCCACTGTGGTGGCGCGTCCCCTCACCCACGCCAGAATGTCAGCCATGCTGTCACTGTGCAGACCTTGTTTAGGTGACCATATCATTGAGATTTCATAGGTGCAGCTAACTTCCCTGTCAGATATAGAAGACACTATCTCACAGTAGAATTCCTGGTACTCTGGCTCAATCGTTGTACCCCTTTTCCACAATGTTCCTTCAGTGCCAGGTACACGCACACGCACGTGCACACACAAACACACATCATATACACCAAAAAAAAAAAAAAACCGCACATAATAACCCACATACTTTTGACATGGTGCCACCCACAATGATGATGCTCTCTAGTCCTGCACACCAGGCCGTGGCTGGGTTCACTACTTTGGACTGTGATGCCCACCACCCACTCGTTCCTTACATTCTAGGTAACATTCAGCAAGTGTTCACTTAAACCTCTGTTTAGCATTTTGCTTCGCCCGGGGCTCCACCCCTTTTGTTAATCTGCAAACTAGGCTTCTATGCGAAGTTGGAAGTGTGTCTCGCACACTGGCTGGAAAGTCATGCTGAGTTATGGAATACATGGCTACGGACACATACAGTTCCAATCATATTTTGTTATTGAATCACTGGCTTTCTGTTGCTGTTGTTTTTTAACTTTTGGCTTTTCTGTCACTTTCTAGGCAGTCTCCATAGTAACAGAGGAACAAGGACTGAAAGCCATGCTGAAATGGACCCCTGCTGTGCTGCTGGGCCACTTCCATGGAAACTGCAAGCACAGGAGAGAATGTACCCTCCGCACGCAGACTCTGCGATTCTTCCACTCAGACCCTTCAAGGGCCACGGTGACTGACACACGGCAGCCACAGATGAAGCCTGGCTCTTGCAGAGAGTGGCCGCCGGCGCCTATGGACCAGAACACAAAGCTAGAGCTGCGGATCTACAGCGCAGCTCCCAGTCACCACGCTGCTCACAAATGTGACTTTAGACGGATTTTACCTGAGTAGAACATAGTGGGGGAGGTTTCCCTGGCTTCGGCACACACAGAGGGAAGACCCCACTGCTCAAGACTGACCGTTAACCCTAGCTGAGAAACGAACTGGGTTGACTTCTTAAATACCCAGAAAATTGATAAGCAGATTTCTGGATGTCTGTGAAGGTATTCCCAGAGATGACTGACATGTAGGACGGGGAGGTGAGGTGGGGAAGAGCACCCAGAACAGGCTTGGGGTGGGGGAGCTTGCTTGTGCAGCCCCGTCCTTCCTAAGCAGGGGTGTTACGGCTTCCCCTGCCATGAACACCAGCCTCTTGGCCCTCCAGCCTCAGTGTGAACTCCCAGCAACTTGCCAGGGAGCTTTCAGGCAAAGTCACTGGTCCCTCTTGTCCCAAGTCATCCAGCTCACTGGGCTGAGCAGCCTGAAGACAGTCGTTGTGTCTACTCAGATTCTGCTGCCATAAGTCATCACCAAACCCTCTCACAGTCTCAGCAGCAGCCACTGGCTTCAGAGGCTTCCGGGGTCATATAAACACAACCACTCTAGCATTGCATAAAAGCCAAATACAAAAAGAAAACTTAAAACTTGCATTACTCTGGATACCAACTCTGATGTTTTACATACGACATGCTCTCTGTATGCTAGATTATGGGAATAGTAAGTTATGTAAGAAGCCATGACCACTCGGCCTGTCATTGAACCACACTCCACTTATAAGAAAGGTATTTCTTCTCCTTTATGAGGAAAAACAAAAGCTCAGGATGAGAAACCTTGTTCTCGGTTACAGAGGTAATGTGAGATTCTGCACCTAAGCCAATCCTGTTCCAATCTGGGGGAGAGGTATTCTCCAAATGCCTAATGTTGATGCTTGGCCTCAGCTGCTGGGCTCAGCCACTGAGCGATGGCTCACTCCTGAGGCTCTGACCTCACCAGTGTGCAGAGCGACGGAGGGATTCACCATGTGACTGCACTGTGAGGGTGGGGGGTGACAGAAACTCTCAGAAAGTGGGTCTCATTGGAGGAAGCAGGTCACTGGGCTGGTGTTCTTGAGAGCTCTTCTTGCCCTGGTCCCTCTGCTCTTTCTGCTCCCTAGCTGACATGAGGTGAGCAGCTCTGCCAATGTTCCCAAGTCACTGTTCTTCCAGCCTCAGGCACAAAGCAATGGGTCCGGTTGACCTTGGACTGTAACCTCTGAAACTCCAAGCCAAGTAGTCCCTCTATAGTATGTGGCACAGAAGGAGGAAAAGGAAGAGACCGTGAAATTGATTGTCCTGTTTAAGTAGAACAAGAAGAAAACAAAAGACAAGAAAATAAGGAGACATGCACAGTGAGTAGGCAACAAAGAAGGAGGAAAATAAACCTGAGAAGGTGCACAGGACCACGGTAGGGTGGAGTCAGGGAACACCCAGGCTCACACACAAATCCCCCAATCTCATAGTGAAAAGAACACAGACAAATATAGAAGGATCTAGTTCAAAAGCTACATAATTAGGCAAAAACAAAAACAAAAAGGAAAAAGAGAAAATCTACATTTTGATGCAATTCTGAAAAAAAAAAAGTCATGACCACACCAATATGAGAAAAATGGTTCTTGCAGGGGAGAAAAGAAAACATCTTTCACACATCTTGGTTGCCCTAGAATTTACTTGGAAGTCTTTTCTCATTAATCTACCAAAGAGCAAAAGGCATGTTCTAAGTCAGGCAGGAAACAAAACCCAGTTTTGCAACCTGGATCATAAGCAGCTCTTCCTCGCCCCCTCCTTAATCCGCTGACTGCAGAACTGGCCAGCTCGGGCTTCTTGGAAGACAGGTGTCGGTAATGTGTACCTTGCCAGCATCATCACGTGCACAGAACTTGATCCCCACTCGAGACTTTCCTAAGCACACCCAGGAGTTGAGTTCTCCTTCTCTGCCCCAACAGGGCCCACAACAGAGGCCTCAAGCTTCCCCGGGCTTCATCACTTTGGCAAGGACATCAGGCCAATCTCTGTAAACACAATGAGTTTTGTTTGTTGCTTTTCCTTTACTTTTTCTTTTGTTTTTGTTTTACAATTGGGTCACATAAAAGAACACTCCTGTTTGAGACGGCCTTGGGGGCTGCAGCTTTTAAGTGATGATTGGCTATATTTAATGATGCTTTGCTCTTCTCAGGTATAGCCTACCACTTCCGCCCTGTGTTAAGTGTTCTGGAAACAAAAGGCAACCTTGAGAGAAGGAATGATTTACGCATCTGCATGTCTTGCAGGAGGTGAAGCCATCAGCACTCAGTGTGGAAAGAGAGCCCGGTCAATTGGGGAATCTGCTTTGTGTTTGTATGGAGCCAACCCCTGTCAATATTGTTCTCAAAACCAGTTGTTAGGTAACCCTAGAAGTAAAAAGTCACCAAGAACAGATAAAGCGTAAGTCCTAACAATGCTCATGGTTCCGCGTCTGCTTCCACGGCAGTCAGTTTCCCAGGCTGCGGCTGCACTGAAAGCCGAACCAGCAGGTCCTGTGTAACGGCCACCTGTGGAGACACTCCAACTCGGCTATTTCTTTCTGCTCTGTGTCTTTCTTTCTTTCTTTCTTTCTTTTCTTTTCTTTTTTTTTTTTTTTTTGCAATTTTAAAAGCCAATAACCAAAGGATTTTCATTTCTTTCTTTCTTTTCTTTTCTTTTTTTTTTTGCAATTTTAAAAGCCAATAACCAAAGGATTTTCATTTCTTTCTTTCAAAACATCATTACTGGCCATGTGTGGTAGCGACACCCTTAATCCCAGCACTCCAGAAACTAGGTGGGTGTTCCAGAGTTCAAGAGGCCAGGGGCCTTTGATTTGGTTTGGTTTTGGAACACATCTCAAAAAACCATGGCGGCCTAAGATCTTCCTCCCGAGTGTGCACCACCACACCCAGCTCTTGCTTTGTTTTGTTTTTAAAACAGAGTGAGTCTTGCTGTGTGAGCCAGTCTGGCCTCACGCCTCAGCCTCCTGAGTACTGGAATCTTCCTGCATAAGCCTTCTGAGTGCTAACACTACAGGCATGTGTCACAGACCTGACTAAAGGCTGGCTCTTCAGCTGGGTGAAGAGCATTTGTTCCAGTGCTAAGACTGAACCCAGGACCCTGAGTGTGTCACACACATGCTACACAAGGCTCCAGCACTGAGCAGGATCTTGAGTGTGTCACACACATGCTACACAAGACCCCAGCAATGAGCAGGACCCTGAGTGTGTCACACACATGCTACACAAGACCCCAGCACTGAGCAGGATCCCGAGTGTGTCACACACATGCTACACAAGACCCAGCACTGAGCAGGACCCTAAGTGTGTCTCATACATGTTACACAAGGCCCCAGCACTGAGCTATATCCCCACCTCTGATAAGAAACTCTGATAAGACTCCTAAATTTCTAATGTTCTTATATTCTCAAGTCAAATGGGGCTTTTTAAAGGACCGGGAGAAACAAAAAGAATTAACTGGCCAAGCACGAGGCACACACCTCTGGTCCTAGCACTGAGAAGGCTGAAGCAGGAGAATTAGGAGTTTGATATCTACAGCACAAGAAGAAAGAGACAAGAGACAGAGGCAGAACAAGTAAGACAGGTAGCTAACAGGTGACTCTGACAAGAGAGAGAGAAAGAATACTCAAAAGGAAGGCAGCCAGCTGGTAAGACAACCTGCCACCAAGTCTGATGACCTGAGTTTGACTCCGAGACCCACAAGGTGGAAAGAGAAAACCAACTCCAGGGCTGGAGAGATGGCGCAGTGGTTAAGAGCATTGCCTGCTCTTCCAAAGGTCCTGAGTTCAATTCCCGGCAACCACATGGTGGCTCACAACCATCTGTAATGAGTCTGGTGCCCTCTTCTGGCCTGCAGACATACACACAGACAGAATGTTGTACACATAATAAATAAACAAACAAACAAATAAATAAATATTAAAAAAAAAAAAAAACAACTCCAGCAAGGCGCTCTCTGACCTCCACAGGAGTGCCCACTGACCCCACACAGAGAATTAATTAAATTGTCCGCTAAAATGTTTTACAATATGGGCTAAAGATACAAGAAAAATTGGAATGAAAATCATATAAATAACTGACCTTCTGGTAAATATGGAAAGATCCCTAACTTTCAGAAAGCCCTCTGTTCATTCTTTTATCAACCTAATAGAACTGGCAACCCATACAAGAACCAACCCCAACAACCTTCATAAGGTTTATTTCCACTTTATGTGCAAGGGTGTTTTGCCTGTGTGTGTGTGTGTGTGTGTGTGTGTACACGTGTGCGCTTGTGCGCGCTCGCACACGCGTGCGCACACACGCATTATGTTAATGTAATGCCTGCAGAGGCCAGAAGAAGGCATCAGATCCTTGGGCCAAAAGTTACAGAGCTTTGTGAGACACCATATGAGTCCTAGGAACTGAACCTGGGTCCTCTGGAGGACAGCAAATGCTCTTAGCAACTGAGTCATCTCTCCAGACCCAAAAACTGTTTTCTTTTCTTTTCTTTTCTTTCTTTCTTTCTTTCTTTCTTTCTTTCTTTCTTTCTTTCTTCCCTTCTTTCTTCTTCTCCTTCTCCTTCTTCTTTGTTGTTGTTGCTGCTGCTGCTGGGTTTTTTTAAGACAGGGTTTCTCTGTGTAGCCCTGGCTGTCTTGGAATTCACTCTGGAGACCAGGTTGGCCTCAAACTCACACAGATCCACCTAACTCTGCCTCCTGAGTGCTAGGATTAAAGGAGTGGGCCACCACAGCCTGGCAACTGTTTTCTTGATATCATATTAATTTCATTATTTTTTCTTTGAAATCAGTTAAAATGAGCAACTGGTTGTAAGTACTTTATTTTCTATCCCAGAAGTTTCACAGGCTCCATTAACACAATCCTTCTTAATTACACTTATTTATTTACTGTGTGCCATGGTACACAAGCGGAAGTCAGGGGTCAGCCTGCAGAAGTGTCTCGGTTCACCATATAGGTATGGGTACTGGACTCACGCCATGGGGCTTGTCGGAAATGCCTCACTGAGCTCAGCCGACTCGCCAGTTCTACCTCATCCCTTCTTACGAACCGAACTGTACTGGTACCCATCAGAACCAGCGCACAGAAGTTCATCTGCTGTGAGCTACTTCAGCATGAAGCTGCACCTCTCTCTCAGCTCAGGCTGAGCAGCACCCTGGCCTGGCCTTCCTGCCCCTTCAGAAGAGAGGCCTGGACACTATGCTAGCAACGTGCCAGCAACACTGTCACCTCGGTGCTGCCCCAGAGCATTACAGGCAGAAGACCCTTTAATAGAACATCGCTAAGTGAATGCATATATGAATGACTGCACCAGCATTCCAAGATCTGACAAACAACACAGTGGCCTCCCCCTTATCCACGGGACTAATGTCAGGACATCCAGTGGACACTCAAGGTCTTCAAAAGAGCTAAGTCAGCTAAGTCTACATAAAGTTACTGCAATACCAGAAACAGTCAACCTAGCAATCTCAACAAGCTGAGTGACTGATGGTCAGGCAGGTACATGACACACACGTGCTAGAAGAGAGGATGGCTTGTGTCCCAGGCAGGTGCACGAGACTGCAGGACTTAGAAGGGCACACATTTATAACAGCTAATCGTGACTTTCTCCAACTTTCCCCTTATGTTCCAACTGGAACTGGGGAGGAGGGCTGCACTATGACAGCTAGAGGAGACTCTGTCAGTCCTGCCTATGCCTACATGCCTTTCTCCTCAAAAAACACAAATGAGTAAGACATGCAGCTGGGGACTGGTGTAACCAAAGTCCCTTCAGTTTAAGTAGCTGAAATGTACCCAGGGGAACCTAGACAAACACAGTCCCCAAGCAGCAGGATTACACTGAAAAGGGAAATGACATTTTGACATAATTTTGTTTGAAATTGTCAAAACAAATCAACAAGCAACACGGGCACTCTGAGTAATTACATACCACAAGTGGGTAGGATAAAGTCTACCAACTCCTTCTCCTCCTTGACAGCCACAGTGGTACAAGACACCTTTCTTAATGGCCTGTAAAAGCACAGGAGGCATGCCCTGTGACCTGACAATTTGTCCAATGACACTCACTTCTGAAACTGCTCACTGCAGCACGCTAACTGTCGAGAAAGGGCAGGTTCACACTTCCAACGAGATCGGGGAGACTGAACTGGGCAACTTAGACACAGCAACGTTTAATGACGAAAACACAAGCTGCAAGTTACAGATCACAGTTCTTAATGCGAGAAATCACAGACTAACGTTTAAGACTTTCTCACAGAGCCTGTCACTGCTAAAACGACAGTAGCTTTCCACTTGGAGTTTTGTGTTTATTTTTTATTTAATTTGACTTACATTATTCCTGAATATTTATATTTCTCCCAGTCTGAATCAAGGATTTCTTTAGTAGTCACAGGGATTAACCCAGTTCTCTGAAGTGACCGTCTGTAAACTGTTTTGCTGAAGATAGGAAAATGTGCTGGGCTGATGACAGAGGTCGCCTGCTCAGCCCTAGGGACTTCTCTGTCCCTGGCTGGCGCTGCACAGCAGCTGTGCCGCACACAGATTCACATGAATGAAAATATTTAGATGAGAAGCCACCCACTTAGTTTATTTTCCATATGACTTTCCTGTAATTATTTTGTAAACTGTTCACACAACAATACATAAAAACATCTGCAAAAACAGGTAATTAATGTGTCAAGCCACACTAATGCGTTTTTATGGTGTCCATGCTTCGGCAACTGTAATTATAACTCTTTTTTAAGCAGATGATGATGTGTTTGTTGCAATGTGCAAGTGGTGATTTCAGATGCTCTGCTTACTGCTCATACAATCTGAATATAAAACTCCACGGCTACTTTGCGCACATCAGCGCTTTACCTTGCTTTTTGCTGAAGTACGAAAGCGCTGCTCTTTTTCCAAGCTATAATTTCCAGCAAATATTTTTGTCATTAGAACGTGAAACTCTCAGCATAAAAGCTGACATGAAAATAGTGAAAGATTCAAGAAGCATACGCTGGTAAACATCTTGACTTTCCTCCTCTGGCTGTGACCCTGGAGAAACTCCACCACTGTAGCCCACAGGAGACAGCCAGCAAAGCCACCCTATGGCCAACAGTTTGGAGGCTGTCCTCTTCGGAGTGACACAGCAGCCCTCGGGCCCACCCTGTGCACTTGAGCTGACCAAAGAAGAGCCAAGTGCTTCCCAAACCCGCTCTGCCTGTGCCAGCTGATGCTGAGTCGGTCCACAGGGACCACACCACGCTCCTCACGGCTGTCACCATAACTGATCCTGATGGCCCAGAGCATGTGAAGCTGTTTCCATAGGCGACAAAATCTAAAATTACAAAAGAAACAATTCTCTACAAACATCCCCAGCTCCTTCTCCCCAGAGAAACAAAGTGACAACAATAAAAACAGCTGGGAGTGGGGGCTCACCCCCAGGGAATTCACCACCAGCCTGGACTACACTGCAAATCCCAGGCCAGCCTCAGCTATAGAAGACCCTGTCTAAAAGCAAGGGCGGGCCAGTGAGATGGTTCAGTAGGTGAGGGCACTCACTGCCAAACCTGATGATCTGAGTTCAATCCCTGGGACCCTCAGGAGCAGAGAACTTACTCCCCGAGTTGCCCTCTAATCTCCATGTTTACACCATGGCATGTAAATATACAAGTGTGTGTGCACATGCATGCATATGTATGTGCGCACGTGTGTGCATGCTGTGTTCACACAAAAACACAAAATAAATTAATATGTATACATTTTCAAAAGAAATAAAAACCCAAAGGGGACAAACAAGGCAGGAGCACAGCACAGCGGCTCGGTGCCGTGGTAATCAGGAGCACAGCACAGCGGCTTGGTGCTGTGGCGATCAGGAACACTCACAAACAAGGCTCTGCCTGTTAGAGACATAAAGAATCGATGCCACAGGTCCGAACTTAACTGTCTGATATGAACCTTTGCTCCTATGCTCACGAATGGATTATTTCTGCAACATTGCTTCTCCTGAACATGAGCAAACACGCTGAGCCACAGGAATCCATCAACACGCTGTTTACACAAAGATCAGAAACGTCACAGCCAAGCAAACGACAGCTGCCCAGCTGCCAGGTCTGTTAGAGGGACTCACTGGGGGAGTCTGAAGAAATAAGGCAGAGCCCAGTTCCAGGGTTGCAGGAGGCACATGATCAAGGTGCAAAAGGGAGCAAGGCAGTATGAGAAGGCTAGACCCCTGCAACTTAACAAGCTAGAATATAAATGTAATAACGCATGTAACTAATGCACTTCAACAGCTGGACTCTGACCTCATCAAATGATGGGGGGCCAGTGACATCCAGGGGGCATTTAAACTCCTCTGGTACTCTCAAACTCACTCCTGCCTGCTGGCTGCTGGCACAGTCTTGAGGATTCGGCTCACTGCTGTCTTCCTCGCGTGTCAGCTCCTCTCGCCAGACGCCTGCCTACTCACACAGAGGACAGAATGATTCTCGTATGCAGACATACATCCAGAGAATGTCTTACTTACTAGGCACACCTTAGAAGACAAGGATGGACAAACAGACCACTTGCCTTAAGGGCCCTGCAGACAAGACAAACAGACGCCCTCAGGACTGACAGCACAGGAATCCACCATGAATACAACCAAAGGGTGCAGACCTCAAAGAGAGTTCAGGAGAGGGGTTTTCGTCTGAGCAGAATTGAGCAAAGCCTTGCTGCAGGAAAGCTACTAGAGCTGAGTAAGGAGTCAACCAACTGAGGGGCACAATGGCATAGCCCAAGCACAGCCACATGGAAGCCCAGCACGCAAAGACCTCAGTGCTTCCCGGGAACTGCAAGTCTCTGTGGCTGAAGCTGAGCAAGTGATGGCACCTGACTCTAGATAAGCCTGGGAAGGGAGCTAGAAGCCCATTGCACAGCCTTGGCCACAGCAACCGGATGTGTCCTAAAATCAATGAGTCAATCTTTAATAGCTCACTCAGAAGGCCTGGTATAAGGCTCAGTAGATAAACCACTTGCTGGACAAACACAGAGATAGAATACAAATCCCCACATAAACTTCGAGTGCATGTGGTCAATCGCCTATAATCTCAGCACTGAAGAACCAAGCCAGAGGATCCTGGGGCAAGTGAGCCCGCTAGACAAGCTTGCCCATGCACTCCGTTCCAGAGGAGACCCTGCCTCTGCACATAAAATGGAAGGAGATTAAGGACATCAGCGTCTGGTCTACACACACACACACACACACACACACGGGCCCACACACATGCAAACATGTGCATGCATTCACACAGATCGCCCAGGCTGTATGTAAGAAGAGGAGAATGGGTTACAATCTATAAGAACAGAAGTTGTTAAAATAATTCTGAAGTTGTTATTGAAGAGAGGACAGAGGACAGGCTTCCAAAATATCGGGGGTGGGGTCACTTGGCAGAAGCTCTCCCCAGAGAAAACAGTACAGAATGACCTAAAGCATCATCTCCAGACACTGACGGGGACACACGAGAACTGAGGTCTGCGCGCGGCTGCAGTAAGAGAGCAGGTCAGCGGTGTCTAACACGGAGCCACTTCCACCTGCTCCCACCTAACGAGACAGACAGTAGCTGTGAGGACACAGAAACCAACATGGAGGAGCAAGACAACCATGGTACCCCCCCCACCCCAATATCCCTGGGATCTTAAAAGCTGCACACTGGTCCTGGGCCTCACAAATGGGCAGTCCTTCACAAGCGCGTGCACACACGCACACACACACACACACACACACACACACAGAGAACACTTTCTGTTCTAATAGTGTAGCTCTCATCTCTGATTCACTTTGGACCTTCTGTAATTCCTGCTTCTGCCTAACTTTCCTCACACAGTGAACATCTATAATAAATCCCTGTGTGATGATCCCCCCACCTATATCCCTGCCCTGGGTGACTTCACTTTTTTTCTTATTTAGGTCCATTTCCCTGCTTCTTTGAATGGATGCTGTTTTACTGGCACTTAGCCACTGTGAACTTTTCCTTGTTGGGTTTTGGATATATTTTTAATTCTTCAGTCTATTTTAAGACGTGTGGTTCTTTGAGGTTGCGTCTTTACAACCCGTTACACATCTATGCACCTTCACTCCTTCTCAGCTTCCCGCCCCATGCCCATGGTTGAATTAGTCAGGCTGCCTGCCTCTCTGCAACAGACGCTCCTCTCAGCTCTGTACAACCATCCACGAGAGTGGCTCCCTGCTCCCTCAGTGGTGACTTCCCCATAAGTATGCATTGCTCAGAGTGTTGAGTACCCAGCGTATAGTCTGCCATCACTGCCGTGACCACCTGTCCAGAAAAGGCCCACAAGGCCTGTCTCTCCAGCCAGCCAGCCCTAACTAGAGATCAGCATTGGTTTTCCCAGTGGTTTAACTGCACCTCTTCAGCTCAGAATTCTGAGCCCTGTGCTAGCCTCTTCCTGAGCCGCAGCCTAGGGAAGCACAAGTCCAGAATCAAAGGACTCACGAGCCTCGCCTCTTTCAGGTCCCACTTCTCAGAAACCATGGGCTTACACTGATGTGTGATATTTTGCTTCAGGAAGGAATATATATATATGGCCCCTGTTACCCACGTTGGCCAGCAGTAGAAACTGGGAAGAGGGATGCACACACACCCCACCCACACATATACTACAAGTGTACGCACATACACAGGTGTGCACTATACTTAATGTGACTACTGAAACTCCAAGACTGCATGTGACTTAGCTTGCGTTACTATTGTCTAATGCTATTGTAGCTCGATACTCAAGTCACGTAATCCTGAGATTAGTGAGGAGTCCAAGAAGCCTGTAGATGAAGTCCCACTACCTTAAAGTGAAGCGGGAGCTGGCAGAGCAGTAGGTCAGCCGAGGAACTAGAAATCTACGCTGTCACTGAGTTAATAGAGATGGCTCCTGAGGCAGAAGCTGGGTGAAAGAGCCACTGTTCGCAGGACATGAGGTAACAAACTGATGCTGGAGACTGAGGGCCCAGTTCAAATTGGAAGCACTGAATTCTTGAGCCAGTCCTCCAGTCCTGAATGAGATTTCCCCCACGTCTGCTGCAGAGACTGCCAGGACGGGGAACTGACTGCCTTCACTGCTGGACTGCACTACACTCTGGTCCCTTCATGACGAGATCACGCCATTCAAAAGGACATCACCACAGCCTGGCCTGGCCTGCCTGCAGCTCCTCATCATGTCTTCCAGTCACGCTTCCTGACATCTTGGTAAGAAGAACATTCATCCACGTGCAGGCCAGGCCACTACTCTCCCTCAAGCAGGGATTCAAGAAAACCCAAGTTAGGGCTCTTTATCTCTGCTCTCCACTTCTGTCTCCTTGGACTTGTCCTTCGCTGTCCCCCACAGAGCGTTTCCTCTTCCGGGGGGGAGAGCTGCCACTGCTCTGAACTCAAGACAACTTTTACACCAACGTTTTACTGACCTTGTGATCTTCCCCACCTAAGGGACAATAAAAATAACGGTTTAATTGTCACCGAACAGTTTTATCACATCCCATTCGGTTGCAGCTCAGTGGCAGACACCCTGCCTACCTAATGTGTAACGCCAAGGATTCAATCTTAGAGAACATGAAGATATATTTAATTTTAACAATCATGTGAAACAGCAAATTGCTTGACAAAAGCAACAAGGTCAACAGAAGGAGCAGTGCGTCCTCTTTACAGCTGTCAAGTGGAGTCCGCTAGTAAACCTTCCCTCTATGACTCTTCTCAGATCCATCACATTTAAAAAGACCCCTTGTTCTGGTCATGTAAGTCACAGGATAAAGGCCATCATGTTGAAATTTTACCTTGGAATTCATCACATATATACATACAAAAAATAAAAATATGCACAGACAAATCACGGGTAAATAGTAGCATCAAATATACAGCATTTATCCCAACTGATAATGCTGAACACTCAGACTTGGAGAACACAGGCAGATACCCAACTCCTCTCCCCACAAAACCTCTCAAAACATAAAACATAGATCCATATACGACCCAGATGTTCAGAATATCTGCAAATAGGGAAATAAGCCAAGGTCAACAGAGCTTCCGGGACCCCTGCCACAGTCCTATGGAGTGGACACACACAGGAGAAAAACTTATGTGATTCCTTGAAGAAAAATAAAGGGCACTAGGCCATCAGAAAAACCCTACTAATGCCAACATGGCTACACATGAAGCGGGACATGGGAGCGAGAGAAGTCTACAGAGAAGGGCGTCAGGGTAAACAGAACCTCCAATGGGATTCTCCCAGGCAGTGGTGGCGCACATCTTTAATCCCAGAACTTGGGAGGCAGAGGCAGGCAGATCTTTGTGAGTTCAAGATCAGCCTGGTCTACAGAGCAAGTTCCAGGACAGCCAGTGCTACACAGAGAAACCCTGTCTCAAAAACAAAACAAAACAAAACAAAACAAAACAAAACAAAAACCTGGGAAGCAGCAACCGTGCTGCAGGGGTATCTTAGTCTATGTTCTGTGGCTGTGGTGAACGCCGTGACCAAGAGCAAGCACCTCAGAGAGGAAAGAGTTTATTCAGCTTACACTTCAGAGTCAGGGCCCATTATCAGGGAAAGCCAGGGCAGGAACTGGAAGCAGGAACCAGAGCAGAGACCCTGAGGAGCACTGCTTGCTGCCTTGCTCTCCGCAGCCCACTTCCCTACGCTACCCAGGACCACTGGCCCAGAGGTGGCAGCCCCTCTCATACAAATCATCAAACAGGAAAATGCCAACCTGATGGAGACAGTTCCTCAGCTGAGGCCCTCTCTTCCAACGACTCCCACTTATATCAAGTTGACAGAAACTAAGCAGTGAGTGACGAGCTCGGGAAGAGGTGACGGGAAAGAAGGATACCATCAAAGATTCTGCAGAAGCTAACTAATCACAGAGAAACAAGATGCTGGCCCCTAGGGCAAAGCCAGGGGAAGCAGACCTCCACAAGCCCCATCCCCGCAAGGACCCAGAAGGAAAGAGCAGACACTGCCCTCGTAAGAAGACAGCTGAACAGCAAGTGTCCCGGGAGCAGCTGGGAGGGGCCTGGGGACACTCGAGGGTGCTGTCAAGTGCTGCACCATACAATTATCAGTTCTAAGGGACTTTTCTGTGTGTGGAAATACAGTGCCATGGCCTTACATACTTTTCTGAACATATAATCACACTTCAAATTTTTCAAAAGAGTTACCTATTCTCCAGGTAATTATAGTCTTAAGAACTCATAAGAGAAAACACATAAACAACTAATACAGGCTCAGAGAGTAAAGGTGCTTGTTCCCAATCCTGACACCCTGAGTTTGACCCCAAAACCACATGGTAGGAGAGAACCAACTCTCGCACAGGTAATTAAAAATAAAAGAAACAACCTTTTAACATGGGCAGCTGAAGAAATAATACATAACAACAACTACCAGGAGTGTGAACAGAGGGTGCGTGTGCCCCTGGAGGGTGAGCAGGGGGTGCGTATCCCCCCTGGAGGGTACACAGAGGGTGTGTGTGCCCCTGGAGGGTGAGCAGAGGGTGTGTGTGCCCCTGGAGGGTGAGAGAGGGTGCCATGTCAGTTGGTTTTGCTTTCCCTGCTGCTAGCCCACTCTTCCCACATTCGATAGCTCTATTATCCAGCAGAAGGTGTCCAACAACCAAGGACAAGTCTACCCAGCACACCAGGATGACTGTCCTTTACCAAGTTAGGAAAACAAGTGAGGGCACATGACCATACCAGGCCAGTAAATCTGGGCATTTATTTCAACTATGAAGAAAGATACCCTCTTCCCCCATGGTCACCAGGATCCACCCTGAGCAAGAAACATGGTGAGTGCAGTGTGTGTATGGAGCAGGCAATGCAAAGGACAGCGGCCAGCTCGTCTTTCTTCAGACACCGAGGGTGAGGTCACCACACAGCCAGGCTCTCCTCTGGACTAACACTCCTTTCTATAGAAACGGCTTTGGGTCGCTAAGGGTGGTGTCACCCATAACTGAAAAGTCCTGTCTAACACAAGGTCTGAGAGCAGTAGCTGAGGCACAGAGAGTCCCCTGAGAGGCGAGGCTTCATGTGGGAGCACGGCGAGCAGGATCAGGTATTCTACAAACCTACACAAAGTCCTCCGAGCTCACTCCTCCCACTGCCTCCGCTGGCTCACGCTACCCCTGCCTGAGCAGAGGGAACATGCTGGTAGCACGAAGGCAGAGGAGAGCGAGCGGCATCCACCTGCTTCAGATCTTCGCGATTTCGGTCTTAATTCAGTGTTTTAAAATTCTTCTAGGCAGCTGCAAACAGCTAAGATCTGAAAAACTCAATTAAGGCAATTTACAGAATTATACGGAAGAGTACAATCTTTATTTTAGAGTTTAAAAGAAACTACAGAAATTTTCACATTAGAAAATACCTAAATTTGTTTGATAATACTATTTCCTGAAAATATCTCTTTCCCAATCATATAAAGATGAACAAAAGAAAAACAAAACCACAGCGTGGCTGACATCACAGCACGAATCTCTGTGGCAAGGAGGATTTAGGCTTAGCACAGCCAATGGGAGGGAATGAGCACGAGGAGCGTGTTAGTGGAGCAACTGAGTGGAAGTGACAGCTATCGGTTTCCAAGGCATGATGGGAAAAAGTGAGACCCAGGAGGGGCTCCGCAGCATCTGCACAGATGAACCTCACCTGTGGGAAGGTGAGCCACTCCCCAAGGCCAGGGGGCCCAAGGTCAACTGCCTTCTGAAAACTCCCTGTCGAGGGTATTATCTTAAGGTGTGTGGCTTTTGTTTATCTCTGTGAAGCTGTGATTCTTTGCCTGTGTTAAACACCTGATGTCTAATAAAGAGCTGAACGGCCAAGAGCAAGGCAGGTGCAAGGACAGGTGAGGCTGGTAGGTAGAGAGAGTAAACAGAAGGAGAAGGTAGGAAGGGGAGGACGAGAACGAGGAGAAGAGGGTGTCAGGGCAGCCTCCCAGCTACACAGCAAGACACAGAGTAAGAGTGAACGTGAGATTAAAGAAGAGAAAGGTAAAAGCCCTGAGGCAAAGGGAGCCTGGATAATTCAAGAAAAGTTGGCAAGAAACAAGCCAAGCTAAGGCCAGGCATTTATAAAAAAAATACGCCTTTGTTTTATTTGGGAGCTGGATGGTGGGCCTCCCAAAAGAGCAAAAAGCAAAAGAGTAAAAGAGTCAACACTGCCAGCTCACAAGGTCGAGCCAGAGCGTGACACACCTGAGTAACAGGAAAAGCTGCTTTGTCACAAATAGAGCACCATTTTCACACGTGTGCATGTGCAACAGTCCACAGTCACACATGTGCGTGTGCTTACACCCTACAGTCCACAGTAACACGCGTGTGCTTATGCCCAACAATCCGTAGTCACACGTGTGCGTGTGCTGATGACCAACAGTCCACGGCAAAACCACCGAGGGAGCAAGCACGCGCACACGCACACACACACACACACACACGTGATCCCATTCATAAGAAGAGCATCCCAAAGCAAATCCCAAAGCGAGAAGTTTCCAGGAAGGAACTCCACACAGAAATAAAAGCCTCCTCACTAAAAACAGTAAAACCCTGCAGAAAGCAGAGGAACTGAGACAGTGGGAGACCTCCCAGTCCAGAGTGAAGCTGACCTATACTGTCAAGAGAGGACAGCCCAGAACCACTTACAGAACCCTAAGTAATTCCTATC
Source organism: Arvicola amphibius (assembly GCF_903992535.2). NCBI lineage: Eukaryota > Metazoa > Chordata > Mammalia > Rodentia > Cricetidae > Arvicola > Arvicola amphibius. The sequence continues at coordinate 4,384,456 of NC_052058.2, read as the reverse complement.
AAAACCAAAACTGTCTGTTATAGAAATGCAAAATACCTACGCTTATAAGGGGTTACAAGGTGACCCAGAGTCAAAATTATACCAGAAAAGGTTTGTAAATAAAAAGGAGAGACACCATTGAATAAGAAGACATCACACTATCTCAAAACATTCTTTCCAAAGCCAGGCATGATGGTGCCTGGTTAGCACAAGGATTTCTGGACCAACAAAGATCCTATACCAAAAACACAACAACAGGGGCTGAAGAGATCGTTAAGTGGATAAAATGTATGCCATGCAAGTGTAAGAATCAGAGTTCAGAAGCCTAGCACCCACATACAGTCAGAGGCAACGGGGTGCATGTGCAATCCCAGGACACCACAGGGAAACGGGGGAAGCAAGAGCTGGGGTGGCCAATCACCCTAGCTTCCGCAGCAGTGAACGAGAGACCCCTTCCCAAACAAGAGCATGCATGGGCAAAAACACACCAGCTTCTTACGTGGGTGTCCCTATGCTCAGCAATGTTTGTTATGAAGTGAACGGCAGGAAAAGTGAACTAGAAAACATGTCCGTTATATGATATTAATTAGCACTAATGGGAAAGACAAGTAACTCAGGTTAAAGTGGCATTCTCCATGTCTAAGATCCAATGACAACAGAGTACCTTGCCTCCCTCCATCAGATCCACACTGTCCTGCCTGTCTTGTCTGTCTGTCCACTTTAAAGCAAACATGGTAATCCACAGGGTTTCCAAATGTGTGAGCAACTCTCATCAAAGGGAAGAATCAATGACTGCAGCTGCATCATACAGCACCTAAGCATGGCTGACAGTGTAGCCCCATCAGCAAGGCCCAGGCATGTCTTAAAACCAGCCACTTGACACATGGCTTCATTTAGAGACTGCCTGGTGACTCACAGTGGCCCAAAAGTACATATGAGTTCATGGTTTCTTCTAGGAAGAAGAGGCAGCGTTAGGGAGAGACAAATGGTACAGCATGGGGCACAGTCATAGTCTAACTAGGGTGGTGTGCACTGTGGGAAAGGCTGGGCATTGCTATTACATCTTTGGCCAGAATGAAAACCGCAGAAAGTGAATTGAGTCTCTAAGCTAAGTTATAACATTAGAACCAGTCGCACTGGTGACAGACATCAACAGAATTTCCAAAGACAAAATACATATCAACAATAGCTCTGGAGATCTTTTCATGATAAATCTTCATAATGTGTACTGAAGATCTCAAAGGAAAGGGAATATGGAGAAGGAAAGAGGGGACAACTGTGGCATTGCCACCAAGTCCCTGATAAACAGGTGTAGCTGGACAGAAAACTCACCAAACTCATCACGAGATGTACACCATGTCACCACGTACCACACACATGTAACTCATCATGAGATGTACACCATGTCACCACGCACCACAGACACATGCAGCAGAAAGAGCCATCACAATCTTGATGTAATTCACTCTCCCCATGCATGGCACACACATGTAAACATTGCTTGCGGGATGATCACCTGGAAGCTTGAAGGAACGAGGAACAGGAGGTGGAAAAGGAAGGGATGTGCAGTCAAGTTCAGTATGCACCGAACTTGTGCCTCCATATCATGATGCTCATAGACCGAGAGGCAAGGGGCTGAGGGATACCACTGTCACATGGCACTATGCAGCATCACAGCCAGGAAACAAAGTTTGTATGTGGGAAAGCCTAGACTGAATCCCAGCTCAACATCACTGCCCTAACCAACGGCAGCACGACTCCACTAAGCCTCGGCCTCCTCACCTCAAAGCGAGGGCTTGAGGTCACCTCAGGAGGAGCAAACGTGCCACTCTGGCAACCACGACACACCAGTTGAAGGCAGCAAGACCAGCTGTGGCTCCCAGGGGACCATGGGAAAGTACAGGAATAATGCTTGACATCTGGCGGATTCCTGCTTTAAATAATTATTGTTGCTAAGTAAGAGCTAAGATTTGGGGTCATTGTATTAACTATCTGCATCCTCTCAATTTCAGTGTCCCTAGACAACGCCCAGTATGACTAGCTAGAATGTGGCTTTGGCTCTCCTGAAAGTTAAAAACAGCACAAGAAAACACTGACGCTGTGAGAGGCATTTAACGTAGGATAACTAGGACAGGCCGATTCCGACGCTTAGACAACCCATTAACGCCTATTGCCAACGGTTCGCCATGCTGTATTGTCCTAACTCTCCCAACAAGGTCACTCTGAGGACGCAGGGGACACGGAAGGATGGTTTGGAATGGACTACCCATTCTCCACACAGGTTCAAGTTCATTCCCACAACCTTGACTTTCAGACTTTCTCTTTTAAATCCATAGCAACCTGGGTCTAGAAAACGGTACTTCCTTCCTTTTGCGAACCATCTCCAGGGAAGTCAGGGTCACAGAGGGCAAAGGCCCCCATAGCAGGAAGTGCTTACTGCTGACGGGCAGGTCTGCACCACAATGCTTGCATTAGTCTCTGCTGTGAAGATGCTAGTTCGTAAAAATAAATAAATAAAAAGCATTTCCGCAGCTCTATGACAACCTCACAGGCTCCCAGCCTGTGAGAACCATAGACAAAGCTTGCAGGCTTCTCTATAGAAGACCCCTGGATTACCAGAGGCCCAGAAACAACCACCACAAAGCATGTAGACCCAAACCAGTCATGAGAACAACTGCCTAGAAAAAGGTAGGCAGTAGTTCTTTATTTGTAGATTCACTGACTCTGGGGACATCCAGTAACATTCTGTCACGCCAGAATTAACCTCCCCCAACGAGGGGTCTTTTCTGAGCATGAATGTCAAACCAAGTACAAGCTCGAGCCCCAAGGACAAGGCCCGTGGGCGGTGAGCACTGCACCTCTGCAGAGTCCTGGGACTGTGCTCGCTGCTCTGACGTCACACTTTACACATTGCCACGTGCAAAACTGCATGGTCTGAAGCACATATTCCTTATAAAGAATCAGAATTCCAGAGACAGAAGCTGAGTGAGAAAAGAAAACAAAAAACTAGAACTCAGTAGCTGAGGTTCCTGCAGTGTCTGAATAAAGTCATCCATGGTGAGTAAACGCTGTGATGCTACAGGCAGTGGGTCAATTGCTGTCTTTCAGGAAGCGCATTAACAATGAAACCTTATCAGGAGCAGACGGGACACTGTGGTTTTGGACACACGTGCACAGAAAGACAGAAACGGCTTAGACAGCTAACTGGACTTTAGACAGACACTCAGTGCGCTTTGCAGCGAGTCTGATACACAACCCCACTCTGATTGGCTGAGCGAATGACCAACTGAATGCGTCTTTGTCACTTGCTGATCTGCGTTTACACATTGGGAAGCAATGATTTTTATTTTTCTGGTGCCATCAAGTGGCAGCATTATGAAGTGTCCCTATTAAGAACAAATATCTTTTAGACAGAAAGATGTCACAACGATGTGGCTCACCTATGCTAATTAAATACCCACAATGCTCCAGCAAGCTGGTATATTACATTTGGAAAAAGGAGAAACATCCGAACAGATAGATATTGTGCAACTCATCCCTCTGTGAACCCCAATCCAAGATGGCAGTTAGGGAAAATAACAGAAATGAAGGACCCTTTAAACAAAATACTGCACACATAAACCCCAACGAGACTATGTAAGGCCTTAAAAAGAAAACTGGGTCCAAAATCATCCTCCAATCAAAAAATGAAAACGAATTACTTCAGAGTTGGTTTCTCAATCTGAAATGTCAAAACTGACGGCTAAAATCAAATTGTAAGAATTGAAGTTCCCCAAGGTCCTGATGAGGAGCAAAAGGAGGGAGATCATGAGCAAGGAAGTCAGGACCGTGAGGAGTGCGTTTACCCATTGAGACGGTGGGACAGATCTAACGGGAGACCACCAAGTCCAGTTGGAATGGGACTGATGGAACAGGGGACCAAACCGGACTCTTTGAATGTGGCTGACAGTGGAGGAGGACTGAGAAACCAAGGACAACGGCGATGAGCATGAACTCTACAGCATGGACGGGCTCACTGTGAGCCTTGTCAGTTTGGTTGCTCACCTTCCTGGACTTAGGGGGAGCTGGGAGGACCTTGGACTTAACATAGTGAAGGGAACCCTGATGGCTCTTTGTCTTGGAGAGGGGTGGAGTGGGGGTATGGGTGGGAGGGAGGGGAGGGAAGGGGGAGGAAGAGGGGAGGAGATGGAAATTTTTAATAAAAAAAAAAAATGAGAAAAAAAAAAGAATTGAAGTTCCACAGGCAGTCAGCTACCGAAACCCATGTCACAGGCAAACAAATGCAGCCCGAGCATCAGCACAGTGGCAGCCACTAGCCAAAAAGAAGCAGAGTCCACTCCTTTCGTATCCACACACACAGATGTCTGGCAGCTTCGTGACCCCCAACTGTACAGCCTGAACCTCCAGGTAAAGATGGCATCGGGAGGGCTGGAGAGATGGCTCAGAGGTTAAGAGCATTTAAGAGCACTGCCTGCTCTTCCAAAGGTCCTGAGTTCAATTCCCAGCAACCACATGGTGGCTCACAACCATCTGTAATGGGGTCTGGTGCCCTCTTCTGGCCTGCAGGCATACACACAGACAGAATATTGTACACATAATAAATAAATAAATAAATAAATAAATAAATAAATAAATGTTTATTTTTTTAAAAAAAAAAGATGGCATCAGGACACAGGCGTCTGTCTCTGCATTCCTGAGACTCACAACAGCAGAAGAATGGACTCAGGCAAAGCCCTGCCGGAAAGCAGCGGCTGAGGGGAACAGGAAGAGCAACTCCATTTTAGAAACTGTCAAGTGAATGAATGGGTGAGCAACGCGTAGCTCATGACCCCCTATGAAAGAGGAGAATCAGTCAAAATGAAGTTAGCAAACACACACATACTCCATGGCCCAGTAAAATGTCTCCAGATGAGGTTGGAGAGATTGGCGCAGCGCGAACAGGACATGCTGCTCTTCCAGAGGACTTCAGCTCCAGAGGATCTCTTGCTTCTGTGGCCAAAATACACTCACGTGCACATGCCTGACCCCCCCCCCCCCACACACACACACAACTACAAACAAAACTAAAAAGCAATCTTTGTCACTGTGCAGAGTCATAAGGGACAACTGGAGAGAAAAAATAAAACTAAAAAAAGTTAAAAACCAATCTCCAGACGTTAGGGTACTGAGGAATGATGAGGAATGAGGTAACCAGCAGGGTAGAAATGAGGGTTGGTTAAAGCAGAGAATTGGGCTGGAGAGATGGCTCGGTGGTTAAGAGCACTGACTGCTCTTCCAGAGGATCCTGATTCTGTTCTCAGCACCCACACGCAGCTCACAACTGTCTGTAACTCCATTCCAGGGAACCTGATGTCCTCTTCCCAGGGCATCAAGCTCCCATGTGGTACATACACAGACAGGCAGACAGACAAGCACTCATATACATAAAATAAAATCTAAATAAGGGTTTTTAAGAAGAAATTCAGTCAAAATGCTTGAAAAGAAGCAGTGTAAACACACACATACACTCCAGAAGAGGGCAGGAGAAGGTTCTAGATAACAGAACCCGGTGCACTGAAGACAAGAAGTAGCAGCAAGAGGTCAAAGAGCACAGATCAGCAGCAGGAACGGCTTTCTAGGCACTGGAGAGTCACGTCAGCCTTCGATGACGCACCCTATCCAAAAGTCGCCTCACTAACTACGGGGCACTTCATTCCGTGTCTGGGATGGAAAAAAAGTACAAAAATAAAAGGTGGTTCTTTAAACAAAAACATGTGAGCTCTACTTAGAGACTCTGAACTATGCTCAGCTCCACACATTCCTGTCACTGCACTAACTAGATGTAGGTGACAGTCACCTCAGCTAACAAAGGGCAGAGTGGGGGCAAACCAAAAGCCTCCCCTGCTCCACTGTCATGGTGCACTGAGAGTGAACTCACCGACAGTCCCCAGGAAGGCTCTGTGAACACTGAGCCCAGGCAGGAGGATGACTGCCGCTCCCACAGCACACGTGGGAAGAGTGCCGCTCACACAGCACACGTGGGTGCTGCTCTTTGTGCTCATCCATTTTCATAGACTGCTCTGTGTCGAGCGCCTGCAATGATGTCACTGATGGGGGTTTCTCGTTTCCAGCCCTGAACGCGGGAGACACAGGGTGCTTGGGCACAGTACAGACGTTTCTCACTTCCTCTGCACATAAGCTGTCCCAGGACCTGACTATGGGCAAACCATACCTTGCACACCTTCCAGGAGCAGGTCAACGCCCTTCCTGTAAAAGTCAGAAGCAGCTTCATAGTCGTCTTCCTCCTCCTTCTTCACGGCCAGCTTGATAAGCTCCCCTGCCTTCTCCAGGTAATCTCTCCGGCCGAGTCTTGGCTTTAAGCTGCTGGGGAAGAGGCTGCGGCTTTCCCGGTCTTCCGCTTTGCTCGGTTCACTGTCAGAAGCAACAACCCCTGCTGCCGAAGAATCCGTAGACAGACTCAGACCAAAAGCTTTACTGGGAGAGCCCTGACGGGAAGCCATTCCATCATCTACCTCTGCAAGAGAGTCCACATCAACAGTAAGGGACAGGAGGTCACTGTCACTGGAGAAGCCTGGAATGAGGAACACAGGAGTCAACATGAGACTAGCAGTAGTCACAGGGGCACAGATCACAGAGACTGTCCATCCTCCCATAACCAGCTCAGCTAGGGCAGGGTGGCCTACTGGTGGCTGGCAGGTTCTAGCAGACTGTCTCAGCACCATCTATGTTCTTCTGGTCTCTGAAGGCACCAAGCACACACGTGGTACACATTAGTACATGCAGGCAAACACCCATACACATAAGATAAGATAAATCTCTTAAAATAAAACACTAAAATGATTACACATTGTTGTATCTTATGAAAAAAAACTACATTTGTCAAAACAAAGAGTACATACTGGGAGAAGTGGCAATCTTTCCTATTTTTAAAGTCTCAGGGTCTGAGAAGAGAATGAGGGCTTTCTGACCCTCGGGTGCTGTCGGTCATCACATGGTTGTGGCTGGAGGACAGGGATAAAGCGGAAGTGTCTACTGTTTTCCCTTTTGTTATTACTTAGAGGGGGCTGTGTGGAGGACGGAGGACACGTCTGTGGAGTCAGGTCTTTCCTTCCACCACGTCGGACCCAGGGACCAGACTCAAGTCACCAGGCTTGGCAGCAAACACTGTGACTGCTGAGCCATTGCGTTGTACCCGTTTTCCTATATAACACTAAACTCTACAGTGCTGCTGCCTTCAGGATGGTTACAATGTGCAATACATAAAATCTGAACAGTGACATTTGTAGGGTTCACTACATTTAAATCCATTGGTCTGTTAAATCCATTGAATAATCTGTTATCTATGCTGCTGTTTATAGCCTAACAAATCAATTATTTTAAAAATGTCAGTTCCCTGGGTATCACAGCCTCTCGTTTCATCACTGGGGTTTAAAATCACCCTGGGAGACGGTCAGATTCAAAGTGGCAGACAAAGTGACACAGAAGTCCTAACTCGCGGAGGAAAACTGTTTCGTTGACAACAATACTATGGGCTGCTCTCCTTGAAAAGTCAGCTCATTTCAAGAAAAAACTGCATCAAAGGCACAAGAGCAATGACATCTGCTTATCCACTACTGGCTTAGGCAAAATGGCTCCCGAGCTCAGCTGCGCCGCTCACGTCTGCCTTCCCTGTCACAGGCCTGGCGACTTAGCAGAGCGCTGTGTGTGACATTCAGTGCAATGGTCAGCGCAGTAAAAACGTCTCAGGTGACTGCACTATTAACAAGGTTTTGGCTTTACAGGTCCTTAGAGACCTCAGGAACACACACAGGGCTCAACCACCCATCGAGCTGCTGATTCTGAGACGAGGCTCTGAACACATGGCCTGAAGCAGTTTCAGCACAGCCGGAGAGTTGCACTAAGTCTGCCGGCTTTGATTTGGCAGGGCTCGGTTTGGTTTGGCTTCTTGATGATTCTGGGGACCAAACCTGTATCACAGGCATCTGACCACTGAACTACATCTCCAGATCAGCACTACCATTGACCATGAAATGTCCAGATTCATAAAACGGCGTTTTAAAAGGAAGCTGTCACCACTGGAGGCCGTGCTAAGAGCGAGAGCTGCAGGTGGGTCAGACGTCAAACGCCTGTCTAGGAGGCTCAAGCCCTGCAGCTCCACTCTGCTGCAGTCGTGGCTCCATGCAGGCCGCCCGGACAGAGGAGCGCGGAATGTCACATCAAAAAATAATATTCTTTGTGATTTTTCAATCATTTAATAATATTTTAAAAAATTCTTAGTTCACAAGCCAAAGGAAAAGAGCTGAGGGCCATTTCGTCACCTGTGGTCTCGATGGCTGACTTCCTACCAAACAAAGTAAAAGGAAGAACAGGTGAGGAGAGGCTAAGCTCCGCGCTCAGATCACGACACACGGCTTTGGCCCCTTGTCAATACAGTACTGCTTTCATTTGTTCTTGTTTTTTCTTTCAAATTCTTAGGGTCCCTATAAAGGACTTGCTCCCAAAAAGGAACAGATTCCATTAAACCCACAGCTTCAAATGGATGTCATTGGACCATAACATCAGGTCAGTTCTTGACACTGTAGCCACACAGACAGCACCTGGTAGACAGCATTTCATAGTTAAAATCTTCTTACAGCACCCAAAAGTTATTCACCCACTATTCTTAAAATTATATTAATTTTATGAGTAATTTTAAAATACTTCATGTGTATTAATGCAAACTTATTTCCTTAAATGTTGTCACTGTCTAACTACTGAAGTGAAACTATAGAAATTCAACTGGAGGAAGAGTCTATGTATCCAGACAATGGAGGAGGGAAGGGCCGGGAGTTCCTGTGTTCTCCGGTGCCTCTCGACTTGAGCAGGGCCCCATCGTCCGTCACTGCCTCCTCCATCTCACTGCTGCTTCATGCTGCACCTGACTTCCCCTTCCCAACAGGACCAGAAGGCAAGCAGGTGATTACGTATGCTCAGTTTCTGGGTTTTGACCACAAAAATCTAAGACCATAGTTTCACTTCCTCCTGCTTTTTACAACTTTATTCTTCAGCAAATATAATCCAAATAATGCATACATGTGCACACATATAGATGTACAGGGAGAAAGATTGGGTAAATACACACATGTATATATGCACATGATGTGCAGCTGTATAGGATAGAGATGTAAACACACATGCACATGTACACACATATAGATGTACAGACATGACATGTAAATACACATCTGTATATGTGCACACATACAAAGATATGATGTGTAAAACACAAGTGTACACATGTGCACACATACAGATGTATAGACATGACATGTAAAAGTCAATACTTACTTTATTTACCTGAGTACATCTGCTGATATAGTCTTGCTCAGCAACTCAATATGGCCCTACACTCAGTCTGTTTTATATAAAACTACATCTGAGCATCACATGAAATGGAGACTACAGCCCAGAAAGGGAGTGAATAAGTGTGCCACAGGGAGTGACAAGCACATTACAGGCTGTGAGTCTCGCTGAGGAGGAGGAGCAGTAGGTGGGGCAGACAGCACGGGCACTTGACACAACACACAGACTATCTGCCAGAGTTAAACCAACCTAAAGCCAACCCGCCCTCATAGGGACCCTTAGGACATCACCAGAGGAGCACCCTTCCACGGGCCCCTACTCCTCTTTTGGAAGTGATACAAGGGAAAGTCAAAGGTTCCATGAAAGTCTCCTGCCTCCGGGTGTGGATCACAGAGATTCCAGTCTCGGTGCTATTAGAGGGCCCCAGGTGACTTGTTAAAAAAGCAGCTACAGACACGAGGGGTGTGCTTAGCATCCCAGTCCACCTGCCTGCCCTCACCTCTGGGCTTTGAACTGCTCAGAGTCAGGCAGTGTAGCGAAATCTGCCTAGGACACCATCTCTAAAAGACGGGCCTGGGGGAAAGGTTGAGCTGCCACACACAGGAGCTTTATACTATGAGCCATCAGAACCCTGCATTTGAAGACCATCTGCACAAAGAGAGCGGCCTCCTTTGACAACAGGTGGCCTCTCGTGGGTGACTGTCTATAAAACACGTGGCCTTGTTACTATTAGCTCATCACCTCTACTCAACTCTGCGGTTCAAACATTGCCACAGTCAACCAAAGGGAGTCTCTACTTGTCCCAGCAGCGATCACTCCTGCTACATGCATGAAAAAAGCACCCAGCCCAGAACCAAGATTACCAGGAGGCAGAGGACACAGGAACCTGACAGTACCGGATCTGATTCCCTGAGAGGCAAGCCCTTCTTAGAGGAGAGCCTCATGAGGCCCCATCCCTAGCTGGGAAGCTGATGGCAGCTAATGGCCTCAGGGAGAGCAGCCATTTTCTTCAGTAGCCATGGAAAGACACCCATGCTCCAGTTAACAGTCAACACCCACACTCATCAGCAACCCTAACTAAACTCAGGGGGTCACTCAGACTAAATAGGGAAAAGCAGGAGGGAGATTAGTTAGGGAGAAAAAGGGGTCCAGAAAGAGTGGGGGAAGTATGAGACGGTGTAGGGGTATATTATATGCATATATGAAATTGTTGATGAATACATTTTTTAAAAGAAAGAAAAGAAACTGGCCCTTCTAAACATGCCTATGAGAAAATCCCTAAATCCAGAGCCTTGTGCTAGCCACGATTCTGGTACTCAACAGCTAGCAACAGCTAAGAATCAGGGAGCAGCAAGTTGTTGACAGACCCAAGGTCAATAGCAAGCCTACACTTTATCTTTGAGAAATGACAGAGTCCCAAAGACTCTGCTGTGGATATCTTGGGAACAGAACAGGCCTCAAAAGCCAGTGCTGACCCCAAGTACAGCCCAGCGGAAACACGGCTAAGCTCTGCCCAGCTCCCTTTTGATTCAAGGGCCTGTTGTTCCACCGCCCATCTCTCTGTGGATTCCAGGTTCCAACTCAGTCGTCCTACACATGCGTGTGTGTAAGTGTACATCCATGTTACATCCATGCAGCGCCCTCCAAGGCCAGAATAAAGCATGAAATCCCTTAGAGCCATCCAACATGGATTCTAAGAACTGGACTCTGCGGCGCCATCTCCCCAGACACACCCTGAGCTTGCTCCACCGTGGACGTGCTCATCCCTTCACGGCAGGCCAGCGTTCTGGGAATTAGAAACACCTGGCAGATACACGGCCTGACTGCTGCCCTTGTGATGTCTAACTGAAAAGGAAGACATTTGTATAACATCTGTTGTCCCTTCTAATCCACAACCCAGGTGACCATAACAAATCATCAACGTTTATTTGGCCCACCCGGCCACTAAGTTCCATATATCCAGGGTTACCCTCAACAGCCCTGGAGGGCGCTCTACTCTTTAAGCAACAACGACACTCTCACTCACGTGTGTGTTTACCTTTATTGTTTATTCGCTGGGTTTTGGTTGGTTTGGTTTTTTGAGAAAGGAACTCTGCTAACAACCTTAAACTCACTGTGTAGGTGAGTCTGACCTAATTCCTGATTCTCCTGCCTCCATCTCTGAAGTGCTGGGACCATAGGTGTGCACCACCAGCCTTCATTTGACTGTGCTTATTTTTAGGAAAATTCCTATTTGTTTTAAGATTTCCCACTGAAGCAAATTTAATTAGCCGTGGAAAGTGAGCAAAGGTGAGTGAACAAGCACTTGAGAACAAAAGCGTAACTCCTTCAAGCTGACGGTTGCCACCCCTCTAGGACACAGGATGGAGGAGAGGAAGCCCAGCCCTAAGATTCGAATTCCCATGGTGCCACCTTGTGGACATTTGTAGAATAAAAAAATCTACTTCAGTGCAAACTGCTTTTAGTTGGGCTTTCTGTTTCATCATGACAGACTTTAGGTCAATCCTAAAACAGACTTTTGTTATTAGGTAACTGGCCAACTTAAGGATATTCATATTTAAAGTGACTGCCTTGAAGCGCAGACATTAAATTCACTAAATAGAAATAACACAAAAAGTTAAAAACAAAGGGCATTTTAATGCTCTGTGTATCATGCATGTGTGTGTATCATACGTGTGTGTGTGTGAGCACGGATGACACAGCCCAGGCTGGCTGTCCCACACGCTTCCGGGGAATCTCCCGGCTCCACTCCCACCTCTCTGTAGGAGTGGTGGGACTGCACACGCGTCCAGCAGCGCCTGACTCTGTGAGCTTTCGAGATCTGAACTCAGATCCTCACACTCAGCAAGCAACCCACCACAGAGGCCTTAGCCAGCCTTATAAAAGAGACTTTTTAAATCCAACTTTAAAAAACTATGCACCTTCCCAGTAGTCCTCCAATGTTAAAAAACAAAAACAAAAAAAAAACACTATCCAAAATATAACAGGTTAGCAGCAAGGCCACCTGCATCCCTCAAGCAGGCCAGCAGCGGAGAGAAGCGCTCCCTCCCAGAGGGTGTGCTCCCGTGCCCACCACCGTCTCAGTAATTCTAATAAAACACACAAGTTTCAAACAGAAAAGTGGTGTTCGTGAACAGTGAACCCTCCTCTTATCATCAGGGATGGGGTCTAATTGCTCTGCGCAGGGGAGAGAGAGAGGAGCTAAGTGTCACATGTAGACAGGAAAGTGGTAAGAGCACATGCTCTTATAGGCTCAGGTCCTAGCTCACAACTGTCCAGGACTCCAGCTCCAGGGGACCTGACACCCTTCTCTGATCTCTGAAGGCATCAAACACACACGTGGGTGCACAGACACATGCACTTAAAACACTTACACACATAAAATAAGAGAGAATATCTTTAAAAATTTAAGAAAAATGTACATTTTGTATGAAACCAACTCATTTGATGTTCTTGTTTCACACTTGGGCCACTGCCATCCAGTTCCGTTTTACACAATCTGAAAGAGGACTCTTTTGTCCACTGTACTGCAGTAATCATAAAACGAAGAGAAAGTCCATATTTTTGTGTTTCCATCAGTACTTTCCTTTTGAATTAAACTAGAATTCATCAACACACACTTAAAATACAAACAACTATCATAATAATCACTTAGCATGTCTGTCTGGGACATGAACTTCTCCAGAGGCTTGTATGCTTGCTCCTTGGTGGAACTGTGACCAAGTGGAACCAACAGAGCTGGGACCCAGTAGGAGATACCATGAGGACATCACCTTCAGAGGACATAAATGTAGTTCTCGTGGGACCTGATGAACAAGACTGGCCCTCCTTAGTCTGGATTCCTATCTTGGCAAGTGTTGGGTTTCAAGTGTGAAATGTCCCCACGGGCTTACATGTTGGGTTTCGAGTGTGAAATGTCCCCCATGGGCTCATGTGTCCAAACTAGTTCCCTGTCGGTGGTATCACTTTTGAAAGTTACAGAGCTGTTAGAAGGTGGGGTGTAGCTGGGAGAAGTGGGCTGATGGAGGGCTCTGCAGGTATCTTTCAGCAGAACTGATCAGCCAGGCTTCGACTCCTCTGGAGGGAGAGGATGCCACCATCTACGCACCTTCAACACCCTTCAATATTTAAACACCACCCCCCAAAAAAAATCATTTCCAAACACAAGACTCCTCTGCTTCCGTCCTGGTCCATCACCAAAACCAGACAGGTCTTCAAACCACTCCCACCCAGGACAACGTCCATGTGAAATGGGTTCTGGGTAGCCTTTCTGTCTCACCTGGATCCCCACAGGCAATGAAGAATTACTGTGGGCACCACCGACTCTATACTCCCCTCACCTCTGTGACTCTCAAGTCAAAGCTAAAGCTAGAGAAGAGAAGCACCCATCGCCTTTGAGGCTTAATTCTTCCCGGGTGACAGGCCTCATTTAAAGTTAAGAGTCAGGTAGAGCTGGGTAGACTCTGGCAGACACTCACACAGCAAGGCCCACTGTCTGTGCATGGAATGTCTTACTGAGGTCTGACTCCCTCGCTATGTCATCAGAGCAAAGTTGCCGGACAAGTGTGAGACATCACAAGCCAGCCCAGAACCGCTGTGTGGACGCCGGCTAAAGGAAGGCCCTCTGCCTCTCGCTGTGAGACAGCTGTTGTTCCCATACAATGTGACCCATATCCTCTGAGCACAAGAGTAAAGTGTCTTACCTTCCGCACCACACTCAGGAAAGGTGTCAAGCAGGGAGTCTGGGTACTCGTCAACAGGACCAATTAGTGCAGAGCCGTCATTAATTACCCCACCCTGAAAGGGCAGAGCAGTCAATAAGAGCACAGAAAGACGGACAATGAACAAAGAAGCACTCACAAGGCTGTGGTAGCTAACCCATGGATTTAACTTTTGCAGAGCGTCAGGAAAGCACATCGGTCTTGCTCCCCTGTAAAGATGTGGCCCAGTCATGCTGGGGTGGGGGGAACCGATGACACAGGGGCAAATGACTTCCACAGGCTCTCTGCAAACCTAAGCTGCTCTAAAGATAATCTGTTCTTTTTTTAATTCATATTTTTTAATAATACTACCATGCTTAATGTAACTTTCTTTAGACAGAGTCTCACTGTCTAGCCCTTACTGGCCTGAAACCCACTATGTAGACCAGGTTGGCCTAGAATCCAGAAGCCTGCCTGTGCTTCTTGAATTCAGGAATCGAAGATATGTACTTCCACACCCAACTATACTGTCAGAGCACACTTTAAAATCTGCCCCCGAGGGCTGGAGAGATGGCTCAGAGGTTAAGAGCATTGCCTGCTCTTCCAAAGGTCCTGAGTTCAATTCCCAGTGACCACATGGTAGCTCACAACCATCTGTAACGGGTCTGGTGCCCTCTTCTGTCCTGCAGGCATACACACAGACAGAATATTGTATACATAATAAATAAATAAATATTTAAAAAAAAATCTGCCCCCGATTTTAAGAAAATGTACCAATACAAAAGAGAAAGAGAGAGAGAGAGAGAGAGAGAGAGAGAGAGAGAGAGAGAGAGAGAGAGCCCACAAAACCCAACAGCTGGTCAGCTCACAGTGTTCTTAGGGCCTGGTCACCTAACCAGTGTGGGGCTCCTCAGAAAGTCACTGACCTTTATCAGATCACAAATGCTATATCCACAGCACCTCAGATGTCTGAAAAGATACTTGTATGGAAAGCCACCCATGCACACCATTAAGAAATTAAGGTTATCTTTAGTAAAGAGACTTATTTTATTTTATGGGTAGATGTGTGTGCCTGAATGCATGTATGTGCGCCCAAGTATGCGGCGCCTACAGAGCCAGCGGGTGTAAGACCCCTGGAACTGGAGTTACAGGCGGTTGTGCACACCTCGTGTGAGTGTGAAGAGCCAAGCCCACGTCCTCTGCAGGAACAGCGAGAGCTCCTGACTGCTGAACAAGGCATGGCATTCCTGCCACCAAACCCAGCACTGGAGGATCACGGGAGTTACTGGGCTAAGGTGCAGAACCCTGTTTCAGAATTAACTAAAACTGAATCTCTACGCGATCACTCCTTTAATCGTGTACCTAAGTTTACATTCAGGCCACGGAGCTATTGCTCCTCTGTTCACACTCAGATGGCAGTCACCACACTGGTACAGCAGGGACGCTGTGATGGGACTGTATGGACTGAACTCTAATCACAGCCAAGGAGGCGGATGACCCTTAAGCAATTGCGTCACTGAAATACTAACTCCTTTTGCTTTAACGTCCGGCTTGCAGTCTTGTGCGCCAGCGCTACAATCGATCAACTCCAGAGCGAGGGAGCTTCCCCCTGAATCTCCACACACCAAGGGCAAAGTGTGTCACAGCACACGCTCCCCAGAGAAACTACGAACCTTGAAGAAGTCCTCGAGCTGCCTGCTGTTGTACAAGGCAGGAATGTTGGCGGAGAACTGGAGCAAGTCTTCGGCACACTGGCGTCTCTGCTCAATCACCGTCTTGTCAAATCGCCCTTCGAGTCAATGAGAGCCAACACTTAGGACAGGCCACGCAGCACATCTGCAGCGCTCAGCACGCAGTCATCAAAGCCACGCACGCACGGCCTTACAATGTTTTTGATGAAATGGAGCCGCACTGCCAACTGATAGGCAGGCTGTATCCAAACCCGGGTCCTGCCCACACAAGAAACTCACGATGTAAGAACATGGCAATCTAAAACTAAAGTTGAAAGAGGATTTTAAAGAATTCAAATGGCTTCCTCTAGTCATTTAATGCCGCAATCACTCATACAATTTTCCCTTTTTGACTCTTTTGTTTACACAGGAGCTGAAGAGAGGGAATTATGAGAACATCTATATTAGCAATGGGGTCAAAAACCTCGGCTTGAAGAGAAAGCTTTTATGCTCAATTCTGTATGTGCTGCTGGTGACGGCTCGTGAGAAAATAGGCACCCAAAACAGGTGTGCTCCACTCCACAAGGAAGGCACAGTGGCTCAAACACAAGCTCTAATGACACATACAATGTGAACGCGCATAGGAGATTTTCCAGTGTGATAGCTCTGCACGGCTTTCCCACATGATCACCTGTTGACACGTCGCGTGCCTTGCAACGTTTTAAAACTAACCAGCTCAAAAGGGCAGTGTTCTTGCAGCCTGAAACGTTCTAAGTGGTTTTGCAAAACACTAATAAAATCCTGAGACAAAAGGTGTTCCTAGGTCCCAGGGCACTAAAATCCCCTCACTCAAGTCTTCTGCCTGTGGTAAACTATCTATGCAATTTTTAAAAGTTATTGTACTGGGTGGAGGAGGAACGAGGCCTGGCTCAAATACAAGTTCCTGCACTCCCCACTTTAAGGTGTCCTGTGGAAAAAGTGAGTCACAGATCGATAAATCTCCCGTGGCCACAGCAAGCCTGTGGCCACACTACACAGATCATCATGGTGTCAAACCTTCACAAAGTTTCAGTGACTAGCACACAAAGCATGCTAGCAAATCTGTGTGAGCTGTTGCTGATTAGCAAAGACAGAAAAACCCTCTGTAATATCTGTCTTAAGGTGGAACATTCTTATAGAAGACCCTAACAGGGTACATTGAAAGACAGACAGAAAGACAGACAGACCAAGCCATAACTCACAGACTGGAGATTCAGCAATGCTATAGAACCTTCAAGAATGTCCTTTCCCCACCCTCCAGAGCCCTGGACCTAGTAAAGGCCAGTGGCAGTCAGCTGCAGGGTTCCTACCATCTGAAATTCTGGTATACTACAGAACAAGTCAGCAGTCACTATCCAAAAAAAAAAGTTTCCTAGGCTCTGACTGGCCTAGAGCTCATTACAAAGACCAGGCTGGCTCTGCCCTAAGGAAGATCTGCCTGCCTCTGCCTCCAGAATGCTGAGACTAAGGGCCACCATGTCCAGCCTCTCACTCTCCCCTTCTCAAAATGTCCCTGACTTCCCCTGACATGTGTCAACCAAGACTGCATTGTTCCCTGTCGGCCTGGACTTGTGTCTGACCAAGAACAGCAACATAAGATGCACAGGTACTTGCCTGAAACCCACTGAAAGGCAGCTGCAAACACCTTCTCCCTGCTTCTCGCCCAGGTCCCTTCCTGCTGCCAGGAAAAACGGTGATGTGGAAGGCACAGGGGACAAAGCGCAACTTCTGGGCACCGTGGCCCCTCCATCCCAGCCCGCAACCAGACTTCCAAACGTGTTAAAAAAAAAAACTGGCTTTTTCTATCTTGTACGGAACTGTGCCACATGCAATCGTACCGAGGATGACCCACGGCACTAAATCTGTCACACTTCCCTATCCTACTGGCCTCCCCTCCCCTCCATCCTATCATCCAGAAATAAAATGTCAGAGATCCCAATATGAAATAATAAATAAAGTATTCAATACTGAGAAAAATTCCATAGTCAAACAGGTGAAATATCCATGATTCCTTCTAATTAAGTATGGACCTACACTTGCAATTACAAGCCAAAATGTCTCTCTTAAAGAATACCGATTCGGCAGAGAAATGGCTGAGTGGGTAAAGCATCTGCCATGTGTCTTAACTAGACTTCTGTTGCTGTGATCAGTGCCATGACCAAGTACCTCGAGGAGGGAAGGTTTATTTGGCTTACAATTCCACATCACAGTCCTTCCTCAAAACAAGTCAAGGCAGGAACCTGGAGGCAGGAGCTGATGCAGGGACCATGGAGGATGCTTTCTGGATTGTTCCTCATACTTTGCTCAGCCTGCTTTCTCATACAGCTCAGGACCATCTACCCAGGGGTGGCAGCGCCCTCCATAGGCTGGGCCCACCATAATCAACCACAGGCATTTTCTCAATGAAGATTGCCACTTCCCAGATGGCTCTAACTTGTGTCAGGTTAACCAGGACACTACGCAAGCATGAGGACTTGGTTCTGATCCCCACTGACCACAGCAAAGCCGAGCACAGCAGCATGAGGTTCGAATCCCACTCTGGGTAAGGGCACAGGTCCCCTGCGTGCCTGCTGGACAGCCAGTCTAGATGAATCAGCAAGCTCCAGGTTCAGTGAGAAACCCATCTCCAAAGTAAGGTGGACTGTGATTGAAGAAGACATCAGCCGGGCGGTGGTGGTGCACACCCGAATCCCAGCATGATTGAAGAAGACATCAGCCGGGCGGTGGTGGTGCACACCCGAATCCCAGCATGATTGAAGAAGACATCAGTCGGGCGGTGGTGGTGCACACCCCAATCCCAGCACTCGGGAGGCAGAGCAGGAGGATCTCTGTGAGTTCAAGACCAACTGGTCTACAGAGCTAGTTCCAGGACATCTAGGGCTGTTACATAGAGAAACCCTGTCTCAAAAACAAACAAACAAATATAGATAGATAGATAGATAGATAGATAGATAGATAGATAGATAGATAGATAGACAGACAGACAGACAGACAGACATAGAGAGATATATAGATATCTGACATAGACTTCAGCCTACACACACATACATGCATGCATACACATGAACACATACACATAAACACAGTTAAGAGTGAATAATATTACTGCAGCATCTATGGTTTTGGAATAGAAGCAGAAATAGTGCTGGGGTTTTTTATGTTTTAACCACACAACCACTGCACACCATCTTCAAGTACACAAAGCACATGCTGAGAAGTAAACATAAGACTTATTAGTAAGTAAACAATGCCTTAAAGATCTCATCTTTATTTGAAACAAATACATATAAGGATGGGAGGAGTGGTTAGAGAGCCAGCTCCCTGGTTAAGAACACTTGTTGCTCTTGCAGAGGACCCAGGTTTGATTCCCAACCACTTGCCACCATCCATAACTACAATCCCAGGCCACTGCAGTCCCTTCTTCTGCCCTCCAGGACACCAGACACACAAGTGATGCACACAGACTCACATCTTACACTCATACATATAAAATAAAAAAATTTTTAAAGACAGGGGGTGGGGTGGCTTTAATGCTAATGACTCAGCTCACCCTCCCATCGAGCCAGAGGAAACTGCTGAAACAGCATGATAAATCTGTTCAAAGTTTGCCTTTGTTTTACTTCTGTTGACCTGGATGCATTTCTAGTCCACTAAATCTGGATAAAAGGAGATAAAGTAAATGTTTTTGGAATATCACAAAAAATAAAAGCATATGTAAAAAAAAAAAGATTTGATTACATTGAGCCATCTCATCAGACTCCATGAAAGTATATGCTCACTTCTTTGTTTCCAAAAGAGCTTGGAATTTTTTTTTTTTTAATTGTACTGTGGGCTGGGGAGATTTCTCAGCGAATAAAGCGCTTGTTGCACAAACATAAAGACCTAAACTCAAATCCCCAGCCCTGTATAAAGAACAAGGCACAGCAGTGCCCTTCTGCAGTCCTGATGCAGCGGAGGCAGAGACAGGAAGGTCCCTGGAGGCTCACTGACAGCCGTCTAGCCAATCAGTGACTCCAGTAAAGCAAGAGGGGAAGGGAGAGAGAGAAGATACCTGCGGTCCACCTCTGGCTCAACACACACATGTTCCGGCACACAAACCCGTGCATACATGAAAATATCACACATATTTTCAGAGATCCCCTACCTTTGCCTCCCAAGTGCTGGGGTTACAGGTGTGTGCCACCACACTCAGCTTTTTATGTAGCAACACTCATGTATGACCCTGGGGGCAGAGATGCTTACAACCCCTGCACATGATTAGCCCCTAGAGTACTCTGGTTTCCCTGGAAATGCAGCCGCATGAAGAAGCAATGCAGTTGCTTCTCTCACAGCTGCCTTGGGGTTCTACTACAGTGCTGATGTTAGCTGCCCGTGAGCAGGACAGAAAGACTGCCAGCAAAGACATAAAACACAAGCAAGTTTTTCCTAGGAATGCTCATCAGTGACGATACCACAAACCACATACACTTTGTACATTCAAAGTAAGTTACTCTCCCACCAAAAAACCATCCAGTAACACGTTCCCTACTAACCAACAAGCTGGGCAGCCCAGGAAAGGGACCACTGTCTATGACTTACAAGTACCCTTTGGGATTCTGTTTTTCCAATTTTTTTGAAATGGGATCTACTTATAGCCTAGACCAGCCTAGAACTCATGGCAATCCTCCTGTCTCATCCTCCTGAGTGCTGAAATTATAGGTGTGTGCAAACATACCCATTTTATTTTCTTTACTATAACTCAGAACAACTCAAAGAGCCATTTACAATTGTTTATTTATTTTTTAATTTTATTTATTTATTTTAGGTGTATGCACACACACCAGAAGAGGCATCAGATCTCATGGGGCTACAGTTACAGATGGCTGTCAGCTGCTATGTTAGTACTGGGAATTGAACTCTGGACCTCAGGAAGAACAACAACCTTAACTCAGCTCTTAACTGCTGAGCCGTCTCTCCAGACCCTACCAGTTTTGAAAATGTAATGCTGAACCAGGCAGAGAAGCCCACTCCTTACTCAGTGGAGTAAGCACTCAGGGGCTGGACAGGAAAGCTGACAAAAGGGTGAAGTCAGTCTGGGCTCTGGGCTACAAAGCGAGTTCTATGCTAGACTAAGCCAGAGAGAAAGAGAGAGAGAATGAGAATTAATTAACCACAAAATACAAAATGCCAATACCAGTGGTCCACATGAGTTCTGGCAACCTGAAACTGACCCTCATCCAGTATGAACCAGCAAGAGCTTGACGCTAATGCCTGGTGGCAGAACTTCATTCACAGTTCAGACAGAGAGCAAGCATGGCTGGTCCTCAGGTGGAACCTACCCCAGTCAGGTGGCACCGAGTGCAGAGTTAACAGCCGGGTCCCTGACTCCCAGCACCTGGGCAGAGCATGCTGGCTGCGCCTGGCACTGGGGCTGGGCTGGCTAAGTCTGGGCTTCTGTCAAGAGCTTTGAGAAAAGCCCAAGAAAGGAAAGTTTGTCCTGAATAGCATGCCGCAAGGAATGGGAGGGTCTCAGATTCTATGGAATCTTCCTAACTCTGAGTCTGTCATTCTCAACAAATCTTCCGGTTAAGCAGGAAGCATACAGCCAAGCTCAGGCTGTGACCTGCAAGGAGGCGGGTGGCACTCAGGGTCACCAGGATCGTTTTTCCTTTTTCTTTGGTTTTGCGGTGCTGGAGTTGGAACCTAGGGCCTCTCACACAGTAGAGAGCTACTACACACTACCCTGAGCTACACACCAGTCTAGGTTTGTCATTTTTGTGGCTTGAACAATAAGCATGTTTTAGGCTGTGTCCCAGGACTCAGAAGGCTGAGGCAGGAGGAATATGAGTTCAAGGCTAGCCTAGGCCACACAGTGAGCTCCAGGATAGCCTAGCCCACAGCATAAGCTCTTGTCTCAAAAATAAATAAGTAAATATATTCTAAAACCACGTGACAGGGAAGAGGTATAGCTCAGGCAAAGCTACTGAGTGATAACTAGTCAAAAAGGACACATGAAGGACAGAGGAGGAGGTGTGCACAGGGTGGCCCACTTCACACAGGGGTGGCCCACTTCACAACACCGCACCAAAGTCCTTTCATGGTATGCTATTCCACTGTGGCCATCAGGGAAATACAGGAAGTTCCATTAAAATATGACAATATAGCAGGGCAGTGGTGGCACATGCCTTTAATCCCAGGACTCGGGAGGCAGAGACAAGTGGATCCCTGTGAGTTTGAGGTCAACCTGGTCTATAGAGTTCCAGGACAGTTACAAAGAAACCCTGTCTAAAAAAAAACAAAACAAAAATTACAAAAAAGACACTATTTGTAAGTTATTTTGAAATAACAGTAGAGAGGAAGCTGTGCACAGAGACACAGGAAGGGCTAAGAGAGCTAAGAATGAGCAGCCCTGGAAATGGTACACAAGTGCCCACTGCCCCATTCTTTTAGGTTCCCTTTCTAAAGCTGAAATTTTTGTAAATTAAAAAAATGGAAAAAAGGATAAAAGGAGTATTACTTGATATCACTGAACATAATGTGCATTTTAAAATATTAGTAAAATATTTACAAAAAGTTTCAGTTCAATAGAAAGTGCTGATTGGTTGTCCTTGGAACCAGGAACAGAGAGCAGCTCATCCACAGGAGACACAGACCAGAAGTCTAAAAGTCTCAACAGAAACGGAGTGCAGTGTTGGAGGAGACGCAGAAGGGCGGGGCAGTGAACCCAGCAACAGGTAACAGCTAATGTCAGGTCACGCTGAACACACTACAGAAGCCCAGGAAGAAGCTCCACTGGGCAGTAATTCTCTGAGACCACACTGCAAAGCCAGACGGGGTTGTAAATGCCTATAATCCTAGCACTGGGTAGGAGGAGGCACAAGATCAAGTATTCAAGGACATCCTCAGCTACATAGCAAATTTAAACCCATCCTGAACTGCCTGGGCTCCTGCAACTGCATGGGTAATAGGTACTGGGCAGCAGTGTGGCTGATGCGATCTGACCGCCGTGGAGCGTTCTCTTCACTGCGGCCCCTGCACAGAAGATGCATCACTGACATTCTGCAGATTTAGTGCTAATCCTTCCTGCTGAGTCTACCTACTCAAAAAGACAGATAGCTAGCCAACAGTCCTCTCCACACAGCCACAGCTGTGGCCTGCAGGGCTCACTAGAGTTAGCAAGTGTTACAAATGAGCTGCACCATTTACTAAAAGAGACAAATTACTCATTTATTAAGATTAATAAGGAAGTGTGGAGATAGACAAAGATAATCCATTAACAACAGGTGCTAAACTGAGAGCATCCGCTGAGAAGCCACGCTGACACAGTGACACCTGCATGACTTAAAAAGTCAAACTGTGTCTTCCACATCAGAGTCTAGGGGGCTGCAGAGCTGGCTCGGAGGTTAACAGCACATACAGCCCTCACAGAGGGACAGAGTTCAATTCCAACACCCACATGCGTGCCTCACAACGTCCTGCACACTGAGCTCCAGGGACCTGCAGCACAGCACTCACGTGCACAGACCCAGACAGAGACACACGCACACACACACATAAAATAAGTCTGAAAGTGCTTTAAAATTCACAGTATGGAAAATACAAGGTGAGGATACTAACAGCCCTCCTGACTCTCAGAAGCTGTCAACGTAGGCAGGCGCTCTTCACACGGGGTGGGAGGGTCTGCTCACCAAACACAGCGTTGTTCAATATTTGCTTTAACCCAAAACTGCAGCTCAGGCAGGCCATGGTGCTACACACCTTTAATCCCAGCACTCAGGAGGCAGAAGCAGAAAGATCTGTCAGTCTGAGACCAGCCTAATCAACATAGCAAGTTTCAAGCCAGCAAGAGCCACACAATGACACCTTGCCTCAAAATCAATTAACTTTAGATGAGAGAAAAGTGAATGCACATACATGTCTATGTATGTGCACATACATGCATATCTCACGCACCCTTCTAATTCCAGCACATTTCCTACAGCTTCAGACTGGTCACACCCATGACGTGTGTGGTGGTGTGAATGAGAATGGCCCCCATAGCTTCAGACTGGGCACACCCATGACGTGTGTGGTGGTGTGAATGAGAATGGCCCCCGTTTCCTACAGCTTCAGACTGGGCACACCCATGACGTGTGGTGTGAATGAGAATGGCCCCCATAGACTCTTGGATTTGAAGGCTTGGTCACTAGGGAGTGGCACTATCTGAAAGAATTAGGAGGCGTGGGGTAAGCTTTGAGGCTTCAAAAGCTCATGCCAAACCCAGGGTCTCTCTTTCTGCTCCCTGTGATCTGCTTCTCCAGCACCATGTCTACCTGTGATCTGCAGTGCTCCCCACCAAGATGATAATGGACTAAATCTCTGAAACTGGAAGTCAGTCCAATTAAATGCTTTTATTTTTTACAAGAGTTACTGTGGTCAATGGTGTCTCTTCGCATCAGTAGAGCACTGACTAAGACAACACACAATACTCATTCTCAAAGTGTGGTCCAAGGCATCCTGAGGGCCAGTCAACATAATCATTTCTATGATGACACCATAGCATTCGTGGCATCTTTCTGTGCTGACAGTTGCACTAATGGTCTACACACAATGGTAGCAAAACTGTGGCCCCCTCAGCAGGACACCAGACAACAGCACCAAACCTACTAATAATTATTTTGCTACTTTCTGCCAATTTCTCATAAAAACTATCATGGCAGTTTCACTGAGGAAATACCGTCAAGGAAACAGTAACAATTATTGAACTTACTGAATCCTGACCCTTGGGGAACTGTTATTAAAATTCTGTGAAACAAACTGTGAGAAGAGACAGAGTCCAACACCTCCAAGAAGACCACCAATGGCATTGCTGTTGGTGAGAAAATTCTAGCCAAGAGACAGCTTGTGCTTGCCAGCTTCCCAGAACTTAACAATCTCCTTTTTTAGAGATCTCTGGCCATATAAACATTTGCTGGCATCATCTAACCAAACCAGGAACTATCTTTAAGATCTGCAAAACATAGGCATGAAAATATTTCTTTTCACCAGGAGGTGGTGGCACACGCCTTTAATCACAGCACTCAGGAGGCAGAGGCAGGCGGATCTCTGTGAGGTGAGTTCGAGACCAGCCTGGTCTACAAGAGCTAGCTCCAGGACAGGCTCTAAAAGCTGCAGAGAAACCCTGTCTTGAAAAACTAAAAAAAAAAAAAAAAAAAAAGAAAGGAAGGAAGGAAGGAAGAAGAAAGAAAATATTTCTTTTTCTTAAGATTTGTTTTTCCTTACAAGTGTTTGCATGTAAGTCTGCACACCTCATGAGTGCCCAGTGACCTCGGAAGTCAGGAAGGGGATCAGAACTGAACTGAAGTGACAGATAGCAGTGAGCTGCCTTGTGGGTGCTGAGAACCAAACCAGGATTCTATGAAAGAGCAGCCAGTATTCTTGACTGCTGAGCCATCTCTCCAGTCCTAGCAAAGTACTTTTAAATGGGCAAAGGGCATTGCAAAGTCAAAGACAACCGAGAACTGTAACTGAGCACTCTGAACTTCAAATTCTATGGTGCAGTTAGCCTGCAATGGTTAATCACTAGCAGAGTTCTGGTCTACCCCTCCCTTTTGACAGCACATCTGTGACTGTATTTCCTCAAGAGCCTTGAGCACAGAGAGCACGTCACATCACAGAACTTCAGTCTGGCTCAAATCCAGCTGTCTTCTTTTTCCTTTTGTTCCCTTTTCTTTTCTTTCTTTTTTATTGCTACTATGGTAAATAGTAATAGCTATAATCAACATCAACAACAGTCATTTCTGGGGGCTGGAGAGATGGCTCAGTGGTTAAGAGCATTGCCTGCTCTTCCAAAGGTCCTGAGTTCAATTCCCAGCAACCACATGGTGGCTCACAACCATCTGTAATGAGGTCTGGTGCCCTCTTCTGGACTACAGGCATACATGCAGACAGAAATTGTATACATAATAAAATAAATAAATATTAAAAAAAAAAAAAAAAAAAAAAAAAAAACAGTCATTTCTGACCCTCAATAATCTTTAAGAAGACAAAGAGAATTTCTGGGACCCATTCGTGTGCACTCCCCATGCAGACGGGGAAATGAGTTGAGACAGAAATTCACTGAAGAGATGGCTAGGCAAAATCACGCTTCCACTCTGAACGCAGTTTACCCTCCTGTGGCTATCTAGTTCCTCTACCGGCAGACCCAGATCCCACTCTCAGGGACATCACCGTTTACTAAGAGCAGAGAAGGGGGGGCTCTCATTCTAGAATAAGTTCTGGGGTGGCTTTAGAGGACAGTTAGGGGTCCTCCCTCTGCTGACTTCACTTTTGCTTTGTTTTTTCCTTGTTTCTGAGACAAGCCTTGACTTGTAGCTCAGGGTGGCTTTACACCCGTGACCCTCCTGCCTCGGCATCCTGGGTGCGGGGTTATATGTGCACCACCACATCCAGCCTGTTGGCTTCATAAACTTATTTGCACCTTCAGTTACACTCAGGGGTGGGCAAGAGGTGTATCCGTCTTGCGTTTCCCATGCAGGACAAAGCAACAGGGCAGAGAGGCTGCCACTCACTTCCTCCACAGCAGGACACTGAGCTTCTTCAAGAACAGAGCTTGTTTGGGTACTCATTCCCAATGCCTGTTTTGTTTTGTTTTTTAATGTTCCTCGAATTAAAGGTGCCACACCATCTTCAGAGGAGCGCAGCAGCAGCAGCGGCGGCAGCAAAGAGCAACCCACATTGTAAACAGAAAGGTGTCCAAGAAACAAACCAACTATGACTGTTGGAGCTGGGCCCCAAGGCCAGCAAAAAGCTAAAAGGGAACAGCGAACGCATAAGGTCTAAACCCCGTGCTCCAGAGAGGCCTGGCCCAGGGCAGTGCTTCTTCTCCAGGTGCGGCCCTCATCTGTTACTTCTCTCACTGCTGCCATAAAACACCTAGAGGAAGCAATCCGAGGGCAGGCTTATCTGGCTCATGGTTTGAAGAGACACAATCCATCATGGCAGAGACGCTCTGGTGGTGAGAGTCTCGTCATCCAGGAAGGATCTGGAAGCAGAGAAAGGGCAGGAAGCAGGACAGGGCTCTAAACCTCAAGGCCCACCCTACAAAGACCCACGTCCTCCGTCCAGGCCCCATCTCCAAAGGCTCCACAGTACAGCATCGTCAATTAATGAATAAACGTTGAGTCCCTGGAACAGGGTTCACATTTAAACAACAGCACCCAAGACGCTTTGTGACTTATTCAGACAGAGCAATGCCCAAGCGTTCAGGCTACTGAGTATTTGTAATTAACACTGGCAGCAAGTTTTGGCTGCCCACCTCATTCTCAGGTGGTGCCACTGGTGCCGCTAGACCACACAGGGTTCTCTGCATCTGCTCCCAATCTCCAGCTGTAAAGTGTGCAAAACGTCTTGAAGAAGTGTGAAGGTGGTAAGTGGGCAGTCCTACAACAGCCTGAAGAAATTCATCTGTGGAATTCTGCACAGAGCAGGGGCCATAAACAACAGCCATTCAGAATGTCCCCAGGTCAGGAAGAGCACTGGAAAGGTTCAACCATGCCACTCCCATCAGTCGCCTCTTCAGGGTCACATCTGTGCCTCTGGTTGGCAGCAACCCCACTTCCAGGCAACAAAATCCACTAAGTAGTTCTTACTACGTGACACACTACAGTGGCAGGCAGTTCCCATCTCAGGGGACTCTGAGGGTCAGGACCTGTAGGCAGGTGCAGCTGGGTGGCGCTAGCACAGGGTCCCACCTGTCAACCAGGGCTGCAGTCACTGCAAGGTTAAACTCACAGTGGAGAATTTGTTCCATGTTCATCCACAGTCTGGGTCCATTTCATACCTGGTGCCTGATGGCTGGAGGTCCCATTGCTCATCATGTGGGCCTCATTAGAGGTTCCCAGTGTCTTTATCAGAAAGTTGGTATCTTTCAGAGCAAGGGAAGAGAATGGGGATGGGGGATAAAGGGGGGAAAAAAGAGAGGGTTAGGAAAAAGGAGGGGAGCAGAAAAAACAGAGAGGAAGACAGAAAGAGGAAAGTAGGGAGAAACAGAAAGAAATAGGAAGGGGAAAGAGGGGAGGGAGGAAGAGGAGAAGCAGGAGAGAGGGAAGAGAAACAGCATCGAGGGAGAAGCCACAGACCTCTGTCGTCAAACCTCCGAAACAAGGAACACCTCTGCTACAGGTCACAATGACCCACCGTGACACAGTATCAGCCAGGCTGACATAGCACATGGTTGATCGGATGTAAGCTATATATATGACATAGGCTGTACATATGACACTGGTCTCCAGCTGGGAGCACGTCCATGGGTGCTGTGGAACTTTAAGAAGTGGAACCTCGAAGGCAGACATGGGTCACTGGGGACAAGCCTTGAGGGTCATGGCTGAGGTTCCTTGCAGTCCTCCCTCTATACTTCCTCATCAGGACTGTGTGAGATATCACCACTGTAAGCTCCTGCCAGCACGGACCCACTGCAGACACCATGATGGACTGACTGTGTCCCCTCAACTATGAGCTAAAACAAATTCTTCCCCATAAGCTGTCTCATCATGTGTTTATCATAGAAAAAAGGAAAGTAACTCAGAAAATTGAAGCTGGGAGTGGAGCTATATTCTGTGTGACTTACAGGCCAAGAAAACTGGGGGATATGGAGTTGTGAACCAGAGGAGCCTAAAAACCTAGTGATTGCTACAGCCGGGCTCAGAAGACCAGAATGCTCAGAAAAAAAAACACAAGCACGGAAGGCCAGGTCAGGAGGTACATAGAGGAAAGAGAAAGAACTCTACCAGGAATTCGCCTGGAAGCCATTTGTTTTCTACTCTGGCAAAGGCCCAGGCTGCATTCTGCCTATGTCCTGAAAACCAAATGAAGCAAAACCAAAAACTAATAATGTATTTGGTGGAGCTCTCAAGACAACCGGGCAGCCAGGCTGTGGCGTGATCTTTCTGACTGCACTTAGCCGTGTTTATGTGGGGAAGAGGTGAAAAACGATGCACTTACGGCTGCAAGCAGGGCTGACATGGTGAAGTAACTGCAAGTCAAGACATCTACAACCACAGAGACTTTACTCTGGGGCTGGGACACAGGAAAGGCACTTGGAGCCAGCCCATCGTACTGGCTGGTTTTGTGTGTCAACTTGACACATGCTAGAATCATCAGAAGAAGGAGCCTCAGATGAGGAAATGACCCCGATTCAGCTGTAGGGCTTTTTCTCATTTAGTGATCAATGAGGGAGGGCCCAGACCTTGGTGGGTGGGGCCATCCCTGGGCTGTTGGTCCTGGGTTCCATAAGAAGGTGGGCTGAGCAAGTAAGTCATCAGAAGCAAGCCAGTAAGCAGCTCCCCTCCATGGCCTCTGCATCATTTCCCGCCTCCAGGTTCCTGCCCTGTTTGAGTTCCTGCCCTGACTCCTTCAGTGATGAACAGCAATGCTGAAGTGTGAACATCATAAGCCCTTCCTCCCCAGCTTGCTCTTTGGTCATGGTGTCTCGTCGCAGCAATGGGAACCCTAACTGAGACACCATCCAGGGCCACTCATGTGAATGATACATCTTTCTTAGCTTCCCAGTGTCTCTGCCTGACCCATGTCTGAGAAGAGGAACTGCATGTCACATGGACTATACTAGGGCACGCGAGAAGGGCGTCAAAGGCTTGCTGAACTGCATGAACCATCACCGCAGGTGAAGGGCTCGGCACAGACCACCATTAGCTAATCATGGCGTTTAGTCAGTTTTAGGGTTGAGCTGTACATCAGCGGCAGAAAACTTGTCCAGCAAGTATGAGGCTCTAGATTAAACTCCCAGTCCAACAAGGGGGGGTGAGGGTGGGGACACGGGTGGACGGGGCAGCAGTCACAGGACATGAGGGTGGAGGACATGGGTGGACGGGGCAGCAGTCACAAAGTAGAAGAGCACTTACCAAACACTATCCCTTTAGCAAATGGAGGAAACAGCTCTGAGTGTCGGAATAAGTTTCTGTGAATTTGCCATAATTCTTTGTGCAGTTTCTTAAAGTCACTGTATCTCTTCCATACAATTATCTGAAAAGAAAACAAATTAAATGCATATTTCAGAGCATAAGCATTCTGTCTTTGGGCTACAAATAATATTTTCTTTAAATATTCAAAGTCACCATGCATAGCAAACATACACATACCACAGGGTTACGGGTCTGAGGTGAACTAGCATCTGCCTTAAATCTAAAGCCATGCTTCTTCCCAATATCGTTAACTTCAGGTTCCTAGGTCCTGTTTCCTAAAAACCTTTTAATTCGTTCTAGAAAAGTATTCAACCTGGTACAAAAATGGTCCATGCTACATAAAATACATTCTCTCCAAAAACTAGTTACCATTGGCCTGGGAATGAAGTAGATGGCAGACACTATCTCAAATATCATGTTTACAAGGCAGGAAATGACTTAGGTGGTTTATGTTTTAATCCTTTTCTCAGATTTACTCATTTATTTTATGTGCAGGAATACGAGCCTGCATGAGTTAAAGTGTGCTGCATGCATGCAGGAGACCTCAGAGGCCAGGTCTGCATGAGTTAAAGTGTGCTGCATGCATGCAGGAGACCTCAAAGGCCTCCTGTGAGACATGTAGGTGCTGGGAACTAACCAGGTCCTCAGCAAGAGCAGGAAATCCTTTTAACCTCCAAGTCATCTCCAGCCCCCAACTTAGGAAAATTTTAAACAAAAAGAACATAACACTTGTTCCCTTCCATCACCCCACCAAAAAAAAAAAAGACTAACTGTGAAGGGGAAAGGCCTGTGAGGGAAGAAAAGATGCATTCTCACATTCTGTAATTCTTCATAAATCTTAAAGTCAACATTCACCATAATATAATTAAAACTCACATATTACAATCCTCTAGATTAGACAGCATGGAGAAGCAATTTGCTGTCATTAGCATAAATTATTTGGCCCTACTTATATTAAATTAGAAAAACACACTTTATAAAAAGGAAATATTGGATGCATGGCCTCAATTGTCACTGTCAGCTCTGAGCCCCACAAAGTAAAGAAAACCTGAGTTGTAAATTCCTTCCCTCCCAAAGAGTTAAAGAGTCTATGTGCTTTCATGTATATGCAGAGTAGGGATGACAATGGCCAAACTCTAGGCCAGAAAAGCCATTAGACCAGATTTTCAAGTCTTGCCAAATTTTGTCCTATTATTTGAAGTTAGCCTTGAAGAGGGTGTTTCTTGATGGCTCTATAGACCACAACGTGAATCAGACAAGTGGCTTCTGTCCAGTGCTTCACTTTGACTCATTTACCCCACAAAACCGGCCCCCCAAACCAGCATCCCTACCCTGTGCTGAGCACCATATTGTCCCAGAGGATGAGATGGGAAGCCAGGTCCCACCTTCCAGATTCACAGACAAGGCAAGAATAAGCCAGCCTGGATGACTTCACAAAGGGCTTGACGGATGCTGAGAAGCTGCACGCAAGTGGTATAGAAGGGCTCCCTGCCCAGCCTGGACACTTAGCAAGGCTACAGTGAATGGCATCTGGAGGAGAGGTCACCAGAGCCAAAAAGCATGGAGAGGTCGAGGGGAGACTGTGGACCAAGTTTCTAACGAGAAGGCAATGCCAAAGATAGAGAGCTCTAGAATCCTGGAGTCAGTGGCTGAGTAGAGGTGGTTGTTTCCTGAGGGGGGGAGCAAGAAAGAGCTGGTACTTGAAGCCTGTCAGAGGCCACCTATGCACATCTGGCTCACATGCTTGTGAGCTGTTCAGCAGGACACACGGGTTTGAGGTCTAAGTGTAAAATACACTTGCTCCAGAGCCATCAGCAGGCAACAGCCGCTCCTGTGATGAAACAAAGAATCCAACAAGGGACAGCGGACACCAAAGGACCAGGAAGGAGCAAGGATGAGGAAAAGAGAAGCCGGGCTATGCTGAGGTCGTCCGCAGTGCCAGCAGCAGGAGAAACACTGGCCACCCAGAGCCAACAGCTCTAGCACAAGTAAGGGCAAGAGCATCGGCCTCCTCCAGCCAGACCCTGCAAAGTCAGGGACTCGGGCCAGGGCCAGACAGACGCCACAACTGTCACAGCTCGTGCTCTCGGTAGCTTCCAGTATCGACGGACACATAATTGTCATGAGAAAAAGTGTTATTTTTACATCTCAAAGTGTGTCAAACTGAGCTGGACATGATGGTTTACACCTAAGATCCCAGCACTCAGAAGGCTAAACAGGAAGTTTAGCTTGGGCTACCCAGTGAGTTTCAGGCCAGTCTGCAAGGTCCCATCTCAGAAGACCAAAATCATAATTAAATATGGATCCATAAGTACACACGTAACTCAAAGTATACTGGTATCATGCTGCCAAGAGCTCAGGGAGGAGTGGGTAAGAAGCCTCTGAACACAGTCTTCTGCAGAGCAGGGGCCCATAAGAACCATTACAAGATGAGCATGAACAATTCAGAAAACAAGAGATTATGAAGCAATCACATTTGCAGATAAAACATCTAGTCAAGATCATTTTCAACTAAAGGGTAGTAACTTGGGGAAAACTTTCACAATTAAAACACCAGATTATATAAAGCCATATAAATCTGTCGGAGTCAAGCTCTGCCAGAGCTTCGTTCATCACCACATGGTGTGTTCTACGCCAGGCTCCAGAACCACAACACTGACAGCGGAACGCCCCAGCCACCTTCTCTCCTTACTCCTTTCATTAAAGCTGAAGTTCCCAGAAACCCTCAAGTGGAAGTGGGGACAAACTCACTTCCAACAGAGCAGAGGGACTGGCGTGTGCTAGGACAGGAGCGGACACACATGGAACTGATTTTCTCTGATAAGGCCTGGCGGGTCCCACAAAATGATGGAAGCAAGCGTGGGTTCCGTGTGTGTACGTGTCACTCTGAAGAAACTTCACCAGTCAAGCATTCAATGACCATATACAGATTAAAAATTTGTTAAAAGCTCAATTTTTCATTAAAGCATTCCCTTTAGCATTTCAACATATGACAATCATTTCCTTTTCAGATCCTTAAACTTAGTGATGCCAAAACACTTGTTTCCTGTGTTTATGACATCACCTAACGACTTTCTCATTTCCGCTCTCACTCAGTACTAAAACTTGCTGGGTCACCTTTGCTTACAACAAATATGACTGTCACACTATTTGCCTATGCATCTTCTTTCCCTCTTTTTTTGAGTTTTTGTGTTCTTTATTCACGTGTCTGTACACGCACATGTGGAAGCCAGAGGTCGACATTAGGTGTCATCTGTGCTCAGTCGCTGTCCACCCCAGGATCTGCCCATCTCTGCTCCCAGCACTGAGATTACAAGCACACATCACTGTACCCAGGAAAAGATGTGAGCTCTTAAGATCAAACTCAGGTGCTCCTGCTTGCACAGAAAGTGCCTCATGAACTGAATCATCGCCCCAACCGCTCAACTTCTCCTTAGAAGTGTAGAGGGCATTTGAAAAGGAAAGCTGCCCACATGACACCAAGTGACTCACTCCCTGTGCATACCCTCTTAGCATTCTTAGGAAAAGAGCAGATCTGGAAGGTCGGATGAGCTCTACAAAAGGACAGAAACATTTCTCCACTATAGGCAGCTTGCTTAAACTAAGCATGTGTTTATTAGTTGCCAAGAGCTTTGGGGAGGCCTGAGCATATTCTAAAGCAAAAACTAAATCCATGAGTTCGCAGGTTTAAGAACATGGACAGAAAGGACCTGAAGCCTGAACAACAAACTCTTCTAAGTGAGAACCAACATTTAAACATGATAAATGAGAACCTAGAGGCACGGTTAGAATTTTTGGTTATTCCATGGCTTAAGAAGTCAGCTACAAAGAAGACTAAGTTTGTTGTATCATTTCTAACGTAAGAGCATGCATGCAGCTATCTAACTGAAGGACACTTACAAGAGCCTGCTGATGGATGGGTCACCAGCAGCTGGTATTATGAGTTCCCCCAAAAAGGACTAAGGAAATGGCAGAGAGTGCACTCATGGACAAGTCGGTTCAGGATTCTCCCTGGAAAGGGGGACATCAAGGTACAACCACAGCACAGCAATCAGATGTCATGGTCACAGGTGACAACCCATTCCCAAGGCTGACAGAGCTGTAAACTCTCTAAAGCCAAACCTACAAGCAGCGGCAG
The DNA here is from genome assembly GCF_903992535.2 of Arvicola amphibius. Classification (NCBI taxonomy): domain Eukaryota; kingdom Metazoa; phylum Chordata; class Mammalia; order Rodentia; family Cricetidae; genus Arvicola; species Arvicola amphibius. The sequence goes on along the minus strand of NC_052058.2, from coordinate 4,350,651 downwards.
TAATTAACCAGAAGGCGAATTCTAAAGAATGTTCCGTGCTAGCAACTGGCATGCAAAAAGAACAGTCGTGAGATATGCATAGGTCCTTCTCATCTGAAATAATAGTATTCTAGTTGTCTCCCTATTAGGGAGACAATGAAGATGTCTCTAAGCTCATGAGGGAAACACTGTGAAATCTTTTTAAGGTGCCTTTTACCATGATTTTGAGACAAAAACTACCAAGTCAGATAAATCATGAGTCTGATGAACTTGGGCCAACCAGTATGAAACAATCCACTCAAATGTACGAATCAAGCCAGGTGCTTCTGAGCAGCAGCGGCGCCTGCAGCTAGGCAGAAGTCCACACTCCATCTAGAGACACCAGAATCCAACACCGCCGTAAAATAAAAACTGCTGTTTACAGCATCTGTTTAAACACGTGGCTGGGGCAGGGGTCCCTCTACACAGTGCCTCTAGTTCAAAACTGAGTGGGAATCAAACAAGGAGATTAACATGCACCGAGGGAGGCAGCCACTTGACCAGCGTTCCTAAGCCAAGCCCCAAGCGCAGAGAAACGCTGGTGAGAACCCCACCACTCTAAGCAAAACATGCCAGGCCAGCATCGTCCTGGGGAGAAGATGACAGAACACACAAGAAACCTGTATAAAGAACTACGCGAAATGGTCAAAAATAGGCAGGGATACCCACGGCAGTCATGGCGTCAGCATGCCAAGCCAACACGGAAGTGGGAGTATGCGGAGCCCTAACCTATTACTAAAGCTTCAAAATCGACACTAGTCACCAACACCTGCGCTTTCATGAACAGGCATCATGACTGAAACGGTCAAGTCCTTGACTAGCGCTGGAGTCAGCTGAGGACTAGAGAGAAAGCTTGCGCGCCTCCAATTCTCACTCCCCCCACTTAGCGCCTGCTCAGCAGGATGAAGTGTAAACACAGCTACTGTCATGTAGCCAGAGAAACCATCGCACAAATCCAAACACTCATACAGGTAACTCTGGCAGTTTCTTCAACAAGGATAAGAGGAATGTTCACAAGGAAAAGCATGCTACCTCCTGGACGTCTTCTGGATTTCTTCGTGAAACAACCTGAAACCAAACAGACAGAAATAGCTCGTTATCCAAGAGTTCACAGCTCTGTGATTACTTTCAACAGTATTTGCATAAACTCCCATCTGCAGAAAAGAAATCGAATGCCATGTCACTTACTAAAAACTCAGTCAGTATGGTAATCTCACTCTGCAATATGAAACGCTCAGGAGAGGAGCAGAGAACATTGCATCGCATTCCCAGAGAACACCATGCATCAGTCGTGGACCGCTAAGATTCCAGCAGGCCATCTGTGGCCGCTCAGACCCCAGAAAAATCCAAGCATGAAGAATAACGGACCTGGGCACGTGTACATTGATCTCTCCACATTTTCCCTTTGTGGTACAAGGGACTGAACCCAGACTCGTGCAAACAGGCAAGCACCACCAGTGAGCCCTCACCTCAGCCTCTGTGTGGCATTTCTTACAACTGTGTATGAATCTGGTTAACACAATAATGTCTCGAAGGAAGGAAGGGAGGGAGGGAGGGAGGGAGGGAGGGAGAGAGAGAAAGAAAGAGAAAGAAAAAGAAAGAAAGGAAGGAAGGAAGGAAGGAAGGAAGGAAGGAAGGAAGGAAGGAAGGAAGGAAGAGACACTGGACACCTAATGTGAGGGGTGACAATGGACACCTAATGTGAGGGGTGACAATGGACACCTAGTGATGAAGAAGGAAGCAAAATTAACAAAATTTTAGTGCAAGAGTGACTCATCTTTTAATAACCCATGACGAGGGCTAGGGCTGAATGTAGCATCAGTGTCTGCTTTATGAATGTGAGGGCCTAGGTTCACTCGTTCCCAGCTACAGGAAATCACTTTACACACTGAGCAAAAAGGAAGAGCCAATCCCTCAGGCTTCTCTGATTACATAAGTCAAAAAGCCTGAAACAATAGCAAAACTTCATAAAGGAAAAAAATAGCCTTATAAGAAGGGAAAATTCTTGTATTGATTTAGATTATAGATCTTCTATCTACTTAAATATCAAATTAATGAACTTGAGGCTACAATGGTGTATTTTGAAAAAAACACAAGCACATTAAAATGGTTGCTTATGGATAAGAGAAAGAAAAAGGTTTTAATAATCAATTACAACATATCAAAAACTGGAAATGAAGATCAATTTATTACACCAGGCAGGAAGCAGTGGCAGAGGCAGGAAGATCTCTGTGAGTTCAGGGCTTAGTCCGCACGATGTCAACTTCCAGGCAAGCTAGGACTACATAGTGAAATTCAGTATAAAAAAAAAACAAATCATCACTTGTGACTTAAGTCCAAAAGAAAAACAAAACAAAACCTTGGACTTAAAGTTAAACCTTAGTTCAAATTATCCATCTTAATTGGGTAGAAAACCCACGGGCCTGGTCTGGCCACTACCGATGCCAATAGCTCAGCAAGAACTCCCTCAGTGCTGCAGAGACAGATGGCTCAGTAGCTGAGAGCCCCAGCTGCTCTTCCAGGACACAGGTTTGATTCCCAGCACCCACCGGGTGGCTTGCAACTGCCTGCAACATCCATTTCAGGGGATGCTTTTGTTCTTAAAAAGATGCTACAGAGTCCCAGAGCGGTGGCCCGAGTGGTGGTGGCGGGCCATGTGGCGGCAGGCAGCAGGCTCTGGGAGCAGCCAGTCCCAGGCAGAGATGGCTGCCGGTCCCTGAGCAGTGGCTGGTCCCAGGCAGGGAGACACATGGCAGGCGGGCAGTAGACAGAGACGTGGTGAAGTTGAATATTTATTCAGGGGAGTTATGAAGAGGGAAGGGAGGGGGAGAGGGGGAGGGGGGGGAAGCAGAGAAGTGGGGAGAGAGGCAGAGGCGAAGCTGCCTCTCCGAGAGGAAGATGGAAAAGAGAGCAAGCTCAGGCCGGAAGCTGAAGATCACCCTGCCTCAGCGGATGGGGAGGGAATGGGCGTGGCTTGTCTCTTAAAGGGACAGGGACCAAAACCATAACAGATGCAATGCCCTCTTCTGGCCTCCAAGGGTACCAAACACCCATCCACACAATAATACAAGTAAAACTTTTAAAAAGAATGCCAGCACTCAGAATGTGGGTTCCCTTTCTCCCTGAGAACTGGACAACTAACTGCTTCTGGGAAATTCAGGGACAGAGTTTCCTGTACTTTACTACTCAATTCTCCAACTCTCAGAAAACAGAAATTTGGTGAAACAGTACCAATTTTCATTTACTTGGGGCTGCTCCAGCTGAATTTTCTGTGATGATACAAGGACATACACCCACCCCACTCTCAACACTACAGCCACAGCCTGTGGATGACACGCCACATAGCTGACAGGCCTGTGGCTGACACACGCGTGGTTGACATACACGTGACAGGCCTGTGGCCAACATGCACATAACTGACATACATGTGGCTGACATGCACATGGCTTCATGCACGTGACTGACACATGTAGCTGACATGCACATGGCTTCATGCACGTGACTGACACACATGTGGCTGACATGCACATGGCTTCATGCACGTGACTGACACACATTGGCTGACATGCACATGGCTTCATGCACATGACTGACACATGTGGCTGACAGGCCTGTGGCTGAAAAGCACTTCAAATAAGGCTACTTCAACCATAGAAATTTTAACTCTATTTCATTTAAACTGGCTTAAATTTAACTGAAAGTAGCTTCATGCAGGTAATAATTGCCATATCCAACAAGACAGACTTAGACTGAGAGGCTTAAACAGGCAAACACCAGCTCTCAGTACTTCCCACACATAATCTTTCCACATAAATAAGTGTGATTAATATTTCATGGGATTAAATGACATAGGTTCCCCTAGTAGTTTTTCTTATATTTTTAAAATTAGCCAATATGTCAAAGTTATGAATAATCAACCCACCAAAAATTGTCAATACAGAATTACTCACAGGAAAGTTTTTCAAATATATCTTTTATTTGAAAATTTATATCTTTCTGAAAAATCAAGATATTCCCTGAATTTGTACATATACTGAAGCATCTTATTCAAATCATCTTTCCTAACTCCTGCAAATGACAGCTTGTGACAGAAGCCGTTTCTTAGTCTGGTGTCTATATTACACGACCACATCTGGGAACTTCTAGACTTTTCAGGAGTACCACTCATAGAAATCAAGTACATTAGCTACCTCCCCCTGAGACCCAGAGCATGCAAAGCATCTTATCAAAAGCCAGTGCGGTGTGATTGCTACACACTGGGCTACAATGGTGAGGCTTCAGAAGCACGGCCCTGCGGGCAGTGGCTGGCGGTGGGAGGAGGGCTTCAGGGAAGAAGCGAACATTTCCCAACTTATTTCCAAGTCTCAGAGCACACATGTGACAAGCAGCAGGCTGGGCAGTATTTGTCCTGGGCCCTCCAGTATCACTGCACACAGTGGCATCCTGGGGCTGCTGAGAACATGGCCCAGTGACAAGTCTGTGAGTCTTCCCAGCAGAAGCAGTTCATAGCTGCTGCAGGAAACAAGGAAAGTCAGCGCTGAAGGACTCATAACCAAGTGAAGGCCTTCACTCCACTCCCGCCATTACAAAAGACACTGCACTACGCTTCACCCTCCAAACAGTTCCCAGTGAAGGGAGAAAGTGTAGACAGAAATCAGAAAAGTAAATGGGAAGCTATTTGTGGGGCACTTGCCTGGCATGCAGGAGTCCCGAGGCCGTGCACAGGGGAGAAAAGCGGCAACTGTGGAGTCTTAGCTGTCTCGTTCCCCACAGCTTAACAAAGCTCAGAGAGGTCAGAGCAAGTACACAGGGCCCCCTTCCTGATTCTCCTTCCTCTTCTGGGTTTTTGCTTCCCTCTCTTCTTCCTCCTCCCACTCAGCAGGTGAACACTGAGCCTCAGTCCTGGACCCAGCTTTGAGCCCCTCTTCATTGTTGGTAGAGGCTATACCTGTGCTGACTCAGCTCGAGCCCTCTGCCAAGGAGGGAAGACACCTGACTGTGTGTGTATTTGCAAAGCATTCTATAGATGATCTATCATTCCTTCCAGTCTTCAAGTGAGGCTAGAAAGGGTTACTGCACACTCACCTTTTCAGACAACAAAATAAATAAGTTCACAGTAGTCACCTTCAGGTTTGAAGTTAGAACCTTGACTGATCCTCTCTGTGGTATTTTCAGCAATAACTCTCCTCTGTCCACAAAGCTCTGTCACCATCAGGTTTTATTATTACATTTATTCATCCATCACACCCTAGTGCCTACTGTGCTGCCAAGCCCCGGGGACGAGGGAGCACACATGGTGTCTCTCCTATGCCACCTGCATAAAAATGCTGTCACTTCCCAGATCCACGACCAAGTTCAATCACTGCCATCCCCGTAAGGATTCTGTACCTACATTACCCTCCTGTACCCTGGAGCTGGAGAGAACTCAGCAGTTAAGAACACTTGCTTCTCCTGAGCAGGACCCAACCAACTTCAGTAACCAGCATTCACATCAAGTGATTACAACCACTTATAACTCCAGCTCCAGGAGAGACATCCTCTTCTGTCCTCCAAGAAGAAGAGCAGGAAAAGGAGCAGGAAGAGGAGCAGGAAAAGGAGCAGGAAGAGGAGCAGGAAGATGGGCAGGAAGATGGAGCAGGACCATGAACAGGAAGATGTAGCAGGAAGATGGAGTGGGAAGATGGAGCAGGAGGATGAGCAGGAAGATGGGCAGAAAGTGAGCAGGAAGATGAGCAGGAAGTAATCAGGAAGATGGACAGGAAGATGAACAAGAAGATGGGCGGGACGATGGGCAGTTAAGTGAGCAGTTAAGTGAGCAGGAAGTCAGCAGGAAGAGGAGCAGGAAGTGAGCAGGAAGATGAGCAGGAAGTCAGCAGGAAGAGGAGCAGGAAGATGAGCAGGAAGATGGGCAGGAAGATGAGCAGGATGTGTGGCTTTGATGCAGAAAGAACTTCGGAACTAATCAGTTTGAGGCAGAGCTGGAGTTTAATAGGCATATTTTATTATAGACTTTAAAAGAAAGAGAAATACTCAGAAGGAGAGACCTGCACACCCAGGAGCGCCAGGTGGGCTTCTCAGAGAGTCCGAGAAAGTAAAGGTGTGGCCCCTCAAGGAGACCACAGTTCCTTGTTTTTACTATAGGCACCCAGGGATTTTGTGGGACCTGAAGTTGCTATCTTTACAGGACTGCCAAGACACCAAACTTGCTGGGTGAAACAACTGATAAATAAAGACCTAGCTCAGGGCAACACAAAAGGGTGGGCTATCTCTACTGTAAACTAAGATAACATTTGAGATTCTTGGGCAAAGCTTAGGTCAAGGAATGAGGCTCTGCCTAGGGTTATACACACCCAAGCCTTAAGCCTGGACCCCTGTAAAACAGCCTTTCTCTTTCCTGCTTCGTCCAGACTTATCCTGACACAACGGCCATACTCTACAGTGTGGCCAACCTCAGGCCATAATGGTCAACAGAGCACACCACCAGTGAGAGTGCTAACCCTGTTTTACCTACTTCTTAATAAATACTATAACATTCCTTAAAAGTCAAGTCACGAGTACTTTTAGGGTGGCTGGATGCTTGGCTGGGGTGTGAGGTGTCCCCATAAACTTCTGTTTGAGCACTGGGCTCCCAGGCGGTGCTGTGATTTGGGAAGGCTGTGGAACCTGAAGCAAACTGGTGGAAGCAGGGAAGCAGGGTCAGGGTGGCAGGGTCAGGCCTTCAAGATTATGCTTACACCTGGTTCTAGGCAAGTTAGTTCCTGTCTACAGAGTTGCAAAGGAACTCTACCTCATTCCTACAGCACCCCAGAGCAGGCTTGCCACGGCTTCCCTGCCACAGGGAGCCATGGCTTCCCTGCCACAGTGAGCACGGCTTCCCTGCCACGGTGAGCCAGACAAACTTTCTTCCCCTAGGCTGTTCCCGTCAGCTGTTTTGCCACAACAATGAGAGAAATAGCTAACATACCCTGCATGAGTGAGGAGCGGAGATAAGGGTAAAGCCTCACCACCACGCGTACACACTACAAACATGTACTTGTGAACACACACTGTTTCAACTAATTATCATCCTAACATTTAAAATGACCTCTCAGACATATATAAAGGAGTTCCCTTCTCTTGATTAAGCAGCTACTAGTAAGTAAAACTATAAAAATTATTCAACTCTCACTACTGTATTTCCTAAGCCATCAGAAACCAATCACAGAAGGATGTTCAACATCAGTTTTAAGATCTAACTCCTTGGCCTCGGCGGCAGAAGCAAGATGACGAAAGGAACGCCATCCTTCGGAAAGCGTCGCAACAAGACGCACACGTTGTGCTGCCGCTGTGGCTCTAAGGCCTACCACCTTCAGAGTCTACCTGTGGCACATGTGGCTACTCTGCCAAGCGCAAGAGAAAGTGTAACTGGAGTGCCAAGGCTGAGAGACGAAACACTACCGGGACCGGGCGGAGGAGGCTCCTAACAATTGTCTACCGAAGATTCAGACTTGGATTCCGTGAAGGGACAACCCCTAAACCCAAGAGGGCAGCTGCTGCAGCATCCAGTGCATCTTGAGGATTTCGGTCTGTCATAAAATAAATGTTCTGGTTTCCAAAATTTTAAAAAAAAGATATAACTCTGCTGTGTACACACATGCTTGTGTGTGTGTGTGTGTAAGACTAAAGGAGAGGCAACACAGTGTAAGATCCCTGGGTGTGTATGATCCCACAGCAGTCTGAGCCAAGAAAATCTGTGGCCCTGAGCTCTCCAAGACAGCAGAACTGGATTGGGTAAGACCCCACTTCTTTGAGGTCGAGGTCATCCAGCAGCCAGGACATGAGACCATGGCCCTGTAAGACCTCAGTCATGTGGCCTCAGCTCTGCAGCTTGATACAGGTAGACACAATGACTTGGCCAATGCGAACCCTGGGACTTTCCAAAGGCAACCTCCACATAAAGCCTAAAGCCTAGACCAGGAAGACTACGTGAAACACGAATGTCCCTCAGAAGGGGCTGATTCAAGGACCCTTTGACAACCCAGATGAGCAAGGGCTACATACACTGCTAGGGTCACTGCTGTCTGCAGACACTGCACAGCAGACTCCACAGGAAAGGGGCCCAGGGAGCTGACTTGGCTGGGCACTGAGCAACCCACTGTACCCAAGTCCTCTCATGGCTCCTGCACCCTTAGGACTCAGCTAAGAAGGTAAAGGAACAAAATACTATGTTAAATGTAACATGAAATGCAAAGTAAAGATAATAAAACATGACAGAGAGGGCCATGCCCTTTTCAACTTTTCACAGACATAAATCTCCAACAGTGGTGAGGGGATGGCAGGCTACACAAAAGGAATGCTGTGTGACTGAGCGTGACTCCCTGCGGTGACCCAGTACACCAAATGGCACGTTCATCAATATAACACATGCAACCTTGGCTTTCAAGCATTAACTTGCAGGAAACCCATAATTTCATATGGATATATTGCCATCTTTAAATTGTACCTCGCACACACAAAACCATGACTCTGGCAGGATGATTGAGCACTTCAAAGCATTCGGCTCATATATATAATTGCCTTTTTACCAAATTCAACCTCCAGTTTGCCGTAGCACCTGCATCTCAGCTCCTCGATCCCTAGCACCCTGCAGACATGCAGGTGGCACAGGCTGGCAAGGAGATGTGGGCCAGCTATCACCTGCCAACCCAGTAGTCTGGCCCCCAGAGGCAGCAGCTGCACATACCATCATCAGATACTTACATCTATGACCAGTGAGCTCCCAGATAAGACAGACACATCAAGGGGACAAATTCCTGGCTTCCCACTTTCTGGTGAGTTTTCAGGAAAGGTTCAAAGCACTATGGACTGGATGTCTCTGTCCACCTAAAACTCCTATGCTGATACTTGATTCCTCTGATCACAACATCTAGATAGAAGGCCTCTGGGGAGTAATTAGGAACTAGTATCCTCACAGGAAGAATATAAATGATCCTCAGTCATGAATCCAAGAAGAAGGCAGCCATCTCAAACCTGAACCGCTGCAACTTGACCATGGGCTATCCAGCATCCAAAACTATGATGCTCACACGGGGATGTTTACACGGGGATGCTCACATGGGGATGTTTACACGGGGATGCTCACACGGGGATGTTTACACACGGGGATGTTCCAGAAGACTCGTTATTTTTAACTCATCAATTCTTCTAAAATTGATCTCTGTTCTCAACGTAATCCTACATCAAAAAATCTAAGTGGGCATTTTTGAAGAATTTTGGCAAGCTGTTTTTCAATTTCATATAAAACTGCAAGCAATCTAAATAACCAAAATACAAATTTTGAAAGAAAGAGTACTTATATGACCTGATTTCAAGATTTAGTACAAAGACATAGTAAAAAAATAATAATAAATTTTAAATTTTGTGATAGCTTCTGACCACTATGCATGACTGCTCTGGAAACTTCTATAATTCTTATGTTCTAGTAAAATACTTCTTGTTACTCTGAAACAAAAACTAAAAAGAAATAATAGGGGCATCTGTTGGTTTGCCTCTAAATAACTACAAAGTTATTGCAAGCCTGCCAGGTTCTAGAAAATTAAAAATAGAAAGAGAAAGGTACTAAAGAGATTGAATATAAAAGAAAGAGTTCCTTTGTTGTCCAAAATGGAATGATTCTAATTCACTCCTGATAATCAAAAACTGTTCCTCAAGCTCTGAGCACGCGGAAGCTCGGCTAACTTTTATCCTGAGGCGCTCTCAGGGGAGCACTATTACCTGATTAGCTCTCCTGAGGAAAGATGTTTTTCTTCTTACGTTCCAAAAAAGCAATAAACATTTTACTTGATTCAAAATGTTAGGCATAATTGTTTTTTTTTAAATATTTATTTATTTATTATGTATACAATATTCTGTCTTTGTATATGTCTACAGACCAGAAGAGGGCACAAGACCCCATTACAGATGGTTGTGAGCCACCATGTGGTTGCCGGGAATTGAACTCAGGACCTTTGGAAGAGCAGGCAATGCTCTTAACCACTGAGCCATCTCTCCAGCCCGGCATAATTGTTTTTTAAATGCACCTCCATGTTGATCCTTAATTTAAAAAACAAAATCCGAACACATACAAAACTCAGGCTGTGGGACCACTGAGAAGGCTCAGAGAATAAGCCTGACAGCACAGGCTCAACCTCCAGAGTCCACGTGCTGACGGAACAAGCGAGTCCCACAAGCTACTCTCCGATCTCCACATGCATGTCAGCGGACCACACTCACACAGACACATGCACACACAAAAACAAATAATGTTAAGGACAAAACAAAAACCTGGGGCTGTGGGCACAACTCAGTGGCACATGTTCTCACTTCTGTGAGACCCCAGGTTTGATCCCCAGCTCTAAAAACCACAAAAAAAAACCTGCTAACACTGTAGAAACCACAGCCTGTAACATAAACAGTAAATGAGGACACTTATAGAGAGAAGAGAGTCAATGTCAACAGTCTTCAAGTTCAGTGAGCACGGCAACTGGCCGCAGCACGGGCATGTGAGTATTTCTAAAGCGATATTAATGGGATATTTTATGTCTGCCTGAAGGCCAGGAGGGAGCACCAGATCTCATTACAGGTGGCTGCGAGACACCATGTGGTTGCTGGGAATTGAACTCCGGACCTCTGGAAGAGCAGTCAGTGCTCTTAACCACTGAGCCATCTCCCCAGCCCCTATACTGGGATGCTTTAAATCTGCATTTGACAACCTTCTGTTTTGGAAAGTAATAATACAATTATCACACTCAGGGCTTTCAGTTAAGTGCCACAGTCATACTCCCAGGCCTTCACAGGCTCCATCATCCTCTCCTTTCTTGACTCCTCCCACCCTGCCCCACCAGGGTCACAGCACTGTGTCTTCTAAGCACCATAGCTCTTTGCTGGGGTCTGTGGCACTACACACCTTCCTGTACCACTGTATCTAGTTAAGCACAACAAACTCCACTCTACCGGAAGTAGAAAAGGGAAACCCGAGCACTCCCTTGCATACCTTCTAGAGCCAAGTGCCTGGAACTGCACACCCCACAACACATGGTGCCCAGGATAAAGAGGAAAGCAATCTGAGCTGGATGACTCAGTGGTAAGAGCACTCACTGCTTCTGCAGAGGACCCAGGTGCAAGTCCCAGCACCAACATGGTGGCTCACTGTGATCTGTACCTCCAGTTCCTGGAGATTCGATTACTTCTTACGGACTCTTTGTCTGCACTCAGCACACATGTAGCAACATATCTACATGCAGGCAAAACATTTATATGCATAAAATAAAAATACATTAAAAAAAAGAAGAAGGTAAACAGTCTGGGGCCAACACAATGACCAGTGCTTTTGTTGAACTGAAACCACGTCCAGCGCGAGAAGCCTACGGTCATCTAGGAAGAGGCCAAGGCCTGTAGGCCAACGGGTGCAACGCTGCTGTTAGTGTGACAGGCGCCTCTTGTCTGTTGAATAGTTCTGATTCTATAAGCTTCATAACAGGAAATCAAAGGTATCCGTGACTGAAAAGGCCTCAGGAATGACATAGGAAGAAGCCCCTCATGTTGTTATATTTCTCAGAAAAACTACAGCTCACACCCACGCATACAACAATCTGACCTACAAAAAGGGAAACTTCTTCCTATTCTTCATCAAGTTGGTCTTCTTGCTATCTTGACAGACTTGCTCAAGCCAGCATCTTGCATCTGTCTGACTCTGCACCATTTCCAAATGCCACCAGCCACTTGCAAGTCCCAAGCTCGGCTTAGCCCAGTCTAGTCTCGGGTTTCTCGGGAACCTCTTCCTGCGTCCTTTCTAAACGGATACTGCACTCTGACTACTCCTTCACCCACACCTGTCTTCCTCAAGACCTAACCCTAGCAACTGAGCTAATTCCTGACACTGTCTCATCTTGGAGTTAGGCAGAACTGGTTCCACAGACCAAAGCTCCTACTGCTTTGCCACAGAAACTTTAGCAAACTTCTAAACTTCCTTGAATCTGTTTCCTCATCATGAAGTTGAAAATTATGCTGGGGGATGGGTACAAAATGCATAGCATACGCCAGCACTGCACACACGCGTGCTCATTTCGTGTCATTAGTACTCTCACTTGCCGCTGAGGGAAATGAGCAGGTTTCAAAATTCAAGCTAAGCAACAAAACTTAAGAAAATCAGTGCTAAATTTGGAACAGTGAACTGATGTAAACGACCTCTAAAAAAATTTTTTAATAGTTATTTACTGGGGGTTGGGGAGAACACCTTTGGCTGTCAGAGGACAGTCAGCAGGGGTCAGTTCTCGCCTTCCACCGTGTAGACCCCAGGAATTGAAGACAGGTCTTCCGGCTTGACAGCAAGCACCTCTATCTACCGAGTCACCTCGCCAGCCCAGTCTGTCCTCATGTCACTCAAGTCACAGGTAAGATCACTTAAGTACACATGCATCTCCTTCAGAAAAGGCTCAGAAAAACTCAGAAACAAAGGCGAGGTCCGAGACAGGTGAACTAATGGTGAATCCTTCACCAGCAGCCTACCTGCCTCACCACAAACCCGCCACTGAATGAGAACTGAAAAGCAGGCAGCGCTTCGGTTACATAAGCCAGACAAAACACCCACTAGCGTTTTTAAGTGTGTGTTTTCCCTCCGGAACAAGCCAGCCCGCCCCTGCAAATTTCATTCTAAGAGAAAGTCCACGTGGGACAGAGACTAGGTCATCCGTGTAAAGTCATCTGCCAGTATTCCACCCCAGAACGGAAAGCAGTGCCTGCCATCCCATATCTACCCACCACCTTCCTACCCCTCCACCCGTTCCCCATCACCACCACCCCTGTCTACCTGGAGTCCATTCTCCTGCCTGGGGTCACCATCATCTCCATACTGGGGTCACTATCTTCTGTCTGGGGTCCCTATCATCTCCATTCTGGAGTCCCGACTCCTGCCGAGAGTTCTCAGCATCTCAATCCTGGAATCTCCATCATCCAGTCCATTCTCCAGCCTGGGGTCACCATCATCTCCATCCTTAAGTCTCTTATGCCTGGAGTCCCTGTCTCCTGTCTGGGGTTCCTAGCATCTCCATCCTGGGGTCCCGTCTCTGCCTGCAGTTCCTGTCTACTACCTAGCACCTCCTGTCTGAGTCTCCACCCCCACGAGTCCTCACTACCACCAGCCGCACCCAGCCGCAGTCCTGAGCCCGCGCCCCGCCCCGGTGTCCCTATCCAGGCACTCACCCGGGCGGTAACCTTATAGACTGTGTAGCCCCGGGGGTGTCGCTGGGGCTCGGTGACAGTGTAGAAGCGGGCCAGGTCGGCACTGTGACCCCAAGGAGAGGTCATCCTCCCTCCGCCCCTGACGCCGCCAGCTGGGGACCATCGGGACGCCCCAGCCACAGCGGACCCCAACCTGCACACAGCACGGCGGCGTGGGGGCGGTGGCTCCTGGGGCCTGCCGGGAGGATCTGCTTCCGGTGTCCCACATACACTTCCGGATCAGCCTCCTCCCGCGTTCGGGAAAGGAGAGGGGTTGGATTCTCTCCGAGCTCTGTGACCTCGGTTGCCCTGCGAGCGCCGGTCCCAGTCGCTGTGGACACCCGAGGCTTCCCTACTAAGTCTCCTCGTGCACTAGCTTGGATGTCTTCTAGAACTTGCGAGCTGGTGAGAGGTTGGAGCCTCCCGCCCTGTGCTCAAGCGTCTGTGGAGTCCTGGGTGATGGAAGCAGAAGCTTCCAAGTCACGCATCTCCTTTCCTCCCCTGCTCAGGTTGCCTTCCTGTACCCACAGCAACATCTCAGCGCTCTGACAGATACGTCCTCTGTTTCTTTAGATGGAGACTCTTGTCTGCAGCCTGTTTTGCCAGACCAGGCTGCATGCACAGCGAGCCTCAACCACAAAGAAAGGTTCACCTCTGTAACCCGCACTCCAGGAGGACTCCTGCTGTTTGAGACGAACATGAGTAAAATAGTGAGTTTCGAGTCAGCTGAGCTAAATGAGGAGACCCTATCTCAAAACAACAAAATCCACTCAGCACAGGTTCCAGGGTAGTCTGCTATACGTAGCAAGACTCTCGAAAGTTTGGCTGGTTGGTTGGCTTTTCAAGACAGGGTTTCTCTGTGTAGCCTTATCTGTCCTGGAGTTCCCTCTATAGACCAGGCTGCCCTCGAACTCACAGAGATCCACCTGTCTCTGCCTCCTGAGTGCTGGGATTAAAGGCATGAGCCACCACCACTCCGCCACACCACAGCTGAGTTATCTCTATACCTTCTTAAAACCGCTTGTCACTTACTCATTATCCCTGAACTCACCACCTACTCTGTTATGCTAATTAAGCTTTGGAATTACAAAGGATCATCCCTCTCTACACAGCATGTCGTATGTAAACAAAATACATCGATACGTCGTGATAAATATCATGACAGACACACAGCCTGGAATCATACAGAAACACAGCTTTGAAATCCAGAGTGGTTGCCTAAGGCCTTCTGTCTAGGGAACTGGCTGATGTAGGAAAGACAGATGGCAGCTGGCCCCCTCACCTTTCCCCTTTCTTCGCATCAGCTGCATGAATGGTGTGTCATCTATCTTCCCCTTTCTCCTGGTCAGTCTGGCTGATACTCGAACACGCTCCAAATAAACTTTCTAATAACCCCACCATACCCAGGACTTTCAGCTTTAGACATTTCTGCCAATTTTTCATTTTCATAGCTCTTACCTAGTATATGAGTTCACATTACCTGTTTTTTCTTTTATACTGAGATGACTCCCTTTCAGTCTTTTTTGATGTTGTCTCCTTCCAGGAGCCTTTAATGTTTTGTTTGTCGGGATTTTTGCCTCTGGTTTTTTGTCAGCTCTGGTGGACTCACAAATCTGCATTTTCGTTCACATCTCTCTGGTAAGTCTCAGACTCTACCTACATCCAGTTGACCCTGAAAGCATGACAGATCAAAGCCCGAGCTTTCCTTCACACCCTGTTCTGTTTCCCTAGGTAGCTTTACCTTCTACGTCTTTACATTCCCCAGCTATTGGGAATCATCCTCAGGAATTTTCTTCATTGCTGTCTCCAAGTTTGTTTGATTTACCAAATGCTGCTAGTCAAAGTAGAACAGAAAAAGATATGCCTGGATTGGGGAGGTGACTCAGCTGTTAAGACCACTCACTACTCTTTTTTTTCCCCCACAAGACAGCGTGGGAACGCTCACACACACAGACACGCAACACACATGGGACACAGAACCGCTCTGTGACAGAATCTCAGGGACCTGGGCTTCGAACTCGGGACCTCGCTTGCACCGGCGCCACACGCTTAACAGGCTGAGCTATCGCCCAGCTCGCTCACTCACTATTCTTATAGAGGACCTAGGTTTGCTTACCAGCATCCACACAGTGGCTTACTGCCATCTGTATGTAACTCCAGTTCCAGAGAATCTGAGACTAGCTTCTGTCCTCCTTGGACACTGGGACATTCAAGTAGGCAAAACACCTACATACAAAGAAATAAATATGTTTTTAGGAAAAAGAAAATAATCAGGTGATGGTGGTGCACACCTTTAATTCCAGCACTTGGGAGGCAGAGGCAGATGGATCTCTGTGAGTTCAAGACCACCCTGGTCTACAGAGCAAGTTCTGGGACAGCCAGGAATACACAGGGAAACCCTGTCTTGAAAAACAACCAACCAAGCCTGGCGGTGGTGGCGCACGCCTTTAATTCCAGCACTCGGGAGGCAGAGGCAGACGGATCTCTGTGAGTTCGAGGCCAGCCTGGTCTACAAGAGCTAGTTCCAGGACAGGCTCCAAAGCCACAGAAAAACTCTGTCTCGAAAAACAAAAAAAAAAAACAAAAAAAAAACAAAAAACAAACAAAAAAAAACAGAAACAGAAAAACAACCAACCAAACAAAAAAGTACACATTGAAAACACCACTGAGGAGTCTTTGTAAGGATGGTTTTATTGTCCTTCATGTTCCACCCTCTGGATGATTTGTTATTTTAGGCAGTATTAGGACTCAAAAGCAGGCATTTATGCTTGCTAAATTTATACTCTGCCCCCATAACCCAAGAAAAACACCAGGAATAAGGAAGGACCAAGTTTGCTTATAAAGAGTCCAATCTATTAAGAAAACATACTAATTGTAAGTATATTTGCACCTAATAACAAGTCTTTAAAGTGTATAAAGCAAAAACACTGAAACTAGAAGAATAGTCAAGTCTACAATTATATCTAAGATTTCAAAACCTACGTCAATAATCTTTATTACATGTGTGTGTCTGTCTTTATGTCCATGTGTCTGTCTGCCCCCCCCCCCCTCTCTCTCTCTCTGTGTGTGTGTGTGTGTGTGTGTGTGTGTGTGTGTGTGTGTGTAATCAGGGCTGGCAGCAAGCACCTTTACCTACTAAATCATCTTTTTGTTTTAAAGAAAGCTTCAAGTATGTTGTTTTTACTGCACATACTTGTAGTGGAATATGTTCATCTCTTTATTTGTATTTTTTATATGCATTGATGTTTTTCCATGGGTGTTGGGTTGGTTATAGACAGTTGTGAGCTGCCATGTGGTTGCTGGGAATTGAACCCAGGACCTCTGGAAGAACAGTCAGTGTCTTAACCAACTCTCCAGCCCCTACTGAGTCATCTTAACCCAACCAATAATAGATTTTTCTTTCTTTCTTTCTTTTTTTCTTTCTTTCTTTCTTTTTAAGATTTATTTGTTTATTAGATATACAGTGTTCTGCTTGCATGTATACTTGCAGGCCAGAAGAGAGCACCAGATCTCATTACAGATGAGATTGCTGTACCATATGGTTGCTGGGAATTGAACTCAGGACCTTTGGAAGAGCAGTCAGTGCTCTTAACCTCTGAGCCATCTCTCCAGCCCTTTTCTTTCTTTCTTCCTTCCTTCCTTTCTTTCTTTCATTTTTGGTTTTGTTTTGTTTTGTTTTGTTTTTTGAGACAGGGTTCCTCTGTAGCTTTGGAGCCTGTTCTGTAACTAGCTCTTGTAGACCAGGCTGGCCTCGAACTCACAGAGATCTGCTTGCCTCTGCCTCCTGAGTGCTGGGATTAAAGGCGTGCACCACCACCTCCTGGCTAGATTTTTTTTCTTAAAACACAAATAGGATTTTTAATTGTCACTATTAAAAAAAATCTCGAGGGCTGGAGAGATGGCTCAGAGGTTAAGAGCACTGACTGCTCTTCCAGAGGTCCTGAGTTCAATTCCCAGCAACCACATGGTGGCTCACAACCATCTGTAATGAGATCTGGTGCCCTCTTCTGGCATGCAAGCTTACAGGGAAGGAATGTTGTATACATAATAAATAAATAAATCTTTTTAAAAAATCTCGATTTGTAGGGCCAGGGATGGTGGTACATGCTTTTGTTTCCAATACTCGGGATATGAGGCAGGCAGATCTTTGTGTTTGAGGCCAGTCTGGTCTACAAAGCATGTTCCAGGACAGCCAGAGCTGTTACACAGAGAAACCCTATCTCAAAAAGCCAAAAAGGAAAATAATCAGGATATTAGTCAGTATGGTTATACATATCTTTAACCCCATAATTTAGGAGATAGAGGCAGGTGGGTCTCTATGAATGCAAGATTGACCCAGTCTACATAGTGAATTTCAGATAAATCAAGGCTACATTGAGGTCTTATCTAAAAAGATAATAACAATAAGCTGAATTTTTTAAAGATGTATTCATTATTTACATTGTATATGCATAAATACATATACATATTTATTATGTGTATGCATAGTAAATAAATTTATTATATATACTGCCATCATACACGCCAGAAGAAGGTACCAGATCTCATTATAGATGGTTGTGCACTGCCATGTGGGTGCTAGGAACTGAAGGCAAGACTTCTGAAAAAGAAGCCAGTGCTCTTAACCTCTAAGCTATCTCTCCAGCCCTGTAAGCTCAACTTTGAACAGATCCTTGGATGGCTGCTTCCTGTCCATTGGCTCTTCCATCCTGAGCGCCTGTCTCCTCACTGCCCATTGGCTCTTCCATCCTGAGTGCCTGTCTCCTCACTGCCCATTGGCTCTTCCATCCTGAGTGCCTGTCTCCTCACTGCCCATTGGCTCTTCCATCCTGAGCACCTGTCTCCTAACTAGCAGCTTTCTCAGAACTTTCACCTGCACCATGAAACACCATGAGTTTTCCCAACTCAAACCTAGGCATTAGCATTTTTAACCTAAAGAAGACATTGTGAAGAGGATACATGACCACACAAGACATCTGCCTGCCCTGCCTCCCTAGTGTTGAAATTAAAGGCATGTGCCACCACACCTGTCTTGGGTATGAAGTTTTTAAAAAGTCTCTTCTTGCCCTCTTAGCACCATGGTGGTCAGCAGGAAAGGAGCGAGGAAGAAGGCAGTTGACCCATTTGTAAAATGAGATTGGTGTGGAAGCTCCAGCTGTGTCCAGCATTATAAACATTAGAAAATATTAGTCATGAGGACTCAGGGAAGCAAAACTGCATGTGATGGTCTCCAGGGTCCTGGGTTTGGAGTGAGCCTTGCTGATGTACAGAATGGCAACGTTGCATTTAGAAAATTCAGGCTAATTACTGAGGATGCTCAGGACAAAAACTGACTAACTTCAATGTCATGTATCCTATGTGGGACAAAATATGTGTCCCATGACAAGATGGCTCAATAGGTAAAGGTGTTTGCTACCAGCAGTGCTAGGGAGGCAGGGGCAGATGGGTCATTGTGTAATGGCACTTGCCAGCAAGCCTGATTACCTCAATTCAATCCCAGGGATTTCTAGAGAGATAGATAAATAGATACATGATAGATAGATAGATAGATAGATAGATAGATAGATAGATAGATAGATAGATGATAGACAGAGATAGATAGATAGACAGACAGACAGACAGACAGACAGACAGAGATAGATAGATAGATAGATAGATGATAGATAGATAGACAGAGATAGATAGATAGATAGACAGATAGATAGATAGATAGACAGACAGAGATAGATAGATAGATAGATAGATAGATAGATAGATAGATAGATAGAAAGATAGATAGAGATAGATAGATAGACAGACAGACAGACAGACAGACCGATAGAAAGATAGATAGAGAGATAGAGATAGATAGATAGACAGACAGACAGACAGACAGACAGACAGATAGATAGATAGATAGATATGATAGATACATGATGGATTAGATAGACAGACAGACAGACAGACAGACAGACAGACAGACAGGATGGAAAGACAGCTCAGTGGTCAAGAACACCTGTTAGTCTTTCAGAGGACCCAGGGGGTTTGTTTCTCAGCACCCACATGGTGGCTCATGGCCATCTTTAACTCCAGTTCTAACGAATCTGACATCCTCTTCTGACCTCTGCAGGTACAAGACATACATGATACACAACATGGTTTTGGTTTCAACGATAATGAAAAATAACAGGGCTTCAAGGTATAAATCACTGTGAGGTGTTCACACTTTTGTACCTAAAAATGGGTGTTGTGAAAAATAATGGGTGTTGTGCTATTATACAATAATTATTTTGAATTATTGATTAATGCAAATTTCTCCTGTTCTTTAAGGGAAAATCTCCCATATTCCAGCTACAGAATTGTGGATATATATTTACAGCATTCATATGTAATTACAGGCTATAAAACTTTTGTCTTTTTGTTCTCATAAAAAAGCTTCTGGAGATGCATAATGTAAGGAAAAGCTAAAAGCTAACTACAAAAAAGAATTTAAGGTATTGCTCAACTCACCCTACTCAATGACACGTGTTTTGCACTTCATTTTCCACCTCCAAATCCTGAGAAATATTTCCAGATAGCCTAACATCTCTCAGTAAAAATAGCCCATGTTGTCATGGTGATGTAGTTCTCTTCCCCACCCCCAACTTTACAGTCTGGTCCAGGAGCTTTCCAGCTGTGTTAGAGGTAGGGTCTCACTATTTTGCCAGTTTGTCCTCTATAAATCCCAGGCTGGCCCAGATTTGCAATCCTCCTGCCTCTAGCCTCTAAATGTGTGCCACTATGACCTCAAATTCACTAGCTGAAAATGACCTTGAACTCTTGACCCTCCTTCTGCCAGCTCCCAGATGCTGGAATTGCAGGTGTGTGCAAACACACCCCATTTAAAACTTGACCCTTCAGAGCCTTCCCATTCACTATGTGGTTTAGAATAAGAAGTGTATGTATTTGGCCCTTGTTTTTTGTTTTCTAGTACACAGTATGATTTATGATAAGAAAACTGAGCACAGTTGGTTTTAGTACCTTTCTCTGGTACACAGGTGCTAAAACAGGGAATCTCTTGCATGCTAAATATCTTCTTTCTGTGATGACAGCATAATTTATGTCTGGAGGCTTGGGGTGGGAAGCCTAAGTAGCCAGGGAAAACAACCACATGATTAGAGGGTTAGCAATTTTAGTCCACCCTCAAACCTCAGATAAGGTCAATGATGAAACCGATCATGTTTAAGTAAGGAAGTCTGCCTTCTCAAGAATATTCTCTGAAGGCAAGGGCCTAGGCAAAGTCTTGCCCCTCCTAAGGTCCCAACAATAAACTTCATTTTGATGCTACCAAAGCCCCTCCCCCCCCACTCAGGGAACCAATGACTTCATTGAGAGTACTTACTATTGGGTTACTGACTACAGCTTGAGATCCCTAAAGCAACTGCACTGCAAAGTAGTCACACAGCAGGGATGAAAGCGTTCTAATGGACAGCCACCTAGATGCTGCTCCCCCTCCTTACTCTCTCCAACATTTTCTATCCTTGCCCTGAGGCAGAATTGCTTACAACTCTTTGACAACTCTTTGGAGGAGTAGCTGATGCTTATCAGGGTCTCCTGCCTCTCACCACACCTACCCTCTGGAAGTCAACAGTCACAAGCCCAGCAGGCACAGCTGAACAAAGATGGTGGGTGTTTGTCTCAGAGAAGAGTGGTGTACAACAGCTCCATAAACAAAACCAAAATCCAAAGAAGAGGGAAGACTGGTTGAAGAGCTTCTAGAACACTGCCTACAGGTAGGCCATTGGAAGGGCACAGGCAGGAGAGCACTAGGAGCCAGTATTTCCATGTTGAAGAAGAAATTAATCTTCTTGGCTGGGCAGTGGTGGTGCACGCCTTTAATCCCAGCACTCAGGAGGCAGAGGCAGGGGGATCTCTGTGAGTTCAAGGCCACCCTGTCCTACACGAGTTAGTTCCAGGGCAACTAGGGCTGTGACAGAGAACCCAAGTCTCAGGAAAAACAAACAAACAAACAAACAATCTCACTCAAACTGCCAGAGTTATCTACGGACTGCAGCGGTACGCTGGGCTGCAGGGGTGGTGAGATGCTCTGGGGTGTATTGATACCTCCAGTTTCATACTTTTCTCAATGTTGGTCTTCATATCACCTCAAGGCTTAGACTTGTCAAGGAACAAGTCTCATGAGGGCAATAGTCTTGAAATGAGACACTGTACAGAACTGGAAGACAGAAAGATTTGTTCATTGTTATGCTTTCTGTAGATGGCCAGATTGTTTCTCATAGGGAAATCCTGGGTCCCCTGTCATGTTGGCTCCTAAGGAACTGCTGTTGTAAGCAGCTCATCAAGAGTTAAAGTTCATGTAGCCTTGTTGGGACTGTGGAAAAGGAAGGAAGCCACAGGACTGCCCCTTCAGTCTGGGAAGATCTGAATGAGTCTGCACATGCAAAAATGACTTGAAACTTATATATAGACACGTGTACGAGTCCATCTTTGGTTGACTGAATGTTAAGATAGCCCTTCTCTGAAGTGGGGGTGGAATCTTCTGCTTTTACCACGCATTTTATAAGCATATCTCCTTTTCTGAATTGAAAACAAAAGAAATTAATCTTTGCATAAAAACCCAGAGTGCTGATCAGAATAAATATAATTTCCTATGTACAGTATTCTTTTTTTTTTTTTTTTGAGACAGGGCCTTGCTATGTAGACCAGACTGGCTTTGAATTCACAGTGATCTGCCTACCTCTGCCTTCCAAGGGATGAGATCAAATACATGCACCATCATGCCCAGCCTAGACTGTGTATACATATATACGCATAGGAATTATGACTAGAGTGTCTGTGTTAGAAGCTAGGTGTGGAGGCACAAACTAATCCTAACATTAGGGAGATGGAGGCAAGATATAGATAGCAAGTTCAAGGCCAGCCTAGACTACAGAGTGAGATCTGAACTGAGGGGCAAATGCTTTGCTCAAGAAACAAAGGGAAGAAAGGATGACAGGAAAGAGGAAGGAAGTGCATTCTGTAGGAACTGGAAATGAAATTGCTGTGTGGAGCAATGGGAATTTCTATACCCTCCTACCATCTAGTGGGTGAGCTATTAAAGTGGAGAGCAAGCTGATAATGCATCGGGAACATGCATTTTTTTTATCCGGTATCTTTAGTAACTGCACCTTTGGGAAAGAAACTGCAAAAATATGGGCAATGTCCCTAAAAGCATTGATGACAACAGCAAAACAGAAGCCAGGGACAGCACAAACACATGAGAACAAAGCAAAACAGAAGCCAGGGACAGCACAGACACATGAGAACAAAGCAAAGGTTAATGCCATTGTGCTTGGGATGCTATATGCTGAAAAATAAGCCAGCAAAGGCGACACTAAAACTTACATTATTTTTTATTTTATTTTATTTTTGGTTTTTCCAGACTGTGTATCCTTTGGAGCCTATCCTAGAACTTGCTCTATAGATAGACCAGGCTGACCTCGGACTCACAGACATCTGCCTGCCTCTGCCTCCCAAGTGCTAGTATTAAAGGCATGCATCACCACCATCCCCATAAAAACTTTTTATTACCTTTAATTATATGTGTGTGTGTCTATGTGTGGTTACCCACAACATGTATGCTGTGAGTACCCTTGGAAACCATGGGCATTGGATCCCCTGGAGCTGGAATTACAGTTGTGGCTGCCTGATATAAATGCTGGGAACTGAACTCAGGTCCTCTGTAAGAACAAAGGGAATCCTTGTCAACAGAGGCTGCTCGTTTGTTTCCTGGCTGCCCAGACGTCCGACAGTAGATAATCACACAGAAACTATATTAATTACAACACTGGCCAAAAGCTTATGCATATTTCTAGTTAACTCTCACATAAATTAGCCCATTTCTATTAATCTGTGAATCACCACGAGGTTATGGCCTAACAGTGGTTCTGACAGGCTGTTGGCATCTTTCTCCTTCGGCAGTCTCTTTGACTCCACCTACTTTCTCTGTATATCTCTGGATTTCCCGCCTGGCTTTACTCTACTATGCCATTGGTCAAAACATATTCTTTAATAACCAGTGGTAATAAAACATATTCATAGCGTACAGAGGGGCAACCCACATCACATTGCTTAACTGCAAAACCATCTCTCCAGCCCCTTATTTCATTCTATGTTGTCTTTTGAGGTGCTGGGGGTTGAGCTCAGGACCTTGAATGTCCTAGCCAAGTGTCCTCCACTGAACTACATCCCTAGCTCTAGTGTTGAGAGTGCAAAGGAAGGTGCAGGAAGATACAGGATGTCACATCATTTTTATAGCTTTAAAATGTATAAAGTCATTATATATTGTTTTAAATACTTGCACCTATAGAATATCCACTGATACACATGGATGGGAAAAGCACCAGGGCAGTGATTGAAACTGCTGAACTAGCTTGTCCCTGGGGAAGCCAAGTGCTTCAACAATATTTGTGACATTTTTTTTTTTTTTTTTGGTTTTTCGAGACAGGGTTTCTCTGCGGCTTTGGAGCCTGTCCTGGAACTAGCTCTTGTAGGCCAGGCTGGTCTCGAACTCACAGAGATCCGCCTGCCTCTGCCTCCCGAGTGCTGGGATTAAAGGCGTGCGCCACCACCGCCCGGCGGTGACATTTTTTCTTGAGAGTAGGGCTAATTAAATGAGTGACTAGATCTTAATTACAAGTGCAGTTAGAAGCCACTGAATTCTGTTAAGATGGAGCCACACTATCTGAGAAGATGATCTGAGCTGGTTAGCAAACCACAATTGTGCACCAGCTCTGGCCCTGCCCTCCACAACTAAGGAAGACTTCATACACTTGGGCAAAATAGATTGGTCCTTCCCAATGTGCATGGAATTTCCTGTCACACCTGACTTGGCCTGATCCCTCTCCTGCTCAGAAACTTGAAAGCTACTTTCCAGGTGATTCTAATTTCTCTGCTATGGCTCAAAATTTAGACTTTAAATACTACTTTCCTTTTTGCTATATTTTGATAGCTATTTCTTGAATTATTTGTTTGTTTATTGTTTTAAATAGGATCTCGTGTATCCCAGGCTGGCCTTGAACTCCCTATGTAGTCTTGAGCACCCGATCCTCCTGTGTCCATCTCATGAATGCTTGGATTACAGGCATGCACTACCAAACCCAGTTCATGTGGCAATGGGCATCAAATTCAGAACCTTGTGTGTGCTGGGCAAGCAGTTGGCTGACTCGGCTGCATCCCTGGCCCCTTCTTCTTTATTTCTAGTCACAGAGTCCTCTGAGTGGTTCTCTGGACTGCTGTCATACTCTGAGAGGTTCTTCACTACTGATGCGGTCCTCGGGAGGGAGTGGTTCTCTGACCGCTGTCATACTCTGAGAGGTTCTCCACTACTGATGTCCTGTTCCACTTTCTGCTCCAGATCAGCCTGACAACTCGGGGGCCATAGACACTGATGTTAGCCGCCTGGGTTTTCAGGTTTCAGAGAGTATCCAGGCTCCGAAATGCTTCATTTCCTTTCAGGCAAAAGACTAGATGAACTGGATTTCATTCATGTTCACTCCTGTGCCAAGTCCAGTAAAGTCAAGTTTCTGAATTTGTTTTAAAAAGCGTTTGATAATGTGCTATGTGCACATAATATATTCACCAAATCCACCCCCTCCATTCCCTTCCCTCCATTTCCTCCACATTCCCTTCTGATTTCATGTGCCTTTTTCTTGTAAACCCTCCAAGTCCCCTTAGTGCTGCATGCATGAGTAGGGCCATGTACTGCAGGATGACGGATGCATCCCTGAAGAAAACTCGCTATTCCCTCCTCCAACAGCCATCAGTGGCCAGTGGCTCCCTAGCTAGGAGTGAGACTTCATGAATCTTCTCCCGGTCCCTGGTAGAATTTTGTCTGCCCTGATTCTGCACAGCGCTGGTGCGTGCTGTCATAACCACTGCTGAGTACAGACTGTACACAGTACAACTGCCCTGTGGAGCTGGAAAACAGCTTCCCTGTAGCCGTGACCACCTCTGCCTCTCACAACCTTTCTGCTCCCTCCTGCCAGCCTGGTCTATAGAGTGAGTTCCAAGACAGCCAGGGCTACATAGAGAAACCCTGTCTCTAAAGCACAAACAAAAGAATACATCTTAATGTCATTTGTGTATTTCAAAGTGGTACTTTTTTTCTTTGTTTTAAAATTTATTTAGCTTTTATTTTATGTGCATTGGTGTGAAGGTGTCAGGTATCCCGGAACAGACAGTTGTGAGCTGCCACATGGGTGCTGGGAATTGAACCCTGTCCTTTGGAAGAGCAACCAGGGCTCTCAACCACTGAGTCATCTCTCTAGCCCCAGGGACATTTTTCTTTACACGAGCCAGAGGAGCTGGGGTGTACTGGAGGAGAGACTCCGGTGAATGGCAGGTGTCCCATAATTCTGATCCCGTTAATAATCTATTCAATGATATTTTGTCTGCCATGTGTTGCTATAGTCAGCAGAGTATTAGGTTGAATAAATTTGAAAATAATGAACATAACCATTGCTCACAAGCTAATCACAATGTCATTATGGAACAAGGCATATATGAAACTACTGGTCAAAAGTAATAAACTGGATTTCATTTTACAAAATGAATTTCAAACTACAAAACTGTGACTACCTTAGAAAATAGGATAGTATTAAACAGAAGCAATCAGCCCTCATTTGCAGATTCTGCATTGCTAACTGCCTAGTCCCTTAAACCTATCTATAATGCACAAGCCGATCCTTACAGTGCTTTTACAGTAACCAATTTTAGTTGCCTAGTGCGCTTTGTTCCTAGCTGAGGCTGAGCAAGGCACACTCTGCCCTCTTGAGTTTCCAGGTTTTAAGAAAGCAATGTTTTTACAGCCTACTTAATCCACACTTGACTGGTTTTGCTGTTTTTTAAAAACGGTCCCCAAGCATACTGCTGTAAGATTCTGAGGGGACAAAGGAAATGATGTAATATATAGAGAAAATATGTATACTAAATAACCTTCGTTTAGGCATGGATTGGGATGCGATTGGACCTGAGTTTAAAGTTAGTGAAGTAACAAGAAACATGCATAAAACAAGATTTCATATTGGCTGATGAAAACGTGATCAGAAGCCAAGTGTGGCAGTACATGCCTGTAATCCCAGCACTGAGATCGATGTGAGGTGAGTTTGAGGCCAGTATTGATCACCTAGCAAGATTTTTTTTTTTTTTCGGAATGTATGCGTGTGCGCGCACGCCTGTGTGAAATCAGACGCTCAACTTTCCTCATAATTCACTAATTCGGCATTCCTGGCATGTTTATAAAATTTAACTACTTCAGAGAAAGAGAATCAGCTACACAGTGAGAGTAAAGTGTTTCTCAAAATTAACACAAGGGGTAAAAAAAAGAAACAAAAACCCAAAACTTCCCCAAGAAAATACTACGCAGCTCTACTAAAACAACCTCCGCAAGCAGCGACCCTGGCTCCCGACGCCCTCTGCCTTTGGCCTCGCTTTCCTTCCTGTGTCTTCCTATGTTTTCCAAGAATCTCCGACTCCTACGCTAGATCTCACAGACACGGATAATCAACACAAAGTACGTAAAAGTGTGTTCTCTTGTTTCATCCTAAATTAAGCTGTAAACCCCCACCTGCCCAAAGACAGGTAACTTCCAGGGATTCTGGGAGTTGTAGTTCTTAAAAAAAATAACAAAGTCTCATGAGAAAGTACGGTGGCCTATGAGTTTTGACCATAAAAGCCACCCCCCCCCCCACACACACACACAGGTATCTCAGGGTCACTCAGCTGGAAAGTTTCAGGGAGTGGTCCTGACCAAGGTCCATCGTGGTCAGTATTTAAACTTTAGTAAAAACGTTTTTTGGAGCCGGGCGGTGGTGGCGCACGCCTTTAATCCCAGCACTCGGGAGGCAGAGGCAGGCGGATCTCTGTGAGTTCGAGGCCAGCCTGGTCTACAAGAGCTAGTTCCAGGACAGGCTCTAAGAAAGCTGCAGAGAAACCCTGTCTCGAAAAACCAAAAAAAGAAAAAAGAAAAAAAAGTTTTTCAAATATGGCCCGAAAATGGTGGGACCAGTTTTATTCAGCGAATCGCAGAATCAACACTCTTTAGATGTAGTCCCACAAAATTAATTTATAAAAATCTGAAGTCCGCAGTTCTACGGAAACCCACAGAACAGTATTTCCTCAACATCTATCTGCCTTTTGGATCTGCCCGAGAACGTGAAAAACACACCAAATCTCCATCAGCGCTAGCTCAGAGGTCTTCATAGAGACGCCCGGCACTAGCGTTCTGCTTCTTTAAGAGGCGGTCCGGAGTTTTGCCCTACGCGGAAACGGCTTCCCGCGCACACTCTGCGCATGCCCGGAGTCACGCGGTCAAAGGACTTGCCCCAGAAGGCAAGATGGCGACCCATCCTACGGCGAGACGCTCCTCCCAGCATGCCTAGCGGCCGGGCCGGAGCCGAGACGGAGTGATGGGGATCCGGTGGGACCCTGCGAGTGGCCGGGTTTGAGGCGCAGCCGCGGGCCTGGGCGTTGGACGCTCGCCCGAGAGCCGAAATGGAGACGTGGCGCTGTGTGCGGAGGGGCTACGGCCGCTGTGTGGCGGGGCGAGGCCGGTCAGTCGCGGCGGGAGGGAGGAGGAAGGGGCGGGCGGCCCGGGGCGGGGCGCGGGAGGGAGTGAGGAAGGCGGAGGAAGGGGGTCCGCGGCGGGGACGCGCCTGGCGGCGCCGAGGGAGAGGTAACGCGCGGGCGGCTGGCCGGGCGGGCGGCGGCCTCCGGGGTCCGGTTGGCCTCGCGCGGCCCCCATGCTCGCCGCCACCCGCGCGCGAGGCCCGGCCTGGAGGGAGGCCGCGCGCCCCGGGGTGGCTGGGTCAGCGCCCTCTGCTCGCAAACTTCGGTCAGGCGGAGGCCAACTTTGCTCGGCACCCTCAAGTTCTCACTCCATCCTGAGTGTTTTTCTCGAAGTTCATTCATTGAGAGTCGGGCTCTATGGCTCACTCCTGTAATCTCAACTCCCAGGAGGCTGAGGCAGGAGGGTAGCTGTGAATTTGAGGGTGGCCAGGATTAGACTGAAACTCCGCCCCCCCCCCAAAAAAAAACTTGGAATTTTAAAGCGCCACAGTACATACTGCCCCTATTAATGTCACCCCAAATAGTGCCCGCCGAATCTTAGATTTGATGCCCTGGTTGTGTTTTTCTCTAATAAACTTTAAAGACTTAGGTGTTAAGATTCCAAAGGTTTGTGTAACCTTTCAAACCGTCTGGTGTGCCACGCGTGGGAAATAGCACAGCATCACTACATAAGCCGTTGGGATCCGCCAGCTCCGTCATGCCTGGTTCCTCTTGGCAGTTGTGAGTGCCAACTGTGTGCCAGGCATCGTGCTAGGTAGTCCGTTGGGTAGAGTTGGGGCTTAAGGTGAATGGAGAGGTTCTGGCCTTCAAAAAAGGATAGTGGTGTAGGAAGTGAAGTAGCCACATACCAAGACAGGAAACAAGTTCCAGCACCAGGAAGGTTGCAGCAGGATTAAGGATTAAGAGTTCAGGACCAACTTGTCCCGCATGGTACCCTGTCTCCGAAGGGGAAAAAAATTGTTTTTGCTTCTTTTTTTTTTTTTTTTTTTTTTTTTGCAGGAGACAACAGGGTTTCTCTGTAACCCTGGCTGTCCTGGAACTCTTTCTGTTGACCAGGCTGGTCTTGAACTCAAATATCCACCTGCCCTCTGCCTTCTGAGTGCTGGGATTGAAGGTGTGTGTCGCCATGCCTGGCTCAAAAAAGTTCTTTTTGGATTTTAAAAATAAAAAGGTCCAGGTGCTGAGATCCTTACGAATGACTTTGATAGTCAGTGCCCATGCTGTGCTTTTAACTATTTACAGTCAATTTGGTTTAGAGAGCCGTTCGAGATATAAGTTTCAGATATATACTAATCAAAGCTAAATAGTTTCAAATGAAAGCTAGCATTGATAAGGAAATGCAACTTCTGCAGACTCCCACTAGCGATAGTAGGTGTTGACACAGGAACCCAAGGGAATGGAGTCCTCTGAGTCCCCAGGCAGAGGATGCAGCGAGAAGTCAAGTTTAGTACTTTTTGAGAACTTGAGAGCAGCATGTGCGTTAAACAGAAGCTTGGTGAACGGGGAAGATGGCTCAGTTGGTTAAATGCTCGTTGTCCAGCACAAGGACCTGAGTTGGAACCCCTAGCAACCATGTAAAAAGTGGGAGTGGTGTCACCTGTTCATAACCCCAGTGTTGGGGAGGCAGGAGCAGGAGGCTCCCAGAGCTTGCCGATCTGCTAGTCTAGACAACTCAATAGTTGCAGCTCCCAAGTTCAAGGAGAGAGCTTGTCTCAGAATCCAAGATCAAGAACAATAGAGGAAGACACCTGCCATGAACCTCTGGCTGTGCACACACAAGCACATGTAACTTCACACACAGGAAACAGTCTTATTGTACTTTGCTAAAATTGATGCCATTGAGTTTGGGTATAGATGGATTCCTGGTAAATGAATAGTCCTTATGCTCTTTAATTTCCCCCCGGGGCTGTGTGATTAAGAACGAGGACAGAATGGAAAAACATGTTCTCCACCCATTAGTTAGTAAGGGAAGTAAGTAGATTTATCAAGTCAGAACCCTTTCACAGATTTTAGATTTTAGCTTTACCAGTATTTGGGAAGAATTTAACTTTGGTATAAAAGTACTGTTCCAAAACATGTTTTTACTATAAATCGTTAGACGGAAACACGCTTTTACATTATAATATATGTATCATATTGAACTGTTAGGTTTGTTATGGGTTTGTCTGTTTAGTTTTTGAAATCTAAACATAGGTTTTTTTGGTGGACTAACTTCTCAGTTGGATTGTGGATGAACTTTTTGGGGTGTCTGTGGTGTCTGGTGTTTTCTTGTTGAGTATTTAGAATGCCATCCTTGGTTGTTTTGGGGAGAACGTTGAGGTATTGGTGCTGATAGTTAAACAGGAGTGCTTTCCTCTTCATTCTTACATGCACTTTTGTCTCCGTGACGGCGTCAGATCCCGGAACTGGAGTTAGAGACAGTTGTGAGCTGCCTTGTGGGTGCTGGGAATTGAACCCAGGTCTTCTGGAAAAGCAGCTATCTCTCTAGCCCAAAGTTTGTTTTGTTTTTATTTTGTTTGTTTGGTTGGTTTTTTAAGTTTGTTTTTTGGGGTTTGTTTGTTTGCTTGTTTGTTTGTTTGTTTGAGACAGGGCTTCTCTGTGTAGCCCTGGCTGTCCTGGAACTCACTCTGTAGACCAGGCTGACCTCAAGCTCAGAAATCCACATGCCTTTGCCTCTGCAGTTCTGGGATTAAAGGTGTGTGTCATTACTCATTGGCCATTCTTCACAGATTTAGAAGTAAATTTAAATATGAGATGACATCTTACCTGTAGAAAATAGATTTGGATTTTATGAACTATAGCTGAACAAAAAGTGGTACCTCAAGGAGTGTCTTTATTTCTTCCAGGTACTCCATGTTTTCCTATCCCCTGAAGAGTTGGGGTCGAGACTGGAGCACACCGTGGGAGGATCTGCAGAGGTATTGCTGGAACAGACACATTTCCAGTTGTCTGAGGTGGCCTGGACACTACTCACGTGCGCCTTACCCATACTTGAGCAGCAGGCATTTCTCACTGAACTGCAGACCACCTCTTCTGGTTGACTCTGGGACTCAGTTTCAGTTCTATAATTGGAGACCTGACCATCTGCACAACACATCCTTGTTCCATCTCTCCAGTTACGTCATGAGCTCTGACAGAGATGAGCCCTCATCCAAACGAAGAAAGCGCCATGGTAAAGGAGATGTTTATCTTGGTAAAGGGACAGACCGAATGATAGGCTAAGTTGAAGCCATCATATCTAACCCTGAAGCCGTCTTCCATATCTTAGTGATGTGCTTATTTTTAGCCAGAAGTGACTGTGTTAGGGCTGGTGTCTTTATCTTCAACTGTGTCTCTTTCTGTTCATGTAGAAAAGGACCCTGAGACTGTATCAGTATATATGAGTAGATTTATATAGTTTATGTAGGTACTTAAGTAAGTAGGCTATATAAGAATATAAAAGTAGAAAATGACTCTACTGATTGAATAACAGTAGAAAACAGAAGTAGATAAAGACACAAAATCTAAGAACAGTTTTCATGTCCAGCAGTTTTTGAAGTCTTGGATGATTTAGAGATTAAATTGGCAGTGGAAGTCGCTGATCTAAAAATATTTAATTTTGTGTTTTCATTTTAATAGTAACTATATAATATAAAAGATTTTTTATTAGAAATAATCGTAAGTAGAATGATACAGGGTAAGATTTCAGCTTGTTAAATCTGTATTTCCTTAATTAGAGTCTATAAGTAGGTTACATAAATATTTTCCTTCTTTTTTTTTTTTTTTCTTCAGTGCAAGGGATTGAACCCAGCATCTTGTACTTGATCTGCCACTGAACTAAATGCCCAGTCCTAAAGAGACTCAAGAGAGAGTCAGAATTATTACCTTTGAGAAACTGAGCCGTATCTTAGTCAACTTTGTGGAACTCTTAAAAAATACATTGATTCCGTCTACTTTTCTCGTGCTGTTTTACTCCTAGACAGCTTGTGTACTCCCACCCCACTCTCATCCCAGTGTGTAGTGAGGTGTGTAAGAGCTCAGATCGCCTTTCTTACTGAACCTTACAGGAGGCTGCGTGGGAGCCTGGTGTAGGGAGCTGAAGCAGAGGTAGAAGAACTGAAAGGTAGCTCCTGAGCCCTTAGGGTTCAGGCTCCTTGTTCTTCCTTACCAGAAAGTCCTCTGGGGAATTCACCTGGGTCCCAAGGCAGAAATGATTAATTGCTACAGTTACAAAGAGCTAGTTCAAATAAACACACATGTAAGTAGACGCTAAGTCCTTGGCAATGGAAATCTGTGTGTGTAATAGGTAACAAGTAGTCCTGTGTAGACGTTGGAACCAGGTCCTCGGAAGGACCCACTTGTGCATCTATGTGTTTGCTGCTCATCAGGCCTACTGCAACCTTTGGTAATCTGTGCGCTCCCAGATGGCATCCTGACATGCAGCGTAAGCGTGGTAATGTTAGGAAGCACTCCCTGCCCTCATGTATGCCCTGCCACTGTGCCATGAGCTTGGAAAGGTCACCTAAAACTCCTCGGCTTTCTAGTGTAATAAATGACACCTAATTTGAATGTCTGTTCAGGACAAAATGAGGTATGTCGACATTTTTGGCTTCATAGTGACTACTCAGAAAATTGTGGTGGTTGTGTTTCTCAGAAATGGATGGGGAGTTACATTTATAACTGATAATCTCTGATTGCTATCTGACTTTTTATTTGTCCATTCTTCCTAGGTGTTGAGAATAAGGAAAAGGCTCTTCATTAAGCCACTTATGTGACTTCCGATATTTCACTAATACTTTACAATCAAGAGAACAGCATTACTAATTTGCCTATCACTTTAAAGTATTTGAAGGATTTGTGTGACACAATTATGACTTTTTAATTAGGCGCCCCACTACCTGCTCATGCCCAGTACTTACTTTCTCTGACTCATCTCTCTTCTCTGCTGTGATCACCCTGTTCCTCCTGACATGGAAGGTATATAAGCTTTTGCAGTGTGAATTTGTTGTAACTATGTGATGGCCAGAGACTCACTGTGTCAGTGGTTTGGAGGAAGTCCTCCATGGAGCCTAGCATTTGAACACTCTTGCACCTGTTTAGTAAAAAAAATGTGGTCAGGATGACATGTTCCCCCTCAGCAAAGATTTGGTTTTCCAAAGGGCTCCTTAACCTGTAGAAGTTCGAAAGCCATGACAATTAACCAAGTATCCACTTGCCCTGGTTATTTAAGAAGAACCATTACAAAGTCATTAATAATAATCTTGATGTATTTTTTTTTCTTTTTTTTTTTTTTTTTTTTTTTTTTTTTTTTTTTTTTTTTTTTTTTTTTTTTGGTTTTTCGAGACAGGGTTTCTCTGCAGCTTTTTTAGAGCCTGGCCTGGAACTAGCTCTTGTAGACCAGGCTGGCCTCGAACTCACATAGATCCGCCTGCCTCTGCCTCCCGAGTGCTGGGATTAAAGGCGTGCGCCACCACCACCCGGCTCTTGATGTATTTTTATGTACACTCTGTACATATAAGAAACAGCGAATGAGTGTTCTAAACATTCATTTTTTTATATTTCATCACAGTAGTGACAGGATGGTGCTGTAGTGGGGTTGAAAGCTGACACATCGCGGGATGGAGCCCTTCCATCTTATGAAGACTTAAGTCTGTGCCATGGGACACCCCCAGTTTGTGATTGGGGTCCTGTAACTGTCAGTGTATCTGTGGAGCTAATACTGTTACCTTTAATCTTAAGCCTTTGGATGGGATTCTCCATATTCAGTGCAGGATAGGGAAGCGTTAACTCCTTTTGCTCATCCAGGCACGAGGCTGCTTTGGGAAGAATTCTCAATTGTCAAAAGATTTTTCTCTATTTTGATTTTGTTTCTTTCCACTTTTTTCTAAGCCCTTCCCTTAGCATCTTCATACCATCAGCTTCCTCTTCCCATCCAGTTCTCACTGATTGTGCCGATTATCCTCTCTCTGGTCAAAAGCTAATCCCTCCATGCATCAGGTGGATACTTAGATACCGAGGAGAGTAACCTGCTATAACCCCCATAACGTACTATATTGGCAGCTGATAGAGTGTATGGATATTCTGACTGTGAACACCTTGTCATTGTAGAAGACTATTTTAAAACAGTATTTTTTTCACTCTGCATGTAAATTAACTGTTCCCATGTATTTCCTTTTTGGTTTGGTTTTGGAGACGGACTCACATTGTAGCTCAGGTTGGCCTTAACTCTTGACAGTCCTCTTGCCTTGTCCTCCTGAGTGTTGGAATTAGAGGGGAAAGCCTCATGCTCAGGCAGCTCCAGTTAGAATTTTAGGCTTTGTAATCTAATGGCATGAAAACCCGCATGCAGGATAGAGGAATCTAGTCTGTGGGTCTGTGGGTCAATCTGTCGTTTACCCTCTGCATGCTCGGCCAGCCACCTCCAGTCTGTTAGGTTTTTTCCTCATTGTTGAGCTTGTAGGTTAACTAAATGTTTCTCTTTTTCTCATGGCTTCCATGACACTAAACACATCCTCACTAATGTGACATAAGACATGGGATCAAAGATGAATGTACTTACTCACTTTTTTTTTTGGCACTAGGCAGTGAACCCACTTGTCAGATAAGTGCTCAACCACCAAGTAATTACCAGCCCTTGTTTGTTTGTTTTGTTTTATCTCACAACGAGCAGGGCAAGCTGTCCTTGAACATCGCACATTGGCCAGGCTAACCCTGAACTTTTGATCCTCCTGTTTCAGCTTTTCAAGTGCTGGTACTGAGTGCAGGCCTGGATATGAATACATACATACCACACACATGCA
This sequence comes from Arvicola amphibius, assembly GCF_903992535.2. Classification (NCBI taxonomy): domain Eukaryota; kingdom Metazoa; phylum Chordata; class Mammalia; order Rodentia; family Cricetidae; genus Arvicola; species Arvicola amphibius. The sequence continues at coordinate 4,316,032 of NC_052058.2, read as the reverse complement.
CCCTGTGTGCCCCTGGGCTTGAATATGAGTTTGTGTGTGTATACATTTACGCATATGCACCCTCAGAAAATGATAATTTCTCAGTTGAGAAATATCTGTAATTACAGAATCTTCTTTTTTTTTTTCCTTCGAGACAGGGTTTCTCTGTTGTTTTGGAGCCTGTCCTGGATCTAGCTCTTATAGTCCAGGCTGGTCTCGAACTCACAGAGATCCGCCTACCTCTGCCTCCCGAGTGCTGGGATTAAAGGCATGTGCCATCACCGCCTGGCAGAATCTTGTATTTTCTTTTCCACTTTGATTGATTTTTCAGAGATTACTGTCTTTGCAGATTATGACCTACAGTACATTCCTGGTGGTTGTATGCAAGGCTGATTAAGCAGCCTCTGCCGTTTGTCTAGCACATTCTGTAATGCCATGCTAACTTTTGTTGTATCCTAGATGACAAGGATCCCTGTATGTAACAACTCATATTGTTCATTCTGTCCACACTTCCCCAGTTTCACGTTTTAGACACTAAACGCCGTTCCCACAGTTATTCTATATAGCCCTCCATTCATGAATAGACCAAAATTCTGAACTAAAGTAACTGATGATCTTGATATGGAATGAAATGTGCTGGGAGATCATCTCTGGAAAGCTAGCTCTGGAGGAATCTCTCATTGCAATAAAGAATGCTAAGCATGACTGATGGAAGCCTTCTTAACCAGAGACAAATGAGGAAGTACAGCCTCCAGGAAGATATGCTAGCCTCAGTCAGCACATGGGTTTGATGCCTGGGCAGCCCACCTGAGCACAGCCCACGTGGGGACTGTTGTGTTGCTCTCTCCAAGGGGAAACGTACTCATTAGCTGTGAGAGAGTTTTTGTGTACATGAAACTGTCTGGTCTCCTTTTGATTGATTCTTTTATATTTTGTCCAATATGTTTTAACAGGAACAATAAAAAGGAATTGGGAGTATTTATGTAGCCATAATAAAGAAAAAATGAAGGACGGAGAAGACAAGAATGCCGACTCCACGTGTGAGGACAGTGAAGGAAAGTTTGACTTTTCAGTGATGTCTTACAATATCCTCTCCCAAGACTTACTGGAGGATAACTCGCACCTCTACAGACACTGCCGGCGTCCAGTGTTACACTGGAGTTTCCGGTTCCCCAATATCCTGAAAGAAATCAAACATTTTGATGCAGATGTAAGTGTGAAGCCGTGTCAGAGCTTTTATTCTGAGGGCAGTGTGGTTGATTGTGCATTCCTGGGCAGTGTCTTAGTGAGTGTTGTTTGGGAAGGGGGAGCTCTTGTTAGCCAGGTGTGGCTTCCTTGTTAGTGGTCACTGATAGAATTAATCATCTAGCTCTTTTTTCTTTATGTATGAGTGTTCTATCTGCATGTCTGCCTGCATACCAGAAGAGGACACCAGATCTCATTACAGATGCTTGCAAGCCACCTTGTGGGTGCTGGGAATTGAACTCGGGACCTCTGGAAGAGCAGCCAGTACTCTTAACCGCTGAGCTGTCTCTCCAGCCTCTCACCTAGCTTTTATTATTATTATTATTGTTGTTGTTGTTGTTATTGTTGTTATTGTTATTATTATTAAATATGAGATCATTTTACTTTCCTATCTTTGATTTTTATAATTCTATCAAATTTTCTATGTTGATCTTTTCAAAATAATAATAATGCACTTTGTACAAATTTTTATGTCTTAAAAAATCTTTATCTAGGTGCTGGAGAGATGGCTCAGAGGTTAAGAGTACTGACTGCTCTTCCAGAGGTCCTGAGTTCAATTCCCAGCAACCACATGGTGGCTCACAGCCACCTATAATGAGATCTGGTGCCCTCTTCTGGCATGCAAGCATACATGGAAGGAATGTTGTTGTATACATAATAAATAAATAAATCTTTAAAAAAAAAAAAAAAAAAAAAAAAAAAAAAAATCTTTATCTATGTATACTTATTGTAACATTTGAAAGTGAAAACTATGGAGCACTTCCCATATTACTTAAAACAGTACCATGCTAAAATCTTTAATTTTCTTAAGTTGGACAGGGTAGGAGGTTTCATTATGACATTTACATATGTGTATAAAATATACGTTGAAGAATTTACATTTTAATGGAATCCCCATATAGTTCTTAAACACAGTGAAGTTTGGAAATGAGTATATACATCTGAAGTACAAATTTATATGAGAGAAGTTTGACAGTAACACGGTAGTTTAGGATAGCTGAGTTTAAGTTCTGGCATAAAAGTTAAAATGGTCCAAGAAAGCGTCTCTTAAAACTTTAGGGAGGATTGACACCCAGGTGGCACCTCGAAGCTCCTGTGGCTGATGCTCACCTGGTGCTGCTGATGTCTCATTAACTAAGGACATGTCCACATGCAGCCACATGCGCCTTCGAAACTGGCTGTGGTCCAGTTCTCATTTCCCATGCGATCTCAACCAACTGCAGAAGAAATTTTAATTGAATTTAACTTTATCAAAATAAGACTATGGAAATTGAGTTTTCTTCACCTAGCTTTTCAAAAGAGCTGAAAGTTTTTAAGTGTGATCAACTTTGAGAATCAGACAAAGCATTTTCAGCAAAAATATTGGTCTTGAAATTTCAATAATTTGTGCAAAAATTCATCTGCGTGATAAGATGATAGCATTTAAAGAATGCCAATTGCTTTTTTCATTTGAGACAGGACCTCTGATAGCTTTCACTGGCTTCAAATTTTCTAGTAGCCTAGGATGACCTTGAACTGGTTTTCCTGTCTACCTATCAAGTGCCAAGTGCAGCTATTTTGTTTTGTTTTGGGCAGGAGGGATGCTGGAATGAAACCAACCTTAGGAAAGGACCCACAGGGCTGGAGAGACGGCTTAGTGGTTAAGAACACTGGCTCTTCTTCACCTCCCAGCCCCTACATGGCACCTCACAGCCATCTGTGTCTCCAGTTCTAGGGGATCTGACACCCTCTGCTGGCCTCTGTGGGCACCACAGAAACATGGTGCACAGAAATTCAGGCAAAGCATTCATAGCTAAAGTAAAAACAAAATCTCAAAAAAAAAAAAATCTTTCTAAAGAAAGTATCTCAGCCAGATATGGTAACATATGTCTGTAACCTAGCACATGGCTGAGACAGAAGGACCACTCTGAGTTCAAGACTGCTCTGGGTTAGATAGTGACACCTAAGAGCTTAGTCAGGATGAACATGGAAAGTCAGGAAAAATAGCCTCATATATATACAATACAAAACAATTCTTTCAGGAAATAGACCGTTTTGAATGATAAGAATGCTATCTATCCCATATGAGTGTAGGCTATGGTTTTGAGATAATTAGAAGATGTTTAGAAACATATTTCTTGTGACATAGAGTATTTGAGAGCAATGATTTTTTTCTTTCCTTTTTTTTCCCCTGTGTTTTTAAGGCAAGGTTTCTATGTAGCTTTGGAACCTGTCCTGGACTAGCGCTTGTAGACTAGCCTGGCCTCCAAGTCATAGAGGCCTGCCTCTGCCTCCCGGGTTTTGGGATTAAAGGCTTGCGCCCAGCAATAATTTTTTTTAAAAAATTAAATTAAAAAACCGAGGCAGTGGTGGCGTATACTTTTTATCATTTAAGCATTTGGGTGGCAGAGGCAAGCAGATATAAGAGTTCAAGGCCAGACTGGTCTACAGAGTGAGTTGCAGGACAGCTCGGGCTACACAAAAAAACCTTTTCTTGAAAAAACAAACAAAATTAAAATAAGGAAGAACATTAATTTATCCTAAAAATAAGAAAAGGTATATATGTCACTTTGATTTCTACGCTGTCAGATTTAAATAGAATTTATATTTGCATCTGTGTGTTTTAATTTAAACCACTGTTTTCTTCAAGGTGCTTTGTCTGCAGGAAGTTCAAGAAGATCATTATGGAACAGAAATCAGGCCAAGTCTGGAATCACTGGGTACAATGGAACCTTTATTTACCTTTCCAGTCTTATTCTTTCAGAGTTTTACATTATTAAAATGTAATTTTTAAACAGAAGATGCTATGTTTGGGTATAGCTTTTATTCATTCATATGTTTATTTATGTGTATTTGTCTTTTGAGACAGGGTTTCTCTATGTAACAGCTCTTGCTGTTCAGGAACTCACTTTGTAGACCAGGCTGACCTCCAACTCTGAGATCCACCTGCCTCCTGAATGCTCGCATTAAAGGTGTGTGCCTCCACTGACCAGCTTTTTTTTTTCTTTTTTTAACTTTTTAAGATTTATTTATTTTTATATATGTAAGTTTTGCCTACATTCTTGATCCATGGAGATTAGAAAGGGGTGCCGGATGTCCTGGAACTGGAGTTGCAGGTGGTTGTAGCTACCATATGGGTGCGGTACACCAAACCTGGGGCCTCTGGAAAAGCAGCAAGAGCTCTTAACCACTGAGCCATCTCCCTGTCTCTAGAGATAACTTTTAAATTTATTATTTTATGTATGTGGATATTTTGCCTGCATGTCTGTCTGTGTACCATGTGTGAGGCCCAAGCCTGTGGAGACCAGAAAAGGGCACGTGGTACTAGAGCTAAACACAGGTCCTCTTTAAACAGACAGTGTTCTTAACTGTTGAGCCATCTCCAGGCCCTTTGGGATAACTTAGTTTTGAAAATGCGATAGCTATTCCCAAATGTCTAGCAAATATTGAGGCATTTCTGCTGCAAGTTTCACATTGATCTGATCTTAAAAGGGAAGTGTTCCCAGGAGGGCACTGTCAGGGACCAGGCCTCCTACTTCACCAATAGACTTTACCATGGCCTAGCAGATGAAAGATAAAGCCTTGTCTCATGAAGAATCCTCTAGAATTTGATTTATAGATGAGAAATATGAAAAATGTGCCCACATGGCATTCATTTAGCAGGCACTTTCTGAGTGCCTGCCTGTACTTCAGCTATTCTAGCAAGTGGACACAAGGCTGGTCTCAGCAGCCGGCCTCCTCCTTAGTAGGATGTGTATAAGTGAACAGCAAGCAAGGAACGCAGAATGATTGGACAATGTGAAGTCTGAACAAAGATTTGGAGTGGGTGAGGGTCAAGCTGTATCTAGAGCATTCTAGCCAGCAGAACTAGCAAAGGAAAGGCTCCAATGTTGACATGGATTCGGGCAATATGGTCCACAGAGAGTGGGATGGGGAAAAGGGACAAAAAGATCAGAATAAATTACTGTAAGGCTGGGCTGGAGAGATGGCTCAGAGGTTAAGAGCACTGACTGCTCTTCCAGAGGTCCTGAGTTCAATTCCCAGCAACCACATGGTGGCTCACAACCATCTGTAATGAGATCTGGTGCCCTCTTCTGACCTGCAAGTATACATGCAAGCAGAACACTGTATATGTAATAAATAAATAAATCTTTTAAAAAAATTACTGTAAGGCTTTACTATAATTGTTATGACTGAGTTGGAGGGTTGAGTCTGCTAATAAAGAAGCCTACTAGGCATGCTGGTTTTGAGACAAGGCCTTGCTATATGACTCATAATTCACCTGCCTCCTTCCAAATGCTTGCATTACAAGTGTGGGAGCGTGCTCCCTACTTGGAGTTAGACGTAAGGTGTGTGGTGTGGTGGCCTCGTTGTAATCCCAGCACTAAGGATGCTGAGGCATTAAGATGAGGAGTTCAAGGCCATTTGGAGTTACATGGTAAATTCAAGGATAGCCTAAGATCCATAGTGAGTCCCTGTCTCTGCAGACCCTTGGGCTGGGAATTTAGATCCATGGTAGAGTGCCTGCCTAGCATGTGTGGGGCCTTGAGCTTGATCCCCAACACCTCTCCTACCACCAAAAGAGAAAGAAAAAAAGAAATAAGATATTACAGAATTTATTTTTTAATATTTATTTATTATGTATACAATATTCTGTCTGTGTGTATGACTGCCGGCCAGAAGAGGGCACCAGATCTCATTACAGATGGTTGTGAGCCACCATGTGGTTGCTGGGAATTGAACTCAGGACCTTTGGAAGAGCGGGCAGTGCTCTTAACCTCTGAGCCATCTCTCCAGCCCCCCAGAATTTATTTTCTTAAGTGGTGTAATTAAAACAGTCTTAAGCTAGCTGGGCCCATGGTCTCCCCTGACATCCCTGGCTCTATAACTAAACTTTTTTTTGTTTTTTGTTTGTTTGGTTTTGTTTGTTTGTTTTGTTGTTATTTTTTGAGACAGGGTTTATGGGTGTCACTGTGGAGCCTGTCCTGGCACTTGCTCTGTAGACCAGGCTGGCCTCAAACTCACAGAGATCCACCTGCCTCTGCCTCCCGAGTGCTGGGATTAAAGGCGTGTGCCACTACCGCCTGGCTCCTAAACTTTGGTTTTAACACGTACTAGCATCCTGTCTTATAGAATATGCTTTGTCAAACATTGCTTTAAAATATTAAGAGGAATGTGCTTTGACATACAGTCTCTGTTTTCTAAATTCATTCCTTCTAGGTTATCACTGTGAATATAAGATGAAGACAGGAAGGAAACCTGATGGCTGTGCCATTTGCTTCAAACATGCCAAATTCTCACTCCTATCTGTGAACCCGGTGGAATTCTGCCGTCGTGACATTCCTCTGTTGGACAGAGACAACATTGGATTAGTGTTGCTCCTGCAGCCCAAGATGCCACATGCTGCCCCTCCCTCCATCTGTGTGGCTAACACTCATCTGCTGTATAACCCGCGGCGAGGCGACATTAAGCTGACTCAGTTGGCAATGCTGCTAGCAGAGATTTCTAGTGTGGCCCATCGGAAAGATGGCAGCTTCTGTCCCATCATCATGTGTGGTGACTTTAACTCTGTTCCTGGTTCTCCACTCTATAGTTTCATAAAGGAAGGAAAATTGAATTACGAAGGACTTGCAATTGGAAAGGCAAGTGCTCGCTTCATCTGGTAGGAAATAGGCTTCTGCCCATCAGAATGAGGGGAAGGGTCGTTGTGTGGCTGTGTGAAAACTACTGGGCAGTCCGGTAGATCACTGTGCTAAGATGGTATGGTTTCCTACAGTTACGAACACATGGCTCTGTTCATTTGGTTTGGTTTTGTCTTTCCACTTCTGGAAGCATTCTGTTTGAAGGAATTAGCTGGTAGACAGAACATGTTACAGGCAAAGATAACTTGAAAACCCCTTTCACGGGGATAAGAGAAGTTCTGTGTGCTGGACATGAGCAATATAGTTATTCAATAGTCATTGTATGAGCTTTCCTTTACATATGAATGTCTTCTTGCATAATGTGGAAATATGTTTATTATTCAGCTTTGAATTATTTTTATTTGGCTTTGGATGATATTTCCATGCTTCATTCTGCTTGTTTTAGATCATTTGGTTTTCAGTATTTTAACCAAAGTAAATCTTACACCAGCAGAATTTTCAAGGATAGTTTTAAATTTGGTTTGATCATAGCATTTGACACAATAGAAACTATATTACAGGTAGCAGAAAGGGTAAGGGAATGTTAATGGGAAAGCTGTAGATAGGTACATGCTCAAATGAGGAGTACATGCAAGTGAGAAACCTGTCATTTCCACTTGTAAATGACGGGTGCTTCTCAACTGTATTTGGATGGGCGTTTGTATCATTTATATAACATGAAGGATATTCTTATCATTTCTGATTACTTTTATTAAGATATAAAACTTTAATACATTAATTAGTTAAAGTCTATTCATGTAAGATGCCCACTGAAATTCTGTGCAGGTATCTGGCCAGGAACAGTCTTCTCGGGGACAGAGAATCTTATCTATTCCAATTTGGCCCCCAGACCTGGGCATCTCCCAGAGCTGTGTGTATGAGACACAGCAGGTTCCCAGAGCAGGAAAGACAGGTGAGTGTTTGCAGTACATTCTGGCCGGCTTCTGGGTGACAATCTTCCCTGCAAAGACAGGGGCTCAAATTTCAAAGTTTCAGTATCTTGGGCATGAATGCTCATGCATATAAATATAAATAGCTATTTGCTTGTCTTTTGATTAATGCACCCCAGATTTCCTTTTTAAGAGTTAAATTCCAGTGTTATTTATTCATGAATAACTTGTGTGTTGCCTTAGAATTGTCTTCATTCCCCCCCTCCCCCAATTCTGTAGACCATGGGATCAAACATGGAACCAGGCATTTAAACTAGACATACTGTGAATCTGGACCTAGAGAAGGCTGTAATAGGACAGACTAGAGCAAACCAGTGTGCACACTTGATTGACATGCTTCTCCCTGCTCTTTCAGACAGCGGTCTGACGGAGGCCCCGCTGGAGAAGACAGAGGTCGGAGTGTCGGCTGAAAAGTGAGTCACGCAAAAAAATTACCTCAGGAAACACTTGGGTACAAAATGAAGTTGATGCTGTTCTGTGCTGCAAAGGCTTCTGGGTTTAAGACAGATACTCATGAATTCCAGATCTGACTGCTGTTTTGTAACTGAGAATCAGGCATCCCAGTTCCATTTTGCTACATGGTTGTGAGGATTCAGGGAGCCAAAGCTTGGAAAGTAGTATTTCATGCTTGGCATGCTTAGGCAGTGTCTGGACACAGCACATGGGCCTGGACTGGCATGGGCTGGCCCAGGACCTTTGAAGTTTCCAAGAAAGTGACTTCCTGATTTCAGTGGGTCATTAGTCTTACCTTACTAAGTAGATCTCAGTTCACAGACAAAACGACCCAAACAGCATGCCATAGAGGTCATTGTCATTTTCTCTTGGACTGGTGGAAAACATCAGAAGAGAGAAGAAACCTGTATCATTTTAAAAAGAGCCGTGAATATTTGGGCTGATTGAGAAGTGGGTCTATGTTAATATATCAAGACAGACATATCTTGTCTAAGATTCTTAAGGTGTTTATCTTAGATTGTAACTCAGGTATTTTCAGCATTTAAATGTAGAGACCACATTAGCATATCTCCTTCAGTTTATTCTCATTCTTTTCACTTTCACTTTGTATGTGTTGTTTGAGGGGAAACATGTCTTTTTTATGTATTTATTTTTTATTTTATATACATAGGTAGGTGTTTTGCCTGCATGTATGTCTGTATGCAAGAATCAGATCCCCAGGAACAGGAGTTACAGACAGCTGTGAACTGCCCTTTGGGTCTCTGGGATATGAACCCAGGTCCCTTGGAAGAGCAGCCAGTGTTCTTAATCGCTGAGCCTTCTCACCAGCCCTGAGAAAACATTTTCTTATAAGAAATAACCTAGTAAGGAAAGAAGCCATTTTTAAAAAGTGAATTAAACATTTCAAATATATCAAAAACTCAGTGGCATAACAATTTATGGTTTTGAGTAATTAAATCTCTTACAAGGTTTTGCTGTGTAGCCCAGGCTAGCCTTGAGCTTTTGCCCTCCTTAGCCTCCAGAGAACTACAGTTATGCTCAGTGCTGCTGTGTCCATCCCCCAACTCTGGCATTCTGTGGGGTCAGTGTGTTTACACACAGCATTCGTCTCTAACCTGAAACACTGGAAGGTCGCAGCTTGAAGTACTTCTTAACATGCTTTTGTGTCTCATCGTGTAGCTCAGGCTAGCTCCAGCTTCCCACATGTGGGATAATAGACATGCTCCACCTTTCACATTAGTGCCTGTGAATGTCAGTCCTTAGACATTAAAAGTTGGAAGTTAGGGGCTTGGGTTTTTATTTGCTCTTTTTGTTATGTTTTTTGAAGTAAAGTTTCTCTTGTGTAGCCCTCACACTTGCTCTGTAAACCAGATTGGTGTCAAACTCAGAGAGCCTCCTGCCTACTAGGATTAAAGGCATGAGCCACCACTGCCTGGCTAGGTAGGGGTTTTTTTGTTGTTTGTTTTTGTTTTTTTGTTATTGTCTTTTGAGACACAGTTTCCCTATAGTCTTTTTTTTTAATATTTATTTATTATTATGCATACACAATATTCTGTCTGTATGCCTGCAGGCCAGAAGAGGGCAGCAGACCTCATTTACAGATGGTTGTGAGCCACCATGTGGTTGCCGGGAATTGAACTCAGGACCTTTGGAAGAGCAGGCAATGCTCTTAACCACTGAGCCATGTCTCCAGCCCCTCCCTGTAGTCTTGAAGCCTGTCCTGGAACTAGCTTTTGTAGACCATGCTGGCCTCAAACTCACAGAGATCTGCGTGCTTCTGCCTCCTGAGTGCTGGGATTAAAGGTGTGCACCACCAACGCCCAGCCAGGTAGGGTATTTTTAAGGAGTTAACCTGTGTTTATTGATTTAGGAGCTTACTAAAATCAAGGGCCACATTTTTTTAAATATTCATGTACATTGGTATTTGGCCTGCATTGTGCTGTGAGAGGCTGTTAGGTCCCCTGGAACCAGAGTTACAGACAGTTGTGAGCTGCTATGTGGGTGCTGAGAATTGAATCCGAGTCCTTTGGAAGAGCAGCCAGTGCTTTTAACTGCTGAGCTACATTTTTGTATGTCCCATAGCACCTAAAATGATGTATAGAATTTAATAGATGTTTGGTAAATGTTTGTTGAGTGAACTTAAGAATGTTCTAAAAATTTTTTTAATTTGCCTTTATAGCATAAATAGCTCTTAAAATTCATGACATTAGAAAATTATCTTTAACCCTTTTGTCTGTGACATGACATGTCTTTGCAATAGTAAATGTGAGCCACTCTGGCAGCTGTCCTGAGAGCAGCAGAAGCATGTCAGGCCTATGGGTTCTTTGCCAGCAGAGATCCAGAAGGTCCTGAATAGCCCTGCATACTACTGCCCACTTAGAGCATCCTCAAAACCACAACCAAAACGTGCATGCTGTTTAGGAGTGTATGCTCATTATTTAAATGGAGGATCTCAAACATGTATAATTCTTTTTTTTTTTTTTTTTTTGGTTTTTCGAGACAGGGTTTCCCTGTAGTTTCTAGAGCCTCTCCTGGATCTAGCTCTTGTAGACCAGGCTGGTCTCGAACTCAGAGATCCGCCTGCCTCTGCCTCCCGAGTGCTGGGATTAAAGGCGTGCGCCACCACCGCACCGCCCGGCTAAACATGTATAATTCTAAGATCTAATTAACACATTGATTCTTTAGCTCTTACCCCATTTGGCATCATTTGCTGGGTTTTAGTTGCCATTGGCTTACATTCCTGTGTCGGCAAAGGAGCCTGGCATAGGATCTGGTTTGTTGAGTGACGCCCACCTCACACCTGTCCTAGCACTCAGGCGGCTGAGGCGGAAGTGTCGTGAGATGACCGGCCTGGCTGTGTCGTGAGAGTGAGGCCAGCCTAAGGTAAGCTCCACTCAAGCTTGAGCTATAATGTAGCCTTGTCTGAAAAACAAAATAAAAAGACTACACAGTGATGAAAAGTATCCGGGTTTAGTCCGGGAATAGAGTAGAAAGTTAATTTAGGTGAGAATTTTTCCTATGAAAATTCTGATGATACTGAGCCCTTCTCTCCTCTCTTTAGCGTGTCTTCACATCTCCAGCACCACTTCAGCTTGTCATCTGTTTACTCTCACTACCTTCCTGACACTGGGCTTCCAGAGGTGACCACCTGCCATTCCCAGAGCGCCATAACTGTTGACTATATTTTCTACTCTGCAGAAAAGGAGGACGCTGCTCGGGGTCCAGGTGAGGAGTAGTGGAGCCCCAACTCCTAGAATGCAGACAGGGAGAACCTTAGTTCTCCTCAGTACAGAGGTGAAGGTCTGGTTGTAGAAGGGAGATGGGAAAACCACGGGTGCAGCGCACACGTCCTGACCGCCTACAGAGAACAAGGCAATAAAGCACCCCATGGCAAATTCTTACAGAGTGCATCCTCAGGTGGTCCTTCAGTGCCAGTCAGAGTCTGAGTTCTAAATCCAAGCCATCTGCTCTTCATGATAAATCCTGCCTTCCTGTGGCAGCACTGAGTCAGTGGTTCATTAGGTTAGAAAGTCATGCTGCCTTCCCTGCAGGGCCAGGCTGTGCTGGTCATGGTGACCTGAGGGAGGGAGCTGGCCACTGTTTTCAGACATGGAAGGAGGAGTCCATGTCCAGTGCAGCTCAGCAGGAAGTTAGGCTGAATACGCCAACTGAAGGACTTCACACAGAGCAGACATGAAGATAATTGGAAATCTGAAAACACTCGGGGAAACATCTGGAGTCCTAGACAAGGCAGACTCCCCACCCCCTTTTCTGATGCTGCTTCTCCCCGGTTAGTTCCTCCTGGGCATACCTTCTCAGTGACCTCAGTTCTGACTGAACCAACTCAAGTGTAGCTGCTCTCAGTTCACAGTAAGGTCTGGAAGCTGCCATGCCTACAGAGCTCACTAGATGGCAGGAGAGTACCAGGATCAGCAGCAGGTTATTTTCCACTTGAGGGGAGAATGAGTGGGCTCAAAGCAAGTCACTTTATCCTGCAGTCACCTTGGCAGCTGGCTCTAGGCAGTTAGAGTGGTTTGGTGGATCATTCTTAAGTGGTTCTCAATATCAAATTCCTTTGTTTTTCAAGACACAGTTTCTCTGTATAGCCCTGGCTCTCCTAGAACTCTGTAGGCCAGGCTGGCATGAACTCCTGCCTGCCTCTGCCTCCTGAGTTCTGGGACTAAAGGAGTGCACCACCACCACCCAGTACACATGCTTAACATTTTATTGCATTAATCTTTCAAAGGTGTAAATTTCATAAATTGAAATAGAAAAATTACCTGGTATAAATAGCATGAGTCTACGGATTTAGGATTATTAGTTATAACTTCACAAAACCTTATACTCTAAAATCTTCCATATTAGTTTTCTGCTAAACTTCAGGTTCTGTCTCACTGTTTAAAACAAACAACCTTGCCTGCTTAATGACTGTTTGACTAAATATGTGCTTCTTCAACCAGGAGCTGAAGTTGCTTTGGTTGGTGGCTTGAAACTTCTAGCTAGACTGTCGCTTCTTACAGAGCAAGACCTGTGGACTGTGAACGGGCTTCCCAATGAACACAGCTCCTCAGACCACCTGCCTCTGCTGGCTAAGTTCAGGCTGGAGCTCTGACTCAGTGCTCACGCGCACAGCTTCCTGTCTTCTCAGAGACTATGAAGATACTGTTTGCATGATATTCATTTTTGTGCTGTGGGATTCTGAACTTGCTTGAGCAAATTGGAAGGAACAAGTTTACAACAGCTTTTTAATGGAATATTTTTCTGACATCTGATGTCTAAACACTTTATTGTAAAAGATAGAAATAACGTTTAAGTCCTGTGTGAAGTTAACAGCATTTTTAAAATGTAGTTCCTCTCCTTGGCCCTCCAGCTACGAACTTAGTGCTCTTCAGTACATCCGGTGGACCTCCGGGACTAGCAGAGCTCAGGCGTTGCCTCTCATGGAGGTCTGGTTTCACTGGGAGAAGTCTGTGCTGTGCTATCAGTTCTTAGGAGTCACTGGCCTTTCAGTCACAAGTGTCCAGCCACAGTAGCTCCTTCAGAGGCTGATGGTGCTCTTGAGTTGTGCAACATGCTGACCCACTTCACTCCCATCCTGAGCTGTGGGATATGCCTGTACTTTGTTGGGGAAATACTTGAGAAATATAGGTCACTCTCATAAGAGGGCAAAGCCCTTAGCCAGCATGGTGGTACGTACCTTACATCTTAGCATTTGGGAAGTGGAGGCAGGATTAGCATTAAAAGCCAACTTTAGCAACATAGCAAGTTTGAGGCCTGGGCCACATGAAACCCTGTCTTAAAAAAACAAAAGCTGGATTGGTGGTGGCCCATGCTTTTAATCCCTGCACTCGGGAGGCAGAGGCAGGCAAATCTAGTTCAAGCCCAGCTTGGTCTACAGACTCCGTTCCAAGACAGCCAGGACTACACAGAGAAACCTGTATCAAAAAAAAAAAAAAAAAAAAGGTTCAAGTGCTTTATCTAAGCCCACTCCTGTCCTGTACAGGGGTTGCCCCAAGGAGAGCAGATGAGCCAGGTGCAGCCATGCACGTGTGTAGTGCTAGTAGCATCCAGGAGACAGGCAGGAGGAGCACTGCATGTTCAGGGTCAGCTGGGCTACACAGCAAGACCCTGACTCAAAGATAGACAAGAAGGTGGCAAACCCTGGCTTGTAACTGTGTCCCCTGTACTTCACTTTCTGTTTGGTGACAGTAGAAGACCCTTGGGTCAGGAGTGACATTTTGTTGACCCATTTTATATAAATTTTAGAAAACCAGTCTTTGGAAGGAAGTGGCAGCTCTACTCCTATTGTTGTTCATCTCTAGCGTAGGGAGGCACGGCTTAGGCCCCGGAGCTGCACACTCCACGCTTCCGCAGACTAACTGTAGGCCGCAGTGTTGAGCTTTCTGGTGCAGTGGTGCAGCAGTGCCCCACGGTGCTTACTCTGGGTGAAGCCTCACAGCAGGTCTGACAAGGCCTGTTAGCTACCCCTGTGCAAGTGTTGATAAACCTTTCAATGTAAGTAGAAATTCCCTCTGCTTTCTAAGATAGTAGAATCAGATTATAGGCATTTTTACTAAGTCCTTATAGTGTAGTAAATTACAAGTGTTTTCTACAGCGATTTTTATTAATAGAATGTTTTAAATTAGGCAGTAAGTCTGCAATTTAAATTTTTAAGTTATTTATTACAATTATTTTAGTCTACTAGATGACTGCCTCAGAGGTATAGAGATTGTAAAGACATGTCCACTGAGAACTGCAGTAACAAAGGCTCTCATCTTGGTTTTCATGGACAGTTTTAACATAGTGCCAAGAAGTCAGTCGTGCTAAGGGCCTGGTCAGAAGATATAACATTATCAGATTACAGTGGTAATCATCCTTTTTAATATGTGGGTCGAGTGAATTAGTGCAAACATCATTGTTGGCAAACTGACACTCCTGAAAACCTCTAAACGTTTTATACCCTGATGAATATAGATGAGTTTAGGCCCATTTCATGTACTTTGATACAATTAACCCATAAGCTGCTGTTAGCTTATCAGTGTTCATCTGTGGCCACAGACACTTTTCACAAGCTTTTAGAGCTCCAATAAAAATGATCTATTTTCTCTACTCTTCTTGACAGAAAAGCGGGCAGTTCCTCTGGTGGACCTTGTGTTTACCTGCCAAGCACAATCTGAACTGGCTGACTGCAGAAGTCAGATCTCAGTCTAAAGTATGTACTATCCATGTGTGTGTGCACGTGTGTGTGCACAATCTGATCTGTCTTAAGTCATATCTCAGTCTAAAATGTATACTATACATGTTTGTGTACGCATATATGCGCACAATCTGATCTGTCTGACTGCAGAAGTCAGCTCAGTCTCAAGTGTGTACTACCGTGTGGGTGTGGGTGTGTGTGTGTGTGTCTAGCGACCAGAGGTGAGTCTTGGGTGTTATTCCTCAGGAGCTGTCCATCTTTTATTTTTAAGACAGTGTCTTTCACTGACCTGGAACATGCCAAAGTAGGGTAAGCTGACTGACCAGCAAGGCTAAGGCCCCCCTGTCTTTGCCTCCCCCGTGTGGGATTCCATGTGGATACCTACCTGGCTTCTCATGTGGTCCTGGGCTCACACTCGGGTCTTCCTCCAACTGAGCCGTCTCCCCAGCCTCCTGCTGGCCAAGGTTAAATGCAAAGGGAAATGTAAAGTGATGATGGTCTGGTTTTACTGTACCTTTTGCCATCAAGACAGTAGGAATGCTCAAGTCCTTTCTACTTTGTATCTATAAGCTGTAATAAATTATTATATTTGCACATCTCTGTTGGGCTTTGTGGTAAACGTCACCCTGAACTGTCCCGGTACCCATCTCAGCTTGTGTCAGTCAGGACAAAGGTAAGAGGCAAGTGATTGAAACACACCCAGACGGAGTAACGTTCAACAGAGCCCCCGAAAGAGGGACGTGAGAAATGTAAATTAACTCAGTAGGACAAGACAGCAACAAAACATCCAAAGACCTCAGTTTCCAGAATGGTTTTTACTACAGTTCCATGCTGTATCGCACACGTGATGAGAGAAACGCAAGCCTGAAGCATGCTCTCCTGGCGCTCCTTAGATTCCGTCAGTCTCCGTGCACTTAGAAAAATACCCAGACAGCCACGGCTCTTCTGAAATATAACAAGGTCTAAGAATAAACAAGAATCTCAGTTGTGTGTCAAAAAACTATACAAGGTTGTACATTAAAGTCCAGCATACTAAAACCTTGTAGAGTAAGCTGAAGGTTGCGAAGGCCCTTACCCATGTCTGCTGAGGATACCCCATGAAATAGGTGACTCAAGGAAAGGGATATGCGCAAGATGCCAGTGTACGGAAAACACCCGGGATCACCTTTCACAATCAGCAGCGGGTCAGCCTGAGGCTTGTCGCTCAGCTCTGCACATCTTGCCACAGGATAAACTTGCTCCAGTTACCTCACACTTTTCCTCTCTGCCTTCTGAAACCACAGCCAGGCTGAGGAGAGGTAAAACACGCTGGGTTCGTTTTAATTAAACTGTTGCATTAAAATTTAGGTGTTTCGTGTCTTCTGTTTTTAGAAGTTGATGTAACTACAGTCAGTAAAATTGAATGGCAAAGAGCACTTTAAATGTTTCTGTGACTAATCTTGCTTTGGAAAATGAATCTAAAAATCAGAGTGGTTGTGGAAAAGATTAGATGGCAGGGTGTCACACCCAGGGACAGCTGGGTGCTGTTCTTTGTCTTGCCAAGGATTAAGGTTGTCCCGCTGTCTGATGTTCTTGTGAGCTATCCTTGAACAAGGCAGCTGCAGGCACTTGGCCTAGTCTCTGAATTCTGATCAGTCTGGGTACCACATGGAGCAGTTTGGGGGGTGGGGGGTAAACAGCTGAGCAAAAGTGAAAGCACTCTCCGGCTCCTCAGGACACTCAGATACAGGCAGCCTTGAGTCTGAGACAGGACAGTGTGTGAGGCCTGTGGAGGGCAGTGGTGCTTCCTTGGGTCCCGAGGTCAGAGCAGGACCTCCCAGTGCTCGCCCAGGCCCAGTAACTTGTCTTGAACTCTGCTAACAGGATTCTTGGAGAAAGCAATTAAGTTCAGAATTTGAAGCTTACACTGTTTTAGTTTCCTGGTTCTGGTCTCTAGAGGACACTGAACTTTTCCAAGAAAACAATACTGGCTTGAGGGTGGAGCGAGTTCTTGTGCCCAGGGCTCTTGCCTCCCTTGTAGCCCTAGGTTTTCCTGCTGAAGACTCAGCGAATGGTCGGTTAGCAGGTCTGTCAGTCACAGCCAGAGGAGCTTATGCCGAGAGCTCTCGGGATGAGCTGGGCTTTTTGCATGGTGGCTGCACATGTGACCTAAAGCTGGCCTCCAGATGCCTTCAGAAGTCGCAGTGCAGTGGCCACAGGCAGGCTTGCTCTGCTTCAGGACCTGAGCTCAGTGCTGGGCTGGACCTTTTCCTTTAAGACAGGCCTGCTTCGTGAGGTCACAGTTTTCCCAGCACCTCCTTATGCCATGAAGTGGATGATGGGAATAGTTCATCATCACATTTTCCTTAATGTAGGACAGCAAAGAGTGTATTAACAGTGGCGAGACCCTCAGAACCAAGGCTGACCAAGCGTGAGTGAAAGGTTAGCACCCCCAGTGTCTGTCCTTTGAGCACCTTTCTGCCTGAGGACATCTCGGGATTGCTGGATTTGGTGAGTGCGTGTCCTCTTGTGCTTTTTGCTGGATTTGGAAAAGCTTAAATGTTAGCAACAGACATGGACTGGCTTTCTTGTTTTGAAAGAGGGAAGCCTGCTGTCAGCAGATGTTCTAAGTGACTCCAAGATCCTAATGTGTTGTCCCGTATTGCCAGAATTGCAGTGCTTTTTGCTAAAGTATTTGCATATGACACCTTAAATCTTGTCTCATGTGTGTACCAGAAAAAAAAACAAACCCTCCAAACCATCCAGATCCCTATAAGAAACACTAGGAAAACAATACAAATAGAATATAAAAAACTCATTAAGATTGCATATCTGGTGCCAAAATGTTGAGGTAATATCAACTGCTTAAAAACCCACCATCTTTGCTTGTTATTGCTGAGAAGACGGTAACACTGGCTGGGTTACAGAGAGTGGAGAGAACTCCAGAAGTTGACTACAGCTGAGGCATAATGTCCAAAGCAAGCGGAACAGTCGGCAAATGGAAAAATAGAAAACTCCAATGTTGTCCTTGAGATCCTGAGGGAGACAGTCGACCAAGGGGCCTGTCCATCACTTAGCCCAGTCATGCCTGCTGCCCACAGCATTTGCCAAGGCTCACCGTGTCCATCCACTCAGATTCTGTTCTCAGGGAAGTCCTTCAAGATCAAAGTTGCACAGGTTCCTCATGGACAGTCGCAGGTCCCGAAGCTGCTGCGTAAAGTGCAGAAAAGAGCACCATAGAAGCCTTGCCAGCCTGGCCTGGCTAGATCCGGATCTGATAGCCCACTTCGTTCAGGGTGCCAAGGTCAGCCGCTGCCTTCTCAGGTAGAGCAGGCCTAAGGGTAAAGGCAGAAGGACGATGGGGCAGGACAGACGTAGGATTGAAACTTTTCAAGGGCCTGATATTTGCCTGCTCCCCACACCCACACTCCTCCAGCCTTGGCCCCCAGTTCTTGTACTTGGTGGATTCTGAGAGGTTTTGAGGAGTTCTAAAGGCTTTCAGTGAAGAAATTTTAAAAATCTGGTATCAAATGAGCTTTTTAAGCTTGAATTTAATCACACTTTTAAAAATTAAAACATATATGTATAAAAAAACTTGTCAATAGACATGGCAAAATTAACCAGGCTCTACTTTTTTTAGACAGGTTTTCACTCCATTTCCCAGGGTAGCCTTAAACCTTTCCTTCCCGCTGCCTGGGTCTGCTGTGTTCTGGGGTAATAGGTGCCCAGCACCATGCCTGGAGCGTAGAGCCACATACACGACTAGACTAAGTCAAAGTTCTTTGGCAGCAGTGAGCCCGGGTTGCAAGGGGACTTGGGTTTTGATGGACATTCCCAGTCCTTGAGAGACACTTCTACTCTGGGCTTGAATGTGTAAAATCAAGGTGCATTGCCACCATGGTGGCCCACACCTTTATCCCAGCACTTGGGAGGTGGACAGGTGGATCTCTGAGTTTGAGGTCAGTCTAGTCTACAGAGTAAGTTCCAGGACAGCCAGGGTAAAAATAAAGGATTCAAAGGTGTATCTTTCAGAATTCACCTGAAACCACACGCCATGGCAGAAAATTCCTCAGTGAC
Source organism: Arvicola amphibius (assembly GCF_903992535.2). Taxonomy (NCBI): domain Eukaryota; kingdom Metazoa; phylum Chordata; class Mammalia; order Rodentia; family Cricetidae; genus Arvicola; species Arvicola amphibius. The sequence goes on along the minus strand of NC_052058.2, from coordinate 4,296,992 downwards.
AGAGCATCTTTACCAGGAAACCCCTGGAGCACCTGGCAGTGAAACTTAACACTGAGTGTCAGGGAAATCTTGTAGGGTACTGGCGGCTTTCCACTGTGTGCAAGCATTCTGACAGCTTCCATTTTCTGATGAGCCCCTTGTCACCTTAGGTTGATGGGACCGAGACTGTAAATGGGATTTAGGATGCTACTTCAGGTTTCTTCCGCTTCCCTAAGAGCATCAAAGAGGCTGACAAAGGTGACATTGGAACCTTGACCAGAAGTGCTAAAATGTGAAAATTCAAGGATAAGAAAGTCCTTAAGCCTTTGAAAGATTTTCTCCTAGCAAGTCGTTTCCTCTTGACAAGAAAGTAGTCCAGCTCACCCAACTAAAACTGAGCAGTGGACTCCATCAGTCAGGCTCTCTCTCTGAGAAGGGCTTGACCATCCTAAATCATTCTCCTCTGTCAGGTGAATTGCCACCAAACCTGCCCCTACTCCCCTTTCACTTCGTATTTGAGATGAAGTTTTCATGAGTTACCAGGCAGTCCCTGAAAGTGGAATCCTCCTGCCTTTGCCTCTCAAGTAGCCACTAAGAGATTCCAACATCTTGACCGATGATCATTCTCTCTGAAACAACTTCACGGTAGTCAAGGACCCTCCTGACTTCTACCTGACCCGACTAAATCACCTGTGTCACAAGGGTCCACACATTTCTTTATGTCTCTTCTCATGGTTCCAGAGACACCCACAATGATAAACATAGGAGAAATGGAAACACGTGTGCAGATTTCACCCAACTGTGCCTATGAGCTCCTGGCCTTCAGGGTCCAGTCATGCCCTAGAGATTAACTAACTTTAAACAGAACCACTTCCTACAAGCCTCCAGGAGTGGCTTCCAGGACCTACCTGAGGACCCTTCATGGGTTCCTACCCAAAAGGAACAATATTGCTCGAGAAAAGAGAAAGGGAAGAAAAGAAACGTGGCAGAAAAAAAGAGGAGGATGACCAGGTAAAAATGAGTCACGTGGGGTCAGCTCAAGCTGACCTCAGTGAAGACGAGATCTTTCTTTTTTCTCCTGGAGGTGTTTGTGTACAGTGTGCGCTGTATGTGGAGGCCAGCCACCAACCTGGTGTGCAGCCGCCAACCTGGTGTGCTCCTTGATTACTTCTCCCCTTGGTCTATTTTTATTTTGACTCAAGTGTTAGGAATCTGAACTCAGGACTCACGCTTGTGTGGCAGACACTCGGCCATATCTCCAGCCCTTTTTCTTTTCTAGAGATTACCATGATATATAGTCTAGGCTGCTCTTGAACTTGAGGACACAAATGATCTTCTTGGCTCCCACCACTCAAGAGCCTGGGACAACTGATGAATCACATCAGGCTCCCATGACTTCTACCTTGCTCTTCTAGAGCTGGCCCACTCACAGATCACTGTGGACACCTCTCACAATGGAGCCTCAAGGGACTGAGCCCCAGAGTTGGGAACGGGTTCGTTTGAGATGACAGGGGCTTTGAAACAGAGCCCAATTTCCACCCCAGTTCTCTTTAAGAACCCCTGGGGGTGGAGGCGAGAGGGAAACTTGACCTTTCTGTGTAGAAGGTGCTTCTAACATTTGGAGGGGAGATACCAGCAAGATGGCTCAGGAGGAAAGGGCACTGCACATGACAACGTAGATTCTACACATAGGACCCACATGGCGGAAGGTAGGAACCCAAGAGTTGTTCTCTGCCCTTCACATGTATGTATGTTCTGACAAATAAATGTAATGAGAAGACCGAAACACTCGGAGGGGAGCAGAGAGGAAGAACCCGCTGGGGGAGGGGACTGCTGTCTCCGCATAGAAACTTGGTCTTAATTGAGGTTGGTGAAGTCATTCTTATCCTCCCACTCAGCAGACTCTGTGTCAACCCAGTGACACAGACACTCCTCCAGGGATTATTTAGGCAAGTGCAAAGACGAAAAGGAAGGCAGAGCTGGAAGTGGCTCCAGCTGTGAGAGGAGTGGCATGAGCCACCAAAACTATCTCCGAGCCCCAGCTGACCCCAGCTGACCCCAGCTGACAGGCCTCTCGCCCGCCCATTGTGGTTACTTTCCACTGTGGGCACGCAGTGTATTTAGAAATGGCTCGCTGGCCTTAGGTAAAGCTGAAATAATAGCACTGCAGTCAAAGCCAAGAGCCCTTCCTGATGTTCACCAGCTCAGTGAGAGCCCGGGTCTGTGAAGTCACGGGGGCATGCTCAAACCTGTCCACTTAAAAATAGCTAGCTGGACCGAGCCTGCATGGAGAAAGCTATGGGCAGGAGAGAAGATCCTCTTGAGGACATGTCTGGAAGCCAGGAGTGCTGGTCTAGCCTGTGGCTATGGCAGACGCACAAGTGAGCACTGGGAGGGTGGGCTCAGAGTCTCTATGGTTCCCCTCCTCTCCAGTCTTTGGCTTCTGTCCTCCCCCACCCTTCTCCTGCACGGCAGCACCAGCCATTCCCCAATCCTGCCCCACAGAAGTCAGGTCTGAGAGGAGCTGGGCAAAGACTCTCCCTCCTCACTCACCTCCATCCAGAGCTGCCCCGTCGAGGCGCCTCCCAGCCTCCAAATGCAGACAAGAGCCAAGTGGCCAGGATCTCTGATGCCGAGAAGAGCCATGACCTTATGAGATCTATGTCTGTGAAACTGTCCTCGGGCACCCACAGGTACCGGGCTCTCCATGACCATCCTGCTCCAAGGCCACCTGGCCTAGCTGTGGATCCCTCCCAATCGTACCGCACTGGGAAGCGTTAATGAAGGGCTCCTGGGAACCTGCTCAGCCTGGGACGAAAGGTTATGGCTATGGGTGTGAATCTAGGGGCCTTGGGAGCTGGGTACAGCCACCCCACCTTTTCTGATACGTTTATAATATGGGTGTGAATCTGGGGTCCTTGAGAGCTGGGTACAGCCACCCCACCTTTTCTGATACGTTTATAATGTATTGGCCTGCGACTGCCTCCTGGGGGCTGAGACAGACTTTGGGGGGGGGGGAGATGGCATTGGTAGGATGATAACGGAAAACACCTGGGGACTCATTCCCTCCTGGTCTTTCCATTCTCAGGCCTGTCACTGTAGTGTGACAGGAGGGGTAAGGACAAGCGGGGCCCTGGCACCCAGTGGCTTCACACTCACAGCCGTAGCTGTCTAACTGCTGTCTTCCTCGGGTGCAGGTGAAGGCGCCTGCGTGGCCGCTTGCCTTGGCTGCATGACAAAGTAGTAGAGATTAGGGTCTGGGGCAAGGAAAGTTGGAGTGAATCAGTGGACACCCCAAGGCTGAATTAAGTGAGGCCTGAGCATGAGGCCAGCTAAGGTAGGCTCCCAGGACTAGACAAGTCTGGGGTGTACACCAGTGGCCTCCCTGGACTTGGTAAGTCTGGGGTGTACGCCAGTGGCCCCCTAGGGCTGGACAAGCCTGCGGTGTGCACCAGTGACTAGACTTCAACCCTTTTATCGTGGTGGGTTGATTGTTGATGTGAACCCTTTGCCTGGGTTCATCAAGCACAGGAGGTGGGTTGCTGCTGAACGGCTCTGGGGTGCTCCCTGCACCCCGGCCCCCAGCAACAGAATTGAGTACTCGTCAGAGGAAAAACTGAGATGTCTGTCCCAAAGCTGCTGGTTCAGAGCTCCAGGAGAGGGTGGCTCTCCCGTTCTGGTTTGGAACAAGATCCCTCTGAGAACCAGGACCTGCCTGTCAGTGAAGTCTTCAGCCTAGACCCTGTCCAGTCTGTGCCCATGGCTTTCTCTCTCACTGTCACCTGACAGCACAGCTCCTCTGCCCAGCACAAGGCCACGAGAGGCACAGACCAAATGCAAATCCTCCCTACCTCTGAGCCCTCACGGCCACATCCCTTCACTCTGACCCTGGCTCCCCCAAAACCCTGCTTCCTGAGTTCATCACTTGATTTTGAACCTTCACCTCTTCCTCCTGGTTATTTCCACCTTGTCTCCAAAGATAGTGTGGTTCTCTTCAATTCTGCAAGGAAAAAACCCAGAGGGAATACGATATTCAAGGAATCCTTGCTAATTCCCCTCTCCTCTCGCAGGAAGGAAAGCTGGTTCACTGGGCTAGGAATCTGGTCCCCAGATCTCAGCTTGGGGTTCATTCTGTGGACCCTCCCCAATCACACTGTACTCCAAAGACCCTGAGTCCACAGTGTTTCCAGTCCCCTCCCCCGCCCCCACCTCCTCAGGACCTGCTCTTCCCTGGACCTCACTGTCCACACTGTTTCTGAGTTTACGTTTTTTGCCGCTGGACCTTGGTTTCCCCGAAGCTCCCACTACTAGGGCTGAATCAAGCCATGGGCTATGAAGGGAGGAGGCTAGCAAAAGAGAACCTTCTTTCCTGACTTGGGGAACCACTCCCTGTTCCTTTGCTTTATCCTCACTCCCAGGCCCATTCTGATGCACCAGGTGGACAGGAGGAGGTCAGTGGATTCGTTCCCCAGAGTAGGGCAGGGAAGGGGTGGTCACCTCACCCTGTCACCAGTGAGAAGAGCAACAGCACACACCCGAGCCAGACTGTCCCCGTATCCATCCTTCCTCATCTCCTGTCCAGCTCTCCTTTCTCTGTCCTTCCCAGAGCTACTCATTCCCTTTTTTCTCTTTTTTCTTTCCTGCTCTATGTCACTTCTGGGTAGATGTCTCCAAGTTTGTTTTTTTTTTTTTTTTTTTTTTTTTCAGGCTGGGTTTCTTCCTGTAGCTCTGGCTATCCTGGAAGTATTCTGTAGACCAGGCTGACATCAGAGATCCCCTCTGCCTCTACCTCTGTCTCCCAAGTGCTGGGATTAAAGGCCTGCGTGTGCCACTGCCTGGCTAGATGCCTCCAATTTTAAGTCTGTTCTCAAGCCCTATTATCAGTATTTTTTAAAACATTCACTCGAGAAGCCTGAGAACACTTCAGAACCCACAGTCTCAACAATTGCCTCTGTCTTCCACATCAAACGGTCACCATCAGACCTTTGACCTCATCCTGATTGCCACCCTGCTCTGTCCCCTGGCAGTTAATGTCCCACACCCCTGACCTCACTGAGTTCCTGTGGGTCTAGGTGCAACAATCCAACCAGAACCATTGACCCAAAAGTGCTGAGGTGCCAATGGCTGCCCTTCTCTGCAGAGACCCATTGACCAGTAGGAGGCACTTTTCCTGTGTACTGGTTCAGGCTCTGGAGGGAAGAGCACCCCCTGTGGGTAGCTCAACCCCTGCTGCTCATGGGGAGCTCCGAAGGAATTAATGGCTGTTTCCTCATGGATGGAGAGAGCAATAGATCAGATAGCAGGGCTTTCCCTTCTGCTGCTGGGCCCATCACTGATCCCTCAGGAGGATTTCTCTGCTCACAGTTCTGAGAGTGCAGTGTAGCAGACATGGATGACTGAGCCAGAGAGAAAGAGCTTATGTCAGTGAGGACAGTGTCAAGGTCAGAGGCTGGCAAGGGTAAGACTAGGGTCATCAGGAGACCACAGCTGAAAGGTGAGAAGCCATTTGGCTCTCTGTAAGAATGGGCCTATACTGGAGCACCCCGATGTCAACCTCTCTCTCTGGAGCACCCCGATGTCAGCCTCCCTCACTGTAGAGGCCCTGAACTTCCCCTTCCCAGGCCACCAGTCACTTCAGTGAGCCTCTGCTAGTCATCCATGCAAAATCTGGGGCGGGCAACTGGACGAAGCACAAGAGCCTTCTTTGGAACTGGAAACCCTGCTCTGTCACTCCAACTCAACCATCCCTCGCCCCTGCCACCTCCTTAATCCAGGGGGTTGTGTTGGCTTCCTAGTGACCAGCTACAGGACTTAGGACTAAGATAGCAAACTCTAACATTTCCCACAGAACCTGTGGAATGAACATGCTGACCGGAACATGCTTTGAGGAAAGCAGTTTACCACTAACAGGCCACACCCACCACGTGATCTAGTCAGACCCCTTCAGCGATGCTGGGAGACAGGTGAGGAAACCTTCTTAACCTCTTACCAATGCAAACCGTGACTCCCTCGGGACCAGGGTCTGCTTGGCTACATGGCTACAGTGTGACTAAGCAGGGACTCAACCAAGACTCCTAACCCAACCCCAGCACGCTAGTGGCTGCAGTGACAACCCACTGCCGTTATTTCAGCAAACAGCGAATTTTCAGTGTGCTGTGGCCGAGGGCTTGCTAGCAGGTCAGCGCCGGGGACTCCGGGGACTCTGAGCAGCTCAACTGGCATGTTTTATGTGAGTCATTTGACCTCAGAAAGAGCTGCAGCATCACCAGCCAGGGAAGAGGAGCCTGGAAGTGCTTCTGTACCACCAGGCTCGCAGCACCCACACCCTGCTGGGCACAGAGGAATGCAGGTCTGTACTGACTCAAACAGTCAGGACAGTCACAAGAAATGCCCCGGTGGTACAGCTCCTACATAGCTAGGCATATGCCAGACCTACACTCCCTGGTTCTGTTTCCAGGGTCCTTCCCCTCTGGCTGTATTTTCAGCTCATTCTCAGCTGATTGCCACCCTAGTGCTGGCATGCACCAGAGCACCTTTCCCAGCATGACCTCTGAACGGGGACAGTCCTCTCTGAGGGGACTCAGCTTATCCCCACAGGTCTGGAGACCCCTGCAAATGTGTGTGCCAGGGAAGGGAAAATAGCACTCACGACTTGTCTCGCCTGCCGAGCCTCCTTGGGGGACTTGCTTGCCTCCTTCGGGGAGACAGGGATTTTCCCCGGCTTCTCACTTGAGTTGGAGAGTGGGCACTTGCAGGTTTCAGGATCTGAAGAAGATAGGAGTTAGTTAGCCACACTGGATTAGGAGGAGTTAGCCACACTGGATCCTAAGGACCCCCACCTCTCACCTTCCAAGAGCACAACGCCCCAACCCCAGCCTATCCAGGATGGACGTCCCTCACAGTCTACCCTGGAAAAGGAAAAGGGGACTGGAGATTGACAAGAACCTTCACTTCATTCCATTCTCTGTGGAGGGAGGGAACCAAGCCCAGCCCCTCAGCCTCCTGGAGCTGTTTGCTTAGAAGACTCTCTCCCTGAAAGGCAAAGTCTCCTCCATGGCACCCAGAAACCAGCTGCTGCTGACTCCCCCTTCCCACGTTCGGGCACAGAATGGTCTTTAATTTACCAGTATCACCATTCTAGCTCCTGAAGACTGAAGGTAAACATGCCTGACTCAGAAAAGCCACTTTCTCCTAGTGACTCCACAGGCCCTGGAGGGACAGGGACAAGCGGGCATGCTGTCACTAGGAGTGAGATGACAGAGTACAGAGTAGATACTGAGTGCCACAGACCCAAGCTCAGCACAGTGAATGCCCCTCTTGACCACTCTGACACCAGCTTACAACCTAATGCCCAAGAACCAGTGACGCAGGCCAAACAGACCCAGCGTGACTCTGAAACAGACCATAAGACAGGGTGACCATCTCAGCCTGAGAAGTCCCTCTGTTCCACGCACAGTACCTGAGCAACAGAGCTAGCCTCTTATTTTTGGATGTTAGTTCACAGAAGGAATTAAGGGGAAAGACACCACTTAATTTGTAACATCTAAGGTGGTTTCAGCTCTCATTTATGAAACACATTTGCCCATCAGGGACATTTTTGGGGAATTGGTTATAGGACCGCAAAGGGACACCAAAATCCATAAGTATCCAAGTCCCTTATGTTTGCATCCTCCTGTGAACATTGATTGATCTCAACTAGAATGACCTGTAGTGCCTAAGACATAATAGCTGTTCAACTATATACTATTTAGGAAATAATAATAATAATAATAATAATAATAATAAACTATATATATTCAGTACAGCTGCAACTTTTTTCATATTATCCTTGACCCAGAGCTGGTTGAAGCTGAGGGTGTAGAATTCACAGGCGCAGGAGCGGGAGTGTCACAGGCACACAGTCTAACTGTCCGATCAAAGGAGGATGCGGAGGGCTTGTTTTTACAGAGTGGCCACTCAGCAAGGAAACCTTCCTGCCATTTAGAAAAAGCAAAAGATACTGTGCTTGTTAAATCTTGATTCTCAGTTTGATGGGATTTTAGAATCTCCCAGGGGAAGCCACTCTTTCACCATGTCTGTGAGGAAGTGTCTAGGCTGGATGAATTGAGGTGGGAACTACACACTACTGCAGAGAGCGCCATTCCATGGGCTGAAGCCAAACTGAGTAAAACGGAGGATGTGTTCTGAGCCCCAGCTGTGGCCGCAGTTGCTTCAGGTTCCTACGGCTCTAGTGTCTCCCACGATGTAGAGTATCCTTGAACCATGAACGGAAATAAACGCTCCTTTCCTCTTTCCCGTATTTCGGGGTAAACGGGAAAATCACTCACACACACCACACACTGGTCCCAGCACTCACCTTCATCCGCATGTCCCTGGCATACTTCTCCAGCTCCTTCCGTATGTCGGCCCTCAGCATTTTGGAGACGTTGAGGACCAGCTGCTTCCACTCAATGGGCTGGAAGCTGTGAGGCTCATGGGGGACGTACAGCCCAATCTTGACCTTCTTGACCGTGTGCAGGTATTTCTTGTAGGAGTCTTCAAAGTCAAAGACAAGGTCGCTCAGAGTCCGGAAGGTCAGCGGCTTGTCCATCAGCTCAGCCCTTCGGCTCATGCCCAGTGAGCCGTAGTAACCATTGCAATAAATCCCCAGCACGACATGGTGAAAGTAGTTTCCTGAGAAATAGGTTTTAAAGCTGATGGGGAACCGCTCGATGGAAGGCTGCCCATTGGTTAAATATCTTAGACAAATGGAGTCAAGGAAGAGGCAGGGGCCTGAAGATTTCAGAGAGCACCAGGTGGTGGTGGCGCATGCCTTTAATCTCAGTACTCGGGAGGCAGAGACAGTGGCTCTCTGTGAGTTCGAGGCCAGCATGGTCTACAGAGTGAGTTCCAGCACAGCCAGGACTACACAGAGAAACATGATTTTCAGAGAGCATGGCTTCCCAGGATGAGACACTACTCCTGGGGCCAGTGAGTCCATCCCCCTGTCTCAGTATCTAACTAACCTTTCCAGAAGAATCCTCTGTGAGGGATTCTCTAGGTACTCAATGAATATGGAATAGAGAGAAAAGCTGCCGTCCTCAGTAGTTAAATGCAAAACAAAATAACCAGGCCCCCTTTTCCTTGCCTGGCTTCCCATAGGCCCATGGAGCTATTTAAGATGCTTCTATTTACTTATTTGTAGGTGTGTACACATGTGTGTGTACATGTGAATACAGGCATACTTAACCATGAGGATACACGCTGAGGCCAGAGCTGCACACGGATGTCTTTCCTCAGTTGGTCACCACTTTATTTTTGGAGATAGATCTCTCACTAAACCTGAAGCTCACCATTTCTCTTGACTGGCTGGCCAGCAAATCCCAAGATTCTCCTGTCTCATCCCTCTAGTGCTGGGGACCAAGGCACACATTACCACTGTTTGTTCTCATGTGGATTCAGGAGACCCGAACTCAGCTCTTCATGCTTATGCAGCAACTTCCTGAGCAAGTTTCCCCAGCCAAGTGTGTTTTTAAACAAAATCAGGCTGGGCAGCGGTGGTGGCGCACACCGATAATCCCATGACTTGGGAGGCAGAGGCAGGCCGATCTCTACGAGCTTGAGGCCAGCCTGGTCTACAGAGGGAGCTCCAGGACAGCCAGGGCTACAAAGAGAAACCCTGTGTGAAAAACCAAACAAACACAATAAGAATGTGCGAAGCAGGCAGGAACTGAGAGCTTCTGTGGTGGGCCAGGCAAGAAAGGAAAATCAGGATCCCAGAGACAGCAATGTAAGGCCAAGGCTGGCTGGTAACTGGAGAGTGGGGGGACAGAAAGGAGTTGGAAGGAGTAACATTTGCAACAGTTAGCTACTCCTATCACACCTAGCATACCTGGGCCAACAGCCTGGGCTACCATGTAGAAAACGATTACCCTCGGTCCCAAGTTCCATCTTAGTCCCAAACTCACATGGCACACCTTGGTTCTCCCAGCTCACTGGCCTGTAGTGACTTAGTGGCAGCCTCTTGCCATGACGTTAGGTGTGTGTGTGCCACACACACACACACACACACGAGTGCGGAGGTCAGAAGTCCCCTTTGGTGTTCCTCTGCTGTCCTTACTTTTCGAGACAGGATATTCTGTCCTGGAACTCGATCATTAAGGTAAACTGCTTGGCCAGTGAGACCTGGGGATCCTCCTGCCTCCGCCTCTCCAGAACTGGGATCACAAGTGCAGGCCTCAACACCTGGGGTTTGTTTTAACACTGGTCCTGGGCGGGCAAACTCAGCGAGCACCTTACCAACAGCGCTGCCTTCTCCAGCCACTACAGTGTTGGCTTTGACCAATAATTGCAGAGGAGTAGCTTGAATTAACATCCTACTCCAGGCCCTTGATGGCTAAGCAAAAGGTGCCACACTTCCAAGCCCCTCTAGAAATTCTACACCATTCCTGGTTAGATCTCACAGCCCTCAAGCCAACTCTCCTAGAAACTCTTTTGGTCATTCCTCTTGGTAGAATGCTCCTAAGGTGAACCTGAATGCTGACATGGCACTGCGTGACGGTGAGGTCAGGGTAGGCACAGCTCTCGGTCCTCATTCTGCAGACAGCTGACATGTCTCAGCAGGACAAGGCACCTGCCACCAAACCAGATGACCCGAGTTTCATCCCCAGAGTGCAATATGATGAAAAGAAAGAACTGACCCTACAAGCTGTCCTCTGACCTCCACACACGTGCACGACCTCCACACACGTGCACGACCTCCACACACGTGCACGACTTCCACACACGTGCACGACCTCCACACACGTGCATGGACTGCAGCGCCTTCCCTCCAGATAAATATTTTTAAAAGAATCTATCTTAATCACATGTTCCCTGACAACATGATGACATATCTCAGCCCAACTGGGTAAACCTGTCTTCTACCGCAGAGATTTCCACGTCTCAATTCTTAGGACTGTTTTGGCCCCTGAGCGAAGTCCTAATGTCACTTGGCCCCTGATCACCGACCCTGTGTCATCTCAGTGTCCTTGTCTGGCCATCAGGAGGCCCTGGACGTTTTTGAAGGATACATCCTGAAGCCATAATGGACATACACAGGAGCCAGGTACGGTGACACACACCTTTAATCCCAGGTTTGAGAGGTAGAGACAGACAGAGCTCTGAGCTAGAGCCCATCCAGGGCTACTTAGTAAAACCCTGTCCAGAAAACACAGTGGAAACCACAGTCCTTAGCACATACATTCTTCCTTAAGAAGCTGAGTGTTGGGCTGGAGAGATGGCTCAGAGGTTAAAAGCATTGCCTGCTCTTCCAAAGGTCCTGATTTCAATTCCCAGCAACCACATGGTGGCTCACAACCACCTGTAATGAGGTCTGGTTCCCTCTTCTGGCCTGCAGGAATACACACAGACAGAATATTTTATACATAATAAATAATAAATATTTTTTTTTTAAAAAAAAGCTGAGTGTTTAGAAGGCTTGGTGGTTTGGATGAGAACAGACCCACAGGCTCATGTATTTGGTTGGTCCTCAGTTGGTGAAACTGTTTGGGAAGGACTAGGAGGTGTGGCCTTGTTAGAGGAGGCAAGGTCTTGTTAGAAGAGGTGTGGCCTTGGTGGGTTGCTGATCACACTGGGGATAGGCTTTGAGAATTCAAAACCTCACACCATTCCCAGTTAGCTCTCTCCCTGCCTTGAGGTTTTTGTCTCAAAATGTGAGCTCTCAGCTACTGCTTTAGGGCCATGGCTTCCGGTGGCCATGTTCCCATTCACACTCTAAAAGTGCAGACCCCAAATAGTCTTTCTTCCATCAGGTGCCTTGGTCATGGTGTCTGACCACAGCGATAGAGAAGTAACTAAGGCAGAAGACGGTCACACGACTTTTACATAGAACGACGTTATCAGGAAGCCATAGATAGGGCTGGAGCTATGGCTGAATAGGAAAGCACTTGCCTCGCAAGCATGAGGTCCAGGTTCAATCCTCAGTGCCACCAAAAAGACAAGGTGATACCCGAGCACAATGGCATAGGCCTATAGTTCTCACAGCATGGAGGTTAGAGGCCATCCAAGGCCAGCCTGGAATGCATAGTAAGGCTCTGCCTCAAAACAAAACAACTTAGGCTCCTCTTCGAAAGATGTTACTAAACAAATCAGCCAACATAGCTTCCTTGTGACAGCAGTCGCTTCAAGCTTTGCTCCCAGTGCCAAGTGTGTCTCTCCCTGTGCACATGGGACCTTGACCAGCCAGCAGCACAATCTGCCCAGCGAGGCTCGGCACAGTAGCCGTTTCTCCAAACATCTGCCAAATTCAAAAAGAACACGGAACTTAAGATCTGTGTGTCTGGCACACATAGGAAAGTGAGGACACACGTTAGTTAGCAAGGTACAAAGTGGCCGTCCAGGAAGGGATCCTGAACTTCAGGCTGAAGTTAAAAGACTTCACACACAGGCTGAAAGAGCTTAGCTTGTAAAGCACTTGTTCAAGACCCAGAACCCAGGTTTGTAATCCCTGGCGGGAAAGTAGAAACAGGTAGATTTGTGGGGCTTCCTGGCCAGCCAGCTTAGCTAGCTTGATGAGTTCAGGGCCACCAGGGGATCCTGCCTCCATAGATAAATAACTAATATAAAGAAGCTGTCCCCTGGCCTCCGCATGCACATTCACCCACACACACACTGGAGAGAAAAGAAGGACAAGTGGCCAGAAGTCACCAAACCTACCAGCTTGCCGGTTGTCAAGAAAACCTTGTTTCTCAGGACAGTGGGAAACTCTGGGAGATACTGACCATGACCTGAATCACTCTTCCCGTCCCGAGGGGAAAGCGGGACAGCGGAACGCTGACACAGAGCAAAGAGAACTGTTGTAACTGCGGGTGGAGGTCTGTGCCAAGAGTCCGGTTTCCCCGAGGGAAGCGTGACAGGCAGTCTCCCACACTCGCCACCTGCCTTGCTCTGCTCTGAAATGCCACAAAGGTAAGAACAAAGCAAAACCAAGAGCACTGGCCCGGCGGGGTCCTAGATCTATTCTCTGCAAGCCCTGGTGCTTCTGGGTAATTCCAGGAACAATGACTCTCAGATGTTAACAGTGTGCAAAGGACAAGGTGGCCTACATACCCAGCACACTCAGCAGGTGTCAGAGCAGCTGAGTAGGGCTTGTCAGCGTCTGGCCTGTGTCCTCTGCTGGCCTCCACCAGCAAGGTGTTCCGCTTACAACCATGGCCCAGTCCTGCTAGTCAAGAGCGGGGTCCTGAGAGTCCTGTTGCCCCCTAAGCCTGACATCCTGCCTGACTCTCTAACGTGTGTCTCCCCTTTACCCGGCAAGCAGGGAGATCTGGGAGAGGCTTCTCAAAGACCCAAGGTCTCATTTTCCAAATGCTAACTAAGGCACAGATGGACAGCCGTACTTCAGGTCAGACCCCTGTGTGCCCTGCAAGTGGCAGGGAGGCACAGAAGCTCCCTGTCCCGTGGAAACATGCAATGGCGGGGGCGGAGCCCATGCTTTAACATCCAGCAATAAACACACAAAAGACATACACATGACAAAGCACAAGACCCTGTGAGAATCTGGGGACAGAAGTCTAGCTTGGGTAACGTGCTGGGCTAGTCTGTACAAGGCTCTGAGTTTGGTCTCCAGCAAAGAGCAAAAACAAAACAAAAAGGCACAAGGAGTCGAAGAGATAGTTTAATTGTTAAAGTACTTGCTGTACAGTCCGGTGGCGATGACGGCGCACGCCTTTAATCCCAGCAGTTGGGAGATTGAGGCCGGTGATCTCTGTGAGTTCAAGGCCAGCCTGGTCTACAGAGCAAGTTCTAGGACAGTAGACAGAGAAACCCTGTCTTGTCAAACAGGTACTTGCTATGTCAGGGTGAGGACCTGAGTTCAGATCTCCACTCTGTATAAGAGTCAGGTGTGGTGGCGTGTGCCAGGCTATAACCCCAGAACTGGGACACAAGGCCAGAGGGTCCCAGGGGCTTGCCCAGCCAGAGCACTCCAGGTTTGTGGGAGACCCTGTCTCAGAAAGTCAGGTAGATGGTTGGTGGGGTTGGGGGGTGTCTCAGTGGGTTAAAACTCCTATTGCACATGCAAAGGACCTGAGTTCAAATCCCAAGAACCTACACAAAGCAGGTATGGCCCATCGCATCTAGAACCCCATCAGTTCCACTGTGAGGTGGGGTGACAGGTAGGAAGATCCCCGGGAGCCTAAGGGCCAGATAACTTGCTGTACACTACAATGGACCAAGAAGAGACTTTGTCTCAGATGAAGTAGAAGGTGAGGACAGACACCCGAGGCTGTCCTCTGACTGCCACACTCAAGCTGTGGCATGTGCATACCCACACTTACACACATTACACACGCATGCACGCACACACAGGTGGAAAGTGATCAAAGGTGTCCAATGCTAAGCTGCTAAGCTCTGTATCCACACATAGTGTGTGCATCTGAATACCAGCACACAAACATGCATACACCACACATGTCTAAGAGTCCAAACAAACTAGACCATCCATCTGTCCCCATCTAATTCTGAAGCATGCCTTCACTGACTGCTATCTCCTTTCCCGGTTCCCATCCAACCTCTGAGTTTCTTGAAGTCTCTAAATTGTGTCAGGTTAACAATGTGCAAAGGACAAGGTGGCCTATATACCCCAGCACATTATTGTCAACCTGACACAATTTAGAATCACCTGAAATGAGGGAGCCTCAACACGAGTTGCCTCCATCAGACTAGCCTGTGGCCATGTCTGGAGGAATTGTCGGTCTGGGCTGCATAAGGAAGCTAGCTGAGAATGAACCAGGGAAAAAGCCAGGAAGTAGCATTCCTCCATGGTTTCTGCCCTGACCTCCCTCAATGATGGACTCGGATCTGGAAGCATTAACAGAAATAAACCCTTTCTTCCCCTAAGTTGCTTTGGTCATGGCATTGAACACAGCAACAGAACATAAGCAAGGACAGCCTCCTTCACTGGTTCCTTGTGTCCATCTAGATAAAAGAACTTTGAGCTTCATCCTCAACCATTTTTTTCCTCCTCCCATCTCCCCAACATTCCAACACCCAAATTGTGTTTCGAGCATGGCTCCACCCCTCAAAAACCCAACCCTCCAAATATCCCATCCCCAACAGCCCAGATTCCATGTTTCAGATCCAGCCAGTCCACATCTGAACCCATGCCCTACAGTCAGAGCCTTCCTTTGAAGTCCTTCCCCTGGGCCGTGGCATCGTCATGCAGGACAGAAATGGAGGGGTCCACAGAGCTAAGGCCTAGACACCCTCCCCTCAGCCTTCCCTGCTTCTGTCCCAGTGCAAGCCTGTACAGATACAGTACACTCCCATCACTCGATTCTTCACACGCGTCTTCTCCATCTGTGGCCTCATGGGAAGCCTGTATTAGCTGATTCCCTGTCAGCTCCTATGTCTGGCTGGTTTCCCATCCCGTACACTCTATCTCCTGGCAACTACCTCGCCCAACCTGATCCTGCTGCCAAGGTCATGGTCCAAGTCTCACCATTCCCTCCTGCAAGACCACAAAGAGCTCTGCCGACCCAGTCCAGCTGCCTCCACTGTCCTGTCTTTCTGGAAGCTACTCTAAATAGAACACCCAGGCATGAGACCACGTCAGTCTTCAGCTTCAGAAGACTGAAAGCCACTTAGGGCCGCACTCAAGAAGCCAACAGCCTTCATCTGGGGCTGACTATTAACCCGACACCTGGCCATGGTCCTCTTAGCCAACTACCCCACAGGCTCCAGCATTTCTCTGGCTCTTATCTGGTTTTGTTCAGTTGCTACCACCATTAGTCAGGGTCATCACAGAGTTTCTGGATGAAATTCCTTCCACAGGAAAAGAGCCAAGACTGTGGTGCAAATGATAACACACAAGAGACCAGCCCCTGCGCCCACTGGGTTCCCATGACACACCACCAGCACCTGCTCCTCTCTGCAGTCCGCTCTCACACTTCCCGTGGGGATGGATTTGGATATTAGCCCTCTAGGCCTTGCTTTAACTCCATTTCAGTGTTTAACTCTTGCGACAGTGTCAGGAGAGAGCAGGAGAGAGCCACGCACACACAATCTGAACCTGAATTCTCCTGGTGACCGCTGAATCTACAGTCACTAGCCCAACTGCTCCACAGAGAACAGGTTAGATGAACGCCGGCCCAAGGAGCCAAGCATCGATTTTGTTCAACTCCAGCCAGGTCAAATTGAGAGAAGTACCACGGGGGTCTGACCTTTTTCTACAAGGACACCAAAGACACAACTAGCTCCAGAACAGGGTCACAGAGTGACCACACAAGCTTAAAGGATACATGCCCAGAATGACTGCCTCAAGGCATTTGATAGGCAAGGATTCTCGGGTCATCTCTTTCGCCGTTTCCATTAACCTGTGGGACAGAGCACAACAGAAGATCTCAGGACTTGGGCATTTATGTAGTCACTTTGACGGTCCGTCAGTTCATCCGTCTGTCGGTTGGCCTGTCTCCACACTAGGCACCATGCAGAAATCTAAACAGAAAAGGAACAACTCAATTCCCAGGGGAGACCCCTAAACACATGTGCACTTGACAGAACTAAGATCTTCAAGTCCACAGGCTCCTCCCAGTTACCTCAGAGAGGGCCAAGTTAAACCTCACAACATCCTCCCAATCTGGCCTTAACGGACAAGTAAGACAGGCCTCATGAGTGAGTTCTTAGGCCTCTGCCATCCTGAAAGTCAGTCTGGTCTGTGTTTTTTGAGTTAGGGTCTCACTATGTAGCCCCGGCTGGCCCGGAACTTGGTATGTCCAGGCCAGTCTCAAACTCAGAGATCCACTTGCCTCCCAAGTGCTGGGATTAAAGATGTGGGTAGCACACCTGGCCTGAGAGTCAGTCCTGATCACCCAGTTTAGCTGCCAAGAGCAGCTAGTCCTCAGCTCTACCCACAGTCTGGCCCTGGGGCACCTCCACCCTCTACAGACCTAGGAGACGGAGACAGAGGTTGAGAGAGGGCACTGGTGGCTCTCTCACAGGAGAGAATGCAGCACTTACCCGCTCAGAGGTCTCATTTTCCTGATTTCAAAGAACTGGGTCCCTGTGTGATTGTATCTGTGTGGAACATGTAAAGGCAAAGTGACGAACGCTCCAAAGTCCTGGTCACCCAGCAGAGAGCCACACAGACTCGCATTTCTCAAGGGGATAAGGGAGTAGTCGCTTTTCTAGCCAGTGGCAAGGGGACCAACAGCCTGGACACTTCATTTCTTCTTCCCCTTTTTATTTTAAAGATTTATTTATTTATTTTATATATATGAGTGCTCTATCTGCATGTATGACTTTATGCCAGAAGAGAGCATCAGATCCTACTACAGATGGTTATGAGCCATCACGTGGTTGTTGGGAATTGGACTCAGGACCCTCTGGAAGAGAAGCCAGTGCTCTTAACTGCCAAAAATCTAATTTCTAAATGCACTTTTGATAGTACCTCATTTCAGTCTGCCCTGTGTCCCAGTTACTTGACCACATGTCTAAATCATGTGCTAGACTAGAAGCCCTGGAGAGTTGGGACCATTCTTTTATTATCTTTGGATCACCCATAAAGCCCAGAAGAAGCTCAACATACACAGGTTTAGCAAACGTTATTAAATGGAATAAGTAAGTGAATTCATTGATGAGTGGGCAGCTCAGTGGATAAACAAGTGGAAGGATAGAAAGGAAAGAAAAAGTAGATGCACAGAAGGACAAATGGATGGTAAGACGATAGAAGAGGAGGACAATGGATGGACAGATGGATAGGCAGATGATAGAAGAGAGGTAAACGGGTAAATAGGGAGGTGGATGGGAGGATGGGTGGAAAGATGGATGGATGATGGGTGGATGGAGGACCAGATGGTGGATGGATGGATGGAAGGGTGGATGGATGGATAGATGGATGAATGGATGGATAAGTGGACAAAAGGATGTATATATGGTATGTATGGGATGACCGATGTATCAATGTATGGACGAAAAGATGGAGGAGTGGATGAATGACAGACTTTTCAATAGCATAAAGAACTTAACACGTCACTTATTTCACACCAACACTTGACACCACGAACCTAAACAGATGGCAACTACTATCCACATCCTGATTCTGACTGACTGCCCAATTCTCCAGAGCTATACCACCAAATACTCCCTCATGTCATGCTTTCTGAGACACAATTTTTTTTTTTAGCTTAACTTGATTTATGTTTTGCTTTTTTGCTTCAAACAAAAACCTATTTGTAAACTGGGTGCTGGGGGGATGCAGACAAAGAGCGACTTTGCTCTCCCAGAGCTGCTGTATCCAGTGGGGTGTGTAGGACTCACTCACTATGTGTACCAGTGACACAAGCAGCTTGGAGGGTGGGCACACCTCACACTGCCCTCCAGATGAAGGGCACAAATAAACAGCCTGTGACTCAAAAGCAGAATCCAGTCGTAGGCCATAGCTCATGATTTCCTGCCCCACTTCTGACTGCTGGATTGTGCTATGGGATCATGCTCTTGTACACTGTAAAGATTTGTCACTTGTGTTGGTTTAATAAAACAGATTGGCCAATAGGCAGGCAGGAAGTATAGGCAGGGTGACCAGACTAGGAGAATTCTGGGAAGAGGAAAGGCAGAGATGCATTCGTTAGCCAGATGCAAAGAAAGCAAGATAAGAATGCCTTACTGGGAAAAGGCACCAAGTCACATGGCTAAACATAGATACGAATTATGGGTTAATTTAAGTTGTAAGAGCTAGTTAGTAATAAGCCTGAGCAGTAGGTCAAACAGTTTATAATTAATATAAGTCTCTGTGTGTTTATTTGTGACTGAATGTCTGTGGAACTGGGCAGGATAGAAAATTCAGTCAGGACCAGGGGTCATATGAACTATCGCACCTTAGGAGGGGTTGACCTGGACCATGTTCATAGCAGTACAGGCTATATATATATATATATATATATATATATATATATATATATATTTTACACAGAAATGGTTAATTTAAATGTAAGAGCTAGTCAGTAATAAGCCTAAGTCATCAGCCAAACAATTATAATTAATATTAAGCCTCTGAATGAGTATTTTATAAGTGGCTGTGGGACTGGCAGGTGGGGCAGAAAAGCCTCCAGCTACAGTCAGGCACCCTAGGAACTACACACCAGGTCAGAAATAGAAACGTTTCTATTCTGCCTCCCTTGATCATGGCCCCAAAGGCCTGATGACCTGGTCCCCTATTCTCCCTTGTGATTTCCACTGTCTACTCTGAGGTCAGTAATCTTGGCTAATGGCCATCATTAATGGGTCAGAGGAAAAGCAAAAAGAGGACCCTTCAAGAGCAATAATGAGGACAAAGCCAGGTATTTGTGACAACTTTTCTATCAGTGGGAGAAAATGATATGCAAAATATATGCAAATTTGTCCCTGTGATACATATAGCTCAGCCAGGCTCATCATCCTTGGGAAGGCCTCATCCTAGATAGAAGCAGAAGCAAGAGCTGCTCTAACTTCAGGTCATCTGGAGTGTTTGGTGAGGAGTAAGTGACCACTGAAAAAGGACAGCTCTTCGGGCCTGAGTCCATGCTCCTCAGCCACCACCAACAATCCATGTAGGGTCTTAGTTTGGAGGTCAGCAGCAATACCCAATAACCTTGGTAGGGTCTGGGGCTGCCAGTCTTTCTCTGGAGAGAGCCACAGTCTCCTGAGGAGGAGTCAGGACTCCATGAGAAAGGTACCGCATAGGAAGGCGATGACCTATGAAGTGGAAACTGAGATGCTAATCAAGTAATCTGTTGGGGTGTACTGCAGCCCTGGAAGGTATGGGTGTCTGATCCCTTCAGGAGAGGCACAATCATTCTCGCCTGTGGCAGAGGCTTCCTGCTTCCTCAAGTTCTCTCAGCCTCAGGGTTGGGAAGGAGCAAGCAGAAAGCAAGCTGACATGCCAGGGGCCTCTCTGCAGAGTCAACCAGAAGCACAACCTCTGGAAAAGCACATGGAAGCTGGCTCCCCATCAGACTCCTAAGCCTAATAAAATACCAGAAGCGATCCTTAAATTTGTATCCACAAACAAAAATCCATATCAATGTAAAATACTTAAGACTAATAGTTGCTTTTTAAGTTTAAAAGTAGATTCAATGATCTACCCTTTTATCCTATCATTTCTGGGGGAAGAAGGAGAAGGAAAGCTAATAGGTAGGAAAAGGGAACAAAGACAATCAAGAAGTGGAAAAAACAGAAGGAATGGAAAGAAGAGGGGATGCCAGGGAAGGCAGAGGAAAGACAGGGAAGAAGAAAAGAGGAACTCACAAGCTCCCCGTGGATCAACCTTACCGCTGTGTGAGGGACAAGCCCTGGTCATTCTGGTCACTGCATGATGTACTCTGCTAGCCTGTGTGCTGCAAGCTCTCTCCCAAGGGTGCCCTTCCAACATCTTCCAGCCTACCAGAGCTCTGGCAAACCAGCAGGTGACAGACATGCCACTAAGCTTGCGATCACCATGCCCACCCCTTGTCCAGGGTGCTCAGCCCCTGGCTGAAAGGATACTGTAGTGTCTTCATGTAATTCTGGATGGCCTGGAGCCAGTCTGGGATCGTCATGGACAGCCTGTAGTTTGGGACCTGGGGAATTGAAGGCTACAGAGAGAAAGAGAGGGGGGCTCCTGTTACTGAGTCACTTCGGGCACAGCTCCTAGAGCAGGGCATGGGGCTGGACTTAAGAGCTGTCCCTGGGAGCACACATCTGGTGTCATCACCAGCAGCCACAGCCCCTCCCCCACAGCATCTCCCTCCTAAAACAGCTGTCCACCACTGAAGGGCCCTCTAGGCCCCTCTCCAAACATACGCCACTGTGCCATGGCTCTCTTATGGACCTCCTGATGCCGAGTGAACAGTTTGCCTTCTCTGTGGGGACATTGCCTTCTTGAGGCCAGGGACCATGTCCTGTGGAATATCCCAGGGAGTGGCCCAGGACACTCATCTTTAAATTTTTAGCATGTGGTCCCTTCTGCAGCCTGGCTAACAGTGACCTCATTATACGTGCTCCCTTCTTAAGCATCGTGGACACAGGACATGAGACAAACAGCTCCCAAGATAAATAACTACAGAAGAGTGGGTACCAGCCATGGGTACCATTTCTCCACACCACACACCTCCCATGCCCACTGCTTCCCTCCCTGAGCCTTTTCCCCAAGGACAAGATTGAGGAAGGCCCTCGGCTTGCTGACTCTCCCCAGGTAAGTGCTGTGCCCCTGCTTCATGAGGCACCCTCATGGCAGCCCAGCCAACTCTCTTCCCGCAAGTGCCTACAGTCAGCACTAAGCCAAACCACTCCCGAGAGACCAGGACACCAGCCAGACAGGAACACATTATGCTTGTTTATCTCCAATGACTCCTCGTCGTCTCCACGTCTGTGGTGGGCTTTGTCATTGGTGACTAAGGAACTTGGTCCTTACGAATGCAGGATTAAGGGAGGAGTCTCCTCTAAGGCATTAGCTTCTTCAAAGATGTAGAAAGGGCGAAAGGAAAGATTAGTCTCATCCTTGGAGAAAACAGGGCCAGCTTTGCAAATGGAAGGGGAAGCTGCTCGTGAAACAGCTGATAGAATGGGGCCAGCCTGGCTGGGCAGCAGAGCTGGGCACAGTGGGAGATGGGCACGCAGTGCTAAGCATGGGGTAGCCCACCCTGAGCATGGGGTAGCCCACACCGAGTATGGGGTAGCCCAAGCCAAGCATGGGGTGGCCCACCCTGAGCATGGGGTAGCCCCCACTTGTGCACCATTTCCACAGACATTCCCTGCCAATCGTTTCCTCTCTGTGCCTCTACTCAACCTTGGCTCTGAGGCATCCTAAATCCACAGAAACTGTCCCCTCAGCTGGAAGGAAAGCAGCTACACTTGGTATATCCCAGCCAAGGGGCTGTGTGTGAGTATGAGCCCAGTCCTGTGGACATGCATACAGGCCCAACTGTGAGCATAAACCCGGCCCTGTGGACACGCATACAGGCCAACTGTGAGCATGAGTCTGGCCCTGTGGACACGCATACAGGCCAACAGTGAGCATGAGCCTGGCCCTGTGGACACTCATACAGGCCAACTGTGAGCATGAACCCGGCCCTGTGGACACTCATACAGGCCAACTGTGAGCATGAGCCTGGCTCTGTGGACATGCATACAGGCCAACTGTGAGCATGAGCCTGGCCCTGTGGACACTCATACAGGCCCAACTGTGAGCATGAACCCGGTCCTGTGGACACGCATACAGGCCAACTGTGAGCATGAGCCTGGTCCTGTGGACACGCATACAGGCCAACTGTGAGCATGAGCCTGGCCCTGTGGACACTCATACAGGCCAACTGTGAGCATGAACCCGGTCCTGTGGACACACATACAGGCCAACTGTGACCATGAGCCTGGCCCTGTGGACATGCATACAGGCCAACTGTAAGCATGAGCCTGGCCCTGTGGACACGCACACAGGCCCAACTGTTTTACAAGCCATGTTTTCTCTCCAACTTCAACTCAAACTCCCTGTCTGGGAGAGTCACTCTGGAGAGAAAAAGGTTCCAATTTTAACATTTGTTCCCATGACTCGATTTGACACCCCCCCCACACACACACTCACACATAAACAGTTTTTCACACAAACTCACATGTGAATTCTCTGTCCGACCAACATTAGCAAGTGTTGAGACTTCCTTGTTTTTTCGCAGTGACGCCCACATGTCTACCAAGCCTACATAACAACAAACCAGAGGTTTCAAAGAGGTGGGAAGAGAAGGGAGGCTAAAGAACAGACACCCCCACCCAGCAACTCCATGTTGTAAGTGCTAGGCCAGGTTCAGAGCAGGAAGGAAGGGAGACAGATCCCATCACAGACATGTCAGGATGTGAGGGACGTGAGAGACCAAGTCCCCACACGGGTAGCCTGTGACTTGGGTCAGGGTCCATTTTGGGAGCTGACCACAGAGTTATTTCCACCCCATAGAGCCCATAGATCAGGGTGTGAAGCAGGACTCCAAAGGCAGCTGGGCCCCCAGAATAGCAGCCAACGGCGCCCAAGGGATTTAGGAAAACAGCTGCAATCACCTCAGCGGGCTGCGGCCACATTTGCTCTCAAGGAGGACAAATGCAAGTGTCCCCCACGTGGGCTGGAGCAGGGCTGTGGTCAGGAGAGCCAAGATGCTCTGTGGAGAAAACCATCAGCTGCTCTTCACACCCTCAAGTCAGGTGAGCTAGCTGCCTGGGGCAACTTTGAATAGTACCTTAGGCAGTCAGTGCTCCGGCTGGATCTGGAGTATAAACCAGAAGGGCCCCTGAGGTATAAAACGATGAATGTCCACAATGTCTCTCTCCTACCAGCTGGAGGCCTTGGTCCAGGACAGGACTCCTACAGCCTCCGCTTGCATGCAGGTAAAATAACAACACTACCCCTTCCGCCCTGGGAACTTATACAAAGGCAGCAGGGATGGGGCTATACATGGTACACGCAGGGGGAGCCGTGCCAGTATCCATCAGGAACATGTGAGGCTCAGAATCAGCATGGATCCTAGTTCCTAGGCATACAGCCCTGAGGTTTTGCTTCCTGAGGATATCTTTCTACTCGATAGGAGATAAGAACATCAACTCCATTGCCAAGTTCAACATGCTGATGAGGGGGTGGTGCCCTTAACTCATGGAGTCTTCATAGAGTGATAGAGCACATTAGACTCCAAGAAAAAGTGGGGCCAGCTCAGTGCCTGTGGATGGGTAGAACGAATAAACAACACTCCATCCTGACACAGGGAGATGCTAATCAGCTTTCAAAGACAGGCACGTGTTGGGGACACGCCGAAATGCAGGCGAACCCTGAAGCAAGCCAACCTCTAAACAGCCAACACTGGGCCGTGGTGACAGCTCAGCAGGACGTCTGCCTTTGCCACCAACCCTGAGTCTAATCCCCAAAGCCACACGGTGGGGAAGCGACCCACACCTGTCTGACAGCTCTAAAGGTAAATTCCATGTGATTCTTCATGCGTGAAGTTCCTAGAGTGGTCAGCTTCATAGACAAAGTGGGGAGTGGTTGCCAGGGAGTAAGCACTGGGCGGGCATTATTGGGTATGGCCGTGAAAGGCTTTGGAGATGCAGGCGGTGATGGAACCACGACCACGTGCGTGTTCTTTATGTCACAGAACTTTCTATCATCCGGACAAAGTACCTGAGATGAGCAGCTTATAGAGAACAAAGGTTGATTCTTTTTCTTACAGTTTCAGAGGTTTCAGGTCACGGTCACTTGTACCTGTAGCACACCCTTAGAGGGAGCATGTGGTAGAGAAGGTCCGGTCACCTCAGGGAATCCCAGAAACGAGAGGGGAAGGCGCAGGGGGTTGTTGTCTTCATGGCTATCCTAGCAGTAGCTGAAGAGCTGCAGCTGAGGGAATTCTGTCCCCTCAGGCACCGACTCAAAGTTACGAAGGGAGCATAACTAAATCTCTGTCCCTCTGAAGAACTCAAGACTGGAAGGTTGAGGTGGACTTCTGCTCCTCAGAGAGTCTGGACAGCAGGAAGCTCACCTCCTCTCCTGCTGGTGTCTCTCCAGAAGCCCTCCTGCTTCTCCTCGCCCCTCCTTAAAAACTTTCTCCACCGGGCTCCTTCCTACCACCTCCTGTCAGCTAGTTGCTGACCCAACCTCCTGACCACAGGGGAATTTCATTTAATCTCACACATCTTTGCATCATTAAACAAATATTCCAGAGCATAAACAAAGGCAACACACCTTAAACTAATATTCTACAGTAGGGGGTCATTGTCCCGATTCTAGGGCACACTCCCTAATGACCTAAATCCTTCCTCACCTCACTTCCAGCATCCCGGGCTGGGGGCTAAGCCTTCCATGGTGGGCCTTTGGGGCATTCAGAATCCAAACAGCAGCGGCCATATACTTCAAGGTAGGTCGCGTATCATGGATTTCACCACGATAAACAAATAAGGTCACAAAAAGTGGTTTACTAAAGGAGAAATGCAAACAGTGGCCCCCTGGGAAGGGTTAAGTTCACTAATGACACAAACCAAAGCCCTGTGAAATGTCATCCTCCTTCTTTCCCTGCTGGTGGCACGCTCTGAAAGGCAGGCCCAGGGCTGGTGAGGAAGCCCAGGGAAGTTTGAAGGATGTGGAGAAAGAGGCTGTGGGGGTAAGCAGGGAAGAATAAGCAGAGTGACAGAGAAGACTCTGGCGGTCTGCCTCTCCTCTTTCCTTCTCGCCAAACAAGAATGCTGACAGACGGCAAGAGGGAGTCCTGCAGGTGGGCACAGGTGTGTAACTGGCAAGACCATGAAGAAGGGAAGGGGAAGCCAGGCCTGGAGCCAGGGAGGCAGCAAGAAGCCCTGACTCAAGCAACCTTGGACAAGAACAAGGAGAAACCAAAGCATTTCTTTTACTGCACAGGCAGCAGGACCCTCCTGGGAACCGGAAGAAGTAGCATGAAACAGTCAGAATCCCAGAATGGCCCAGAACTCCTGCATCAAAGGGTGCAGCCTGGGGTCTGGGCAGAGGTCCCGGAGTCACACCTAGGGAAGATCCAGACGGTTCTGAATCCAGGCCATGGAACGGAGGGCGCACCCTGAGAGCACAGGGTGCAGGGGCAGAGCCTGCAGGAGTCTCCAGTCCCTGCTCACACTTCAGATCTCACCCTCTAATGTGAATTCTTTCCAAATTTAGAATCACCACGAAAATGAGACACACGCACAGAGGCTGCAAGAAACCTAGTGGCTTTTCTGACTAAGCCGCCCTGGGCTCTGGTCTCAGCAGTTGGGCTCTGGGCATCAGGACGCACGAGAGCCAGACTGAGAAGGGCCAGTTGCTCAGTGGCACCTGTCACCCTCTGTCACTCCCTGCCCATTCTGTGTAACTCCAATGACTCCATCTTTTCTTAAATTACCTCAGCAAAAGCCTGGATTGGACCTAGTCAAGTGTTCACTTGGGCTCAGCTACCACAGGTGGAGAAGGAAGATTAGTCACAGTGGAGAGAGGCTCTCAAGTAAAAACTGCCCACCCTGTCCTTTCCCACCCCCCGCTCCAGGAGGAGATACCCGGGCCTTCAGGCGGAACTTACTACAGTCCCTAACGGAACATCCTGTAGCTGAAGGGCGAGATCCTCTCTTGCCTCCTCGGTTCACAGTCTATGGATAAAGTAGTCAGTCTCGCCCAACTTCAGCACCATCCCGCCAGCCACCTCTGGCGCAAATGCCCTACAGTACGGTATTGCTTGGCTAAAGGAGGAAAACTTGGTCCCGGGAAGGACTGCCAAGCTCTGGCGTTGGCAAGGAATGACTTCTGACAGAGTAGCTTGAGACTTCCATGGCTGTGCCTGGGTAAGAACTAGGGCTTGGAGGATATTGAAGGCAGGAGCCAGGGCTGAGGATGGAGAACCAGCTATTAGACTAGAGTTCCAGGAGCCAAGGGCCAGCCTCAACATAGTGAATCTGAGGCTAATTTAGGCTATGTAAGAGCCTCTCAAAAACACAAATAGGCGCCGGGCGGTGGTGGCACACGCCTTTAATCCCAGCACTCGGGAGGCAGAGGCAGGCGGATCTCTGTGAGTTCGAGGCCAGCCTGGTCTACAAGAGCTAGGTCCAGGACAGGCTCTAAAAAAGCTGCAGAGAAACCCTGTCTTGAAAAAAAAAAAAAAAAAAAAAAAAAAAAAAAAAAAAAAAAAAAAACCAAAAAAAAAAAAAACCACAAATAGGCAATGTAGTAAAGTGAAATCTTACGCTCTTATTCAAGTTTAAAGACCCATTTGTCACCAGGGGGTGGTGGGACATGCCTATTAGCCCAGATACAACCAAGACCCTGTCAAAGAATGGGGAGGGGGCTGAAGAACACTGGGCTCAGCTGCCAGCACCCATATGTCAGCTCACAACTCTAACTCCAGTTCTAGGGGACCAAATCCCTTCTTCTGACCTGTGAGGGCACAGACACACATGCCGGCGAAACACCCATACACAGAAAATCAAATTTTAAAAGTTAAAAAAATAACCAGGTGGTTTTTGCACATGCCTTTAATCCCAGCACTTTAGGAGGCAGAGGCAGGCGGATCTCTGTGAGTTTGAGGCCAGCCTGGACTACAAAGTGAGTGCCAGGACAGCCAGGGCTACACAGAGAAACCCTGTCCAAAAAAAAAAAAAAAAAAAAAAAAAAAAAAGGCAGGAGGATCTCTGAGTTAAAGGCCAGCCTGGTCTACAGAACAAGTTCCAGGCCAACCAAGGGTCCAGAGTGAGACCCCTGCCTCAAAAAAAAAAAAAAAAAAAAACCAAAAAGCAAACAAATAGCAACAACCACAAATCTAACGCAGCCCACAGCCTACACTGGGCTAAGGGCATCCTGACTTAGCACCAACTGTCACCAGGCTCTCATATAAAATACAAGAATATTCTCCTTTTCTTTCTTGAAACAAGGTCCCAATACACATTCCAGGCTGGCCTTGAACCTGTTGTGGGGCCCAAGATGACCTAGAACTTATAATTCTCTTGCATCTCTCCCCTAAGTACTGAGACTATAGGAAGGAATTCACCACCATGCCTGACTGGAACATTCTTTTATGAAAAGAAAGCACTCAGCTATAATACTGGAAGCATGACCTCAGTAACACTTAGCATACTGCACCTTGTATGTATTCATGCCGAGGACCACCTGGTGGCAAACAAGCCAAGGTTCCAGAAAAAGCAGACTGGCACAGGCAAGAAGAGAATGAAGAGGAAGAAGAAAACGAGGAGGAAGATGAGGGAGGAGGAGGCAAAAGGAGAAGGAAGGAGGAGAAAGGGAAGGAAGAGGAGGCCACAGAGAACAGAGGCAGGGGGTCACTGTCTTGTACTAATCCCCCCTCAGAAGGACTTGAATGAGACATCTTCAGCAACACAAAGATCCGATGCTTGTTCCCACAGAGAAGGGCTTCCTCACGTGGAACTGGGGGGACGATGAAGGCACAGTGAGGGAGGTGAGGGAATCAGAAACCCAGCCCAAATAGTGCCATTCGCCCTCTGCTCCCTCTGGCCAACTCTTCCATGTTTAAGGACTCTGGAGGACCATGACGAGGAGAGAAAGACGAACTCAGAGCCCGGGCTGTCTGTGTTCAAGAGCAGAGATCGTTCCTGCTGATGCTCAGGCATCAGCTTCTCACCAGACAAGCTGCAATCTGGACAGAATAAATACCCTGCCTAGCAGAGTAATAAAACACAGTGGAGCGGGGAGCGGGGAGTGGGAGCGGGGAGCCTCCTCCACTTCCCCAAGGGCGCACACAGCCTTCTGGTCTGCAGGCTTGCATGCTCAGCTGTGGCAGGCTAGGACCTGACTACCGCATGGCTCTCCTCAGGTAGTGATTCCTGCATCTTCTCAGGATCCTCCTCAGCAAACAGGGTCCCTAGGGTCCGGGCCAGCCATCTCCATAGTGGCACACCGGGCTTTCAGCTAGCCTGCATTTTGCTATTTTATATAACAGGACACTCCCACCAGGGAACATCTTCCCTCTGTAACCATATCCTTGGTCACCGAGTTCAATCGCTGGCTGGCTGGCTGCTCTCCAGAGTAAAAAGAGAGCTTCACTTGGCCTCTTCCTTTACCCGGGGAGACTAATTCATCCTGTGTACTGGAAAGTCCCTTTTAAGCCACAGCCAAACGCTTCCCGTTTCTCCCCTTGGTGCCAGATAAACTGGAAAGAGACAGTTCACTGTTTCTGCAAGTTCCAGAGGTAAAATCACTGTCAGAGAGAGAGAGGGGGGGGAGAGAAAGAAGAGAGGAGGGGAGGGGAGGGAATAAGAGGAGAGGAGAGGAGAGGAGGGGAGGGAGGGAAGGGGAGGGGAGGGGAGGGGAGAGAGAGAAGAGAAGAGAAGAGAAGAGAAGAGAAGAGAAGAGAAGAGAAGAGAAGAGAAGAGAAGAGAAGAGAAGAGAAGAGAAGAGAAGAGAATTGGGCAAAAGTCTAGAAATGATTCACGCTGAGGAGTCTGGCTGGTTGGTTACAAGTTCACTCCATAAACCATTTGCTAGGGGAACAGGGGAAGAGCAAAAGACTCCACGGAGGACAGGAGGAGTGGACTTGGGGTTCTATGCTTTCTTGGAGTGGCTTGGAGTTGACTTGGTGACACTAGCTTTTGATGAAGAAGATGTTACAGGGGCTGGGTACCTAGTGGATTTTGGCTCAGCCTAACCTTACATGGTCAAACCAGCAAGCCTGCTGCCTGCCCCTTCTGGCAGCGGAACAGGGAGACAGGACTCAGTAGCTGGACTTGAGGTTGCTTCTCCCAGCTATGCCCTGGCTGAGTCGGTCCCATCCCACCCATCCGGACCATCCCACTTTCTCCCAGCCGCGCCACTGACCTTTGCCAGGAAGGCAGCATTTCTGATGGCGCCCACCATCTCTCCCCCTTTGGGGTGGACCTTGGCGACATGCAGCCACATCCGCTCCCAGGTGTGGCTGTCGATCGGAAAGCCACTCTTGTTCACGTGGAACAGCACCCCGCCGTCTTTGTCCTCCTCCTCCGAGCCCCCACTGGTGGCGAGGCTTACTGGCCGCGCGTGGCTGCTCCGGGACCGGGTGCCTTTGGCGCTTTTGGGGTGGGGGCAGCGATGAGTGTCCGCGGCGGAGCCGGTCATGGTGAGGGGCACGCGGCGGGGGACTTGGGCGCGCCGGAGATCAGAGCCCCGCGGGGTTGGCCTTCATCTCTCACGGCTGCAGGACGCGCTAGGGAAACTGCCGGGCTTCCCACTCACTGGCCGGGCCTGAAAGCAGTGGAAACAGCACACACTGCGACTCAGACAGGCAAGGGGGCTCCCGCCCACCCCCAGCCTCCCTGCCCCAGACCCACCCCCTTAGGACTAACGCGAGCCTCTCGCCCGGCGGCGGATTACCTAGCAAGGCGGCTGGAAGGGCGCCACGAAGACTCACACCCAGCGGCACCCGGGGATGGGGAGGCATGCAAGGAGCACGGGGTGCAGAGAGGACGGGATGGGAAGAAGAAAGACAGCTGTGTAGCAAGAAGACACGAGGGTACCCTCCAGGCTCCACTCATTCCCGGGTCCCCAGATGTGGTGGATCGCCACCGACCCACAAGCCAGCCGGCACGTGAGTACCCAGTGCTGGCGCGAGGGCGCCGCAGCAGTTTCTGCTTGCTAAGGAGGCCTGGCGTCTTCCCGGAAGCCCCCCAAACCCTGGCGCGCGAGGGGCGGCTCCAGCCGGGGTTCCCGGGCAAGCGCAGCGCCGCCCCCTTCCCTCGGGTCCCGCGCGGGCACCGTGAGTGACAGCTGCGGGTGGTCAGAGCGCGCGCGCGCGGGACACTGGGACCCACCTCGGGCCAGCCGGCCTCATTGCTGCAGAGGGCTGCTGGAGCTGTGGAGAATGTTGGCTCATTCCATCGCCCATTCTCGAATGTTATTCTGTGACATATAACCGAGTCACCCGGGCAAGCCGCCGATGTTCTGGAAGCGTCCATTGGACACTGCAACAAAGAGGGGCGGGTCTCGGACTCGGGACTCTACAACCCGGAGCTGTGCAGCTCTGTGATTGGCTCCAGGGTCCCCAAATGGGAGGGGATCGGAGTAAGGGAAGGTGGGCTGCCACGCGAAATCCGATGCTGCGTGTCCCCGCGGAGCCTGAGTGACTCTCCAGGAACTAAGGTCCAGTTTCGCTGGGGCGGAGGCGCAGCGGCGAAGGCCCCGAGATGGGACTTGGAGGACTTTTCCTCCCCCCCCCCCCAATTTTTTCCTGAGACAAGGTCCCCCAGCCCCCAGGCTGGCTTCAAACTTGCTAGGTAGAGAAGGATGACCTTGAACTCCTGGTGTCTCCCCTTTCAATCGCTGGAATTACAAGGGCTTTACAAGTCCCGTTCATGTATGCTGGGAATTGTACCCAAGGTTATGCTAGGCAAGTAAGTACTTTACCAAATGAACTACCTCCCCAGCCCTGAAATACCCCCCCCCGTGTGTGTGTGTGTGTGTGTGTGTGTGTATACACACAATGTGTGAAGATCGCAAGACAACGTGCTGGTGTTCATTCTTGCCTTACACCATGTAGGTTTCAGGAATCAAACTTAGGTCCTCAGACTTGGTGGAAGCTAGCACCCACTGAATCATTTCATCAGCCAAAATACCTTTCTTTAATGATAGTATCTTGTTCCTTCTTCCCTTCTTCATCCCCCCCCCCCCCATTCCTCATTCTGGATCTTCTTCCTTTTTGAGAAAGAACAATAAGGGGAAGTGGGAAAAGCCACAGACCACTGACCCTGAGGCTCAACAAGTCTAGGTTTGCCCCTTGCTGAGCTGTGTAACCCTAGATACAGTTTGTCTGCTCTGGACCTTCACATCTCTTTCTGAAGGGAGGAAAACCGGAGCCCTCCTCCCTAAGTTCCAGCTCTCAGGTCTTGTGACTGCAAACTGCTATCTCCTGAACACATAAGAGTCTGACTGGCATAGCCTGGCTCTGAACTGGAGGACAACAGCCTAGCTTTAAACAGGTGAGTCAGCTGTGCCAACCATGGAGAGAAACGAACCTCCCTGCTGGACACTACCGGGAAGAGCCCTGCACAGGGGTCCATTTCTGATGGAGCTCGGAATGGAAACCTCAAGAGGTAGGCAGGGTGGGAGCCAGGATAAGCAGAGGACCAGAGACGGTGTTGGGGACTGCAGACCACCAGACCTTGAATTTCCTGTAAATGATTTGTTTTCCTCTGCTCTGAGCACGAGACCCTGATGGCAGGGGAGTGGGTTCTGTTGGCTTTCAGCTGAAAGATCCCAAGAGCTGGGGCATGACCAGAGACCTATATCAGCTGACAATAAAGTTTGTTTCAAGGATGACCCATGTCTCTGTGTGTCTTTGTGTGTTTAAATCTCCAGGCTCTTGCCCGAGACTCACGAACTGCCTCATAGTGCAGGCACCGCCCTACAGGCTTAGTACTATAGTACATGTAGTAGCATGGACGGTACAAGAGGGGACCTGGTTTTCAGACCTGTCTGGACAGAGCCCTGGCATGGGATTATGTAGTCAGCGCTGAGCACAGCAATGCCAGTCTATGTGGACAAAGGCAACAGGCCATACTGGAACTATGTCATCAGGACATGGGCAGCAAGCACACAGGGGAAAGAATGGGGACACAGAAGGACAATGGGAGGTGAGGGAATCTCATTCCTAATTAAGAGGATGCCAACCTCGGAGAGTGATCTGTCTTCTCATCTCAAACATCCTCCTCTCTTTCTGCAGTTCATCCTTTAGACCCTTTCTCCCCTGCCACTTCCCTGGCTCCCAGTGCAGAAGAGAACTCCAGGACAAGCACATGTGTGGATCAGGATTTGGTCTGCCGGCCCCTTAGGGAAAACAACTGACTCCCAAGGCGAACAAGCTGGTTGACCAACAAAAGAATGGCAAAGACCAGGTGTGCCACCATTACGGCGACTTCTGCTGTCCACACACAGGCCAAGTCCAACCAGCACCCATCATCTTGTGCAGGCGGAGCCAGAATCCTGATTTAACCCAGACAACAGAAGAGGTGTGTGCTTTCCCTTCCTGCTCTGAGATGCTCCACAGCTCCCGGACAGTGGAGGAGAGAGCATTTGCTGACCGTCCCCAGGATTCTGGTTGCTGATTCCTTCTTCCCACAGATGGAATGAGCAGCGTGGCCTGAGAAGACAGGCACAAGATTTATCAACTTTTCTAACGAGGTCGATGCAGGCTCCTGAGTGAACTTGCTGCCCCAGGGGCCCAAGACCTCTTCACTGAGAGCTGTGCTGAGCAATGAGAGTGGGCAAGGGCCAGAGTCCCAATATCCCACTTAAAGGGCGTCCTCAATGACCCAACTTCCTTTTGTTAGACCTGCTGTGGGTTTGGATGGGAAATGTCCCGCCATAGGCTGCTGTGTTTGAATGCTTGATTTCCAGCTGATTCCACTTCAAACCTTTAGGAGCTGGAGCCTCCCTTGAAGTGGGTTATTGAAATTAGAAACTGAGGTTTTATAGCCTGTGCCCACTTCCAATCTGCTCTCGTTTCTTGTTCCTCCTAGATCTGGGGTGAGGGTCCCAGGTGCATGCTCCTGCCACCATGGAGCCACCCACCATTATGATGGACTGTGTCCCCTCAAACTGTGAGCCAAAAATTAACGCTTTCTCTCTTAAGTTGTGTGGTGTTGAGTAAGTGGTCGCAGCTGTGAGAAAAAGCACCTAATACAAATGCCTTTCTCCTGAAGACGCTTCAGCTCCCGACAGCACCATGGCCCGGCAATCAGGACCAGCAAATGATATCGAGGGACCCAAGTCTGTAGTTTTTCATTCAATACAGTGGCTGCCCCTTAAGCAACTGCTGTCCCAACTGCAATTTCAACTCTGGCTACAGCAGTGGTTTGGCCACACTGCTCCCAGCCAGGTGGGAATTCTGTTCTCTCAGGCACCGTCTCTTTCACAGCTGCTGAAGGAAACTATCTAAATCTCTACGCTTCTATAGAACTCAGGATTCAAAGGTTGAGGTGAAATCCTCCTCCTTGCTCAGAGAGGCTGAGTAGCAAACAGCTAACCTTCTCTCCTTGCTTGTGTCTCCCGGAGAAAGGAGCCCTCTTTGTGCTCGGCCCCCACTAAGGCACCTTCTCCACTTAGTTTCTCCCCACCACTTCCTGTCAGCTGGTTGCTGACTCAAGCCTCCTGACCTCAGGTTAATTCTATTTAATCAAGCAAATATAACACATCTTTGTATCATTAACAAAAGCAGCAGAAGCGAATGTAATACACCTTTACACAGTTAAAATAATATTCCACAACACAAGCCATAAAGTATGAGAAAACCCATCCAAAGAGCCTAGTATGTGTGAGCTGGGCCTCATTCTGAGTCTGAGACACTAGACGCACAGATTTGGAGACATCTGTGCCTAGTATGTCTCACTGTCTGTTAGTCAAGACTGAGAAATGACGGTAGTTACCCAGAAAAAAGAATAAGCATTTGGGATAAGTCACGGGCATATGAAGGGGAACGCAGCTTAGTGGAGTGGGAGGAGGTGCCTGGCACACAGGAGAAACTGGAGGAGTTTCTCCCCCTGGTCGCATGGAGGGAAATGCACACAGTTGTGGGCTGAAGTTTATGTGTCTTTGCAATGACTCTGTGTGCTGATGTTCTAACCTTCAAAACCTCAGAATGTGAGATCTGGAAATATTGTCACTGAGATGTAATTAGTTATGATGAACTCATACCAAAGAGGTTGGGATCCACTCGAATATGGAAGATAGACTCATGAGTGGAAAATTTAGATGCAGGGACAGCTGGGTACATGAGGAAAACATGGTGTGAGGATTGGAGCTACATTCCCAGGAATTGAAGCCAGGAGAACGAAGTCAGGAGAACAATGTAGTGCAGACTGGCCTCAGTGCCTTAAGAAGGAGTGGGCCTCACAGAGGCCTGGTTCCAACAGGGCAGGTGGTCACCCGGTGTAGCCCACGCTGAGTTCACTGCTGGTCAACCTGTGTAGACCATGCTGAGTTCACTGCTGGTCACCCAGTGTAGACCACACTGAGTTTACTGCTGGTCAACTGTTGTAGCCCACGCTGAGTTCACTGCTGGTCACCCAGTGTAGCCCACGCTGAGTTCGCTGCTGGTCAACTGTTGTAGCCCACGCTGAGTTCACTGCTGGTCACCCAGTGTAGACCATGCTGAGTTGACTGCTGGTCACCCAGTGTAGACCACGCTGAGTTCGCTGCTGGTCAACCAGTGTAGACCATGCTGAGTTCACTGCTGGTCACCAAGCCCACGCCGAGTTCACTGCTGCTCTGACAAGCTGCATGGCACTGGGCTGCTGGGACTCAGCTAAGGTCTGGGCACTGGCTGAGATGTAAGGAGTAATCGCTGTGCTGAACTAGAGAAACAACTTTTTCATACAATATCAACACTAATATTGTGTAAATCATGAGATTCGGCAAGACTGGTCTAAGACAGCAGGAGGAAACACCAGGCCGAGAGGTCCACCCGTATTTCTGTATTTTCCTTTGACCTTTCAAACTCGCCTTCCTCAGGCTTAGCTACAAGCACCTTAACCTACTGAGCCATTTCTCTAGCCCCCACCTTATTTTTTGAGGGTCTCTCATCAAACCTGGAACTCACTGCTTCACCTAGGCTGATGGTGAGCCCCTGCAACCCCCTTGTCCCTGCCCCACTAGCCTAGTACTGGGGCTACAGGCCTGCACAACCACAAGGCTTCATTACTTTGTTTTATCTTTCTTTGGAGAGGGGCTCTGTTGTGTCGATTAGTCTGCATGCCTTTGCCTCCCTGGGACTGAAGGCAGGTGCCGCCATAGCCGGCTCACAATATTTTCACACAGCTCCTGGACATCTGACCCTAGTTCTCTGCTTCCACAGTGAGCATTTTATCCACTTTACCAACAAAGCCATCTCCAGGATCTCCATGGCACCCCGCCTGGTTTTCTTTCTTTCTTTCTTTCTTTCTTTCTTTCTTTCTTTCTTTCTTTCTTTCTTTCTTTCTTTCTCTTTCCTTCCTTTCTTTCCTTTCTCTCTCCTCCTCCTCTTCTTCTTCTTCTCCTTCTTCTTCTTCTTCTTCTTCTTCTTCTTCTTCTTCTTCTTCTTCTTCTTCTTCTTCTTCTTCTTCTTCTTCTTCTTCTTTTCTCTTTTCTTTTTTGAGACAGGGTTTAGCTCCTGACTGTCCTGGAACTTGCTTTGCGGACCTCAAACCCCAAGATCTGCCTGCCTCTGCCTCCCAAGTGCTGGGCTTAAAAGTGAGCACTTGCCACCGCCCAGTGTACACCCCTTTTTCTTTTTAGCAGCAAGAGAAAGGAAAAAATTGATTTAAACAATAATCACAGGCATTTCCATGCTATCTTTGTCAAAGAGCTGTGTTTCTGGTCATACATGAGGTCTTGTGTTCAGTGCTCAGCAGTGAAAAACAAACTCAAAACTAACCCCACTGTGTGCTTCTCTAACTTGTCCCTCATGTGGTGGCTGCTGGAGGAGGGGGAGCATGAAAGAGAGTCAGCAACTAAAAACCTGAGACCAGAACAAGGGCAGAAGTTGGGTCCCCGAAACCTACAGGAGGCATCTGGGGCCCTGGCATCGGTCCTTCCTAGGGTCCAGCATCATAAGGTTCTTTGAGGACATTTGGCTAGAACGAGCAGACACATAAGACTTTCTTGGATGACAGTTACTGTTTGTGCAGGGAAGAGGGTCACCCACTGTTAGACGACAGCCTTCTCTTACAATGGCCGTCTGTGAGGAGCCTGCTGGCCTCTCCCGACTCTGTGCTAGTAGTAGGCTCCGTGCCCACTTGCAGGAAGACAGAGAATTCTGAGCCACTCTGGGCTATGTAGAAAGAATCAACATCAAAAAGAAAAAATTCACAGAATACCCCTAGCCTCTCAAACATCCACCTGCCCCAGTTCACCTCAGAAGAGCTCAGAATGCTTCCCCAGCCTGAAGGCAGACAGAACCATCCTCCACAAAGTCTGTTTCGAGTAAGCTCAGGCGACTATGAATGTTTCCTCTTTTGAAAACTGGTCCAGCAGCACCCACCTCACACAAGTTCCCAAACATCCCAACTAGATGCTGCACCAGGAAGCAGTTGTGTAAGGAACTGTCTCACACTCAGCCTTAGCTCCAAGATGCTGAAGGCACACCCTCTCATGTCCAGCTGTCTCGTCGTTAAGACTTCGTGCTGTCAATGTCCTTGACTGTCAGCTTTACTACCGTGTGCTTGAAAGAGAGGGTTTTAAAGATGTTCTTTAAAATGGACGAGTGGTTAAGAGCATCATCGGCTGTTCTTCCAGAGGACCTAGACTCCATCCTCAGCCCTCACTGCTCACAGTGGTCTATAGTTCCAGTTCCAGGGGTTCTGACGCCCTCTTCTGGCCTCCATGGGACCAGGCACAAAAGTGGTGCACAGGCCGGGCGGTGGTGGCTCACGCCTTTAATCCCAGCACTCGGGAGGCAGAGGCAGGCGGATCTCTGAGTTCGAGGCCAGCCTGGTCTACAAGAGCTAGTTCCAGGACAGGCTCTAGAAACTACAGGGAAACCCTGTCTCGAAAAACCAAAAAAAAAAAAAAAGTGGTGCACAGGCTTATGTGTAGGCAAAACACACACATAAAATAATATTAAAAACGTTTTTCGTGTCTAGTTATTGTACACACTATGGGTTGTCTAAAGACTTTCTCAGTGTGTTGCATACTGTAACCAGGCCCACCACATCCCCCTTCTTTCCTGCTGCCTTCCCAGTGGTCCCCCTTTCCCCCCACCACATCGTACTCCTCTTCCTAACACCTTCCAGGTGCTTCCCCTTCTCCCCTATCACATCCCACCCTGTTTCCTGCCGTCTTCCCAGTGCCCTCCTCTCCCCCAGACTACCCCACTTCCACTCTTTATCACATAGAAGATGGCTTTTATTTATCCATATGAAATCCAGGATCCACCAGCGAGAGAAAGACATTGGCCATTCTGATTCTGAGCTATTCTGTGAACTAGAATGGTCTCCAGTGCACCCATTTTCCCACAAGTGACATAATTTCAGTCTTCTGTATAGCAGACTAAAACTCCATGTGTGCATCCCCCCGCATTCCCTTTACCCATTCTTCCATGGGAAGGTGCCTCACCTGGCTCCGTGCCTTGGCTTCTGCCTGTACTGCTGCAGTAAAGGATGCAGTATCTCTGTGGCTGACTTTAAGTTCTGTAGGTAAGGGGAGGACAAGTTCTGAAAGGCAAGTGTGCAGCCAGGGCTGAAGGGTGGAGGAAGACCAGGCATTAAGTGACAACAGTGGCCTCACCCTGGAAGATGGAAACCAAACAACCACTACCCACAGGGACAGGAGGTGCACCTAGTGAGCTTGCACCTATGCACCGACACTCCACGCCACACCGTGTGTAAAAACTCCAGTGGTCCCGTTTCTACTGGGTCTAACAGGGGTCCAAACTCTCTAACTGCCTTCACCACAGTCTGGGGGTGGAGTGGGGTGTTGGGGGGTTGTTTACTGAACACTCCCCATCTTCTTATCTGCCCTGGATCCTTTTTCTCCTGGAGCCTTCATCAGTGTATCAGTTTGGGCTTTTTGGTTTAGTTTTTTGTTTTGTTTTTGGTTGCTGGTCTGTCTGTCTTTCTTTCTTTCTTTCTTTCTCTTTCTTTCTTTCTTTTTCTTCCTCTCTCTTTCTTTCGTTCTTTCTTTCTTTCTTTCTTTCTTTCTTTCTTTCTTTCTTTCGTAAACTAAAACAGCATGTTTGTGTTCCAGAGCCATGAGTCAAGTACGCTGCTTGCCAGTTGTGAGCGAGAGGTCTCCTGGGGCTAGCACTCTCTTGGCAGAGCCAGAGGGAGCTCACCAGCTATGACAGAAAAGGTGGGGCAAGTCAGGAATGTCCACATCTTGTCTGAGAGCAGCTTGGGGGCATAGGGATGAGGTGCCTAGGACTGGACAGGAGGAAAGTAAGTGGGTAGAAGGTCAGTTGGGGTGGAGGAAGGCAGGCCAGGAGCAACCCAGCAAGGCTGAGGAGGGGCAGCAGCAGGAGACATTGGGGCAGGGGCAACGTGCCCCCAGGAAACTGAGCAAATCGAGAGCTGTGTCTGTAAAATCAGGGCTGTGTGGAGCTGAAGACCAAAGACCCAAGGGAGGCAGCATTCTCAGCCGAATTAAAACTAAAACCTCTGCGCAGATCACAGAGGCGCTGGATGTGACTTGAAGCCAATTGTCTTCAGCGGCATTTTCTGAGCAGGTAATAAAGATGCCCTGAGTACGGAGACAAGGGCTTCCTGGGCGGGTAGGGTTCTCAGCTCGGTCGCTAAGGAGTTTCCCAATCCTGGCCTTGCCCTCTCTCCTCTCAGGGGTTTGGACTATGAAAAAGATCAGGTCCCTAGCGCTAGACTTGGGATTTACAACAGAACCATCTGAAGTAGCAGGGTGTGGGAGGGTCCCACCAACCCACCAACCCACTAACTCACCAACATCGAGACTGGAGTCCCGCCATGAAAGCAGAATTGTCAGGGCTTGGGTTCACACTCCTTAGTCCTGAACGCAGTTAAATTTGGGACTCAGAGCCGGGCGGTGGTGGCGCACGCCTTTAATCCCAGCACTCGGGAGGATCTCTGTGAGTTCGAGACCAGCCTGGTCTACAAGAGCCAGTTCCAGGACAGGCTCCAAAGCCACAGAGAAACCCTGTCTCAAAAAAACAAAAAACAAAAAACAAAAAACAAAACAAAAAAAAAAATTTGGGACTCAGAGGTCTAGAAGACTCAGTCAGCCGTGTGTTAAGATAAGGCACAAGTTGGAACCTTAGCGGGTCAGGTGAGACCCGTGGGGGGTGTGTGTGTGACAGAATATGCAGCACAGAGAGAACTCCACAGAGAGTGTGGAGTTTATTGAGAAGAAGGTATTGGGAGGGTAGTGGAGAGGGAGGGAAGGGACAAAGAGAGAAAGAGAGAGAGAGAGAGAGAGAGAGAGAGAGAGAGAGAGAGAGAGAGAGAGAGACAGAGACAGACAGAGACAGAGACAGAGGAGACATAGCTGACAGGGAGGGGGAGGAGGAGGGAGGAGAGGAAGAGAGGGGCTGAGACCTGCTTGCCTTGGCAGGAAGAGAGAGAGAGAGAGAGAGAGAGAGAGAGAGAGAGAGAGAGAGAGAGAGAGAGAGAGAGAGAGAATCAGGAGCGGGTCGAGGCTATCTCTTAAAGGGACCTTTGCACCTGCATACAGTCTGGGAATACTACTTGTCATATGCAGAGGGGTGCCAGGCAGTAGGACCAAGGTGTGTCTGGATACTAACACCGTGGTCCATAGAGTTTTAGGGAAATAATAGGGGTTACTAGAGACTGTCCTCAGGATAGACAAGGCAGGGACCAGACAACATCCCTAGGGTAATAACATTAAATGCATTAGGACTCTCAAGTGGCTACCAGTTTGCTGCCAATCCCAGCCAGCTGTTTTCCTGGTTTACTGATTCCATGGATGTTTCCTGAGCACCTACTATGTGCCTGGTGCTGTACTAGGTACTAAGGATCCAGCAGCACATGGGTAAGTCACCAGCACTCAACTGCTGGCATAAACCTAGAACCAAGAGGCTAAAGAGGAGGGAGGAAGGGGCTGCAGTCAAGAAAAGAGATGAGTAAGGACCCGCTCACCCCGAGACCCCCACACTGGTATGTCCAACCTCCTAAAAGGGTGAAGGATCTGTTCTTGCTGAATCCACACCATGATCTGCTAACGTTGGATTTAGTAAACTATCCCAGGATCAGAAAAATTCTGCCTCCTGATTCTAATCAAACCCACAGTGTGTCTTCCCAGTGCAAGGGTAGCTGTCACCCAGTTACTGGCATGTTTGGGGAACTAACGGTGTGAAGGTGTGAAGATCAAACGTCTTCCTCTACTGGGGAGCTCCAGGGCAGGACCTTGAGAACAGCACAGGCGGGTTCCCCTACAGCCAGCGTCTGCCTAACAAGGCTAACAGTTCCTCCTCCAACTTCCTTTCCCATGGAGGGAAGGAGTAAAGGACTTAATGAAGGCAAACAGTCCATGGTGGACGTGAGATGGGCTTACTCTGGTGAGGGCAACGGAGAGACTGTCAAGAGAGGAACCACTGGTATTGAGGCTTTCAATGCACTGAAGGTGGGGTAGCTGCTGTATGTGCCACCTGAGCCCTGGATTTCATTGGCTTCACCTTTCTTCTTAGGGGCACTGTTGTAGGTTTTCTGCTCCATGCCTCCATTCTAGTGCCAGAGGTAACCCTCATCTTCAAGAGATGGTTCCCATGGCCGCCCAGGCTCTCCCGCCCAAATGGCAGGTGAGAGCAGAGTCAGGCTCTTGAGGTCAGTTTGCAGTGCAGAGCCCGGGAAAGGTGCCCAGGAGGTAGAGGGGCCTCTTGGTCTGCTGAGCTTCCGCCTCTCTATTTCAGGAACTCAGTGCTAGAGGCAGCTATCCGGCCATCCTGTCTGGGATACCACTCCTGCTTTGTGACCTTCTCCAGTTACTCCTCTCTTTTTTCTGTTCGCTCTCCATGGCGTCTGCCTGCCATTGAGACCTCCTGTGCTGGAGAAAGGTTGATTGTTTGGTCTCTGAGGCCTTAGATGGAGGGTGCCCTTGGGATCCTGAGATGAGAGCTGCCAGAGAAAGGGGATGTGGGCAGAGAGCATTCCTGAAGGAGAGAACAGGGTACCTCTTCTTGTGATACTCCAGACTAAGAGAGACTGCGGGGCTCCCAGCCCCTACCTGAGTAGTAGCCACATTACTTAGGAACTGGCTAGAAATGCAGATGGTCAGTCCTGATGCAGATCTCAGCCCAGAAAGTTAGTCACCTGACCAAAGACACAAAGCACAAGTGTTGGGTGCACCGAGCACCCACCTCAGAGACAGACCTCACCCCGGGTGCAGATAGAAAAGTATTTCTTACTGCCACCTAGTGTCCAAGAAGGAAGGACAGTCCCACCTCTGGATGCTGGGATCTGAGTAAGGGGCAGCAGAGCAGAGGCAGGACATGGATTAGGTAGCACGTTCTGCAAGAGAGGTCCACAGCAGCCAGCTTAGGCTCGCGGGTCCGCTAAGAGCATCGCTTTTAAGGCTTGCACTAGAGTCCAACCAAAACCCAAACCTGTGTATCTATCTCAGAAGCCAGGTGCGGCTGCTGGAAGAGGCCCCTGTGATGGTCCCACACAGTCAGGCTCTAAAATGCTGCCTCATCCTCCCTGGGAACCCCCTGCCTCTGCCGGGGACGTGTGGCCCCTGGGGCAGGGAGTAGGTAGGACAGGTGTGGAAGGAGTAAAAGTGAGATAGCCCTTCAGGGCACAGTCCCGTCCTCACCTCCTAGCTCACCTCCTAGTCAGACACTCCTGGGCTCAAGGAGAGCAGAGGATCCAGAGACATAGGGAATGCCTGCTCCCTTATCTTCTGTCCTCTGAGCTCAGGAGGCCTACACGCCATGACTGACTGTTTTCACAGGAGAGTCTGGAAACCATCATGGACACCTGTCCTGCCAGTGCACAGCGGGACAGAGGCCTGGAAAGCAGTGTCCGTGGGGCACACTAGTGGCCTCATTAAAACCCTCATACCTACCTAGAGCAGGCAATGGGGACACAGAGTCACCCCACTAGTAAGACAGAGCAGACACTTACCCTA
Organism: Arvicola amphibius; assembly: GCF_903992535.2. Classification (NCBI taxonomy): domain Eukaryota; kingdom Metazoa; phylum Chordata; class Mammalia; order Rodentia; family Cricetidae; genus Arvicola; species Arvicola amphibius. Next base: position 4,254,982 of record NC_052058.2, on the reverse strand, counting down.
GGAGCTAAAGTCAAGGCCCAGAAGCCACTCACATATGGCATGCTGTTCTCTCCCCCTTCAAAGAGTTGGTCTAGTGGGACCTGTCAATCATCTGGCCAGGAGTCCATCTACTCCTCCCCTACCCAGGAAGGCTGATGACCTAAAGCCATGCCAAGGAGATGGGCAGAATAATTACCCGTTAACGTCATGGCCTCCTCGCAGGGATTACAACTCTGCAGCCATTTGCAGGCCTTGTAGGCCTGCTTAGGGTCTTAGTTCAGAAAATGTGGCTTTCTGTTTCCTGTCTTTTTACATCTCCGTCTTTCCCAGATGCTCTGGACGTTCTTGCTGGTTCTGTGAAGCCTTCCTCTCCTTTGGCCATGCAGCAGCTTACAAACCTCAGTTTCTAGTCTTCCTCTTCCTTGTCTCTTCCCAGCAGCTTCCAGGACTCACGGCATGCTAGTCCTGTTGTGTGTCTCCTAAACTCTAGTAAGATTGCTTTCATCTGCCGGGCGGTGGTGGCGCATGCCTTTAATCCCAGCACTCGGGAGGCAGAGGCAGGCGGATCTCTGTGAGTTCGAGGCCAGCCTGGTCTACAAGAGCTAGTTCCAGGACAGGCTCCAAAGCTCCAAAGAAACCCTGTCTCGAAAAACCAAAAAAAAAAAAAAAAAAAGGTTGCTTTCATCTTTTCTGGGTCACCTTTTAAACTCTTTCATTATGGAGACTATGAACCCCTAAAGGGAACTCTGGTCTCCCTGGTAATACTCGAAGCTCACTCCATGTTCACTGGAAAACCTGGCACTGCCCACTGACTTCATATGCACACACACACACACACATGCATAGACTAATAAACATGTATACATGCATACAGCATGCACACATGCATGGACAGAAGAACATGTATACATGCATATAGCATACACACATACATAGATGAACATGTTTACATGCATATATCACACATATGGACAGAAGAACATGTATACATGCATACTGCACACACATGCATGGACAGAAGAACATGTATACATGCATACAGCACACACATGCATGGACAGAAGAACATGTATACATGCATACAGCACACACATGCATGGACAGAAGAACATGTATACATGCATACAGCACACACATGCATGGACAGAAGAACATGTATACATGCATACAGCACACACATGCATGGACAGAAGAACACATATATGTGCATACAGCACAGCACATGCATGGACAGATGAACATGTATACATGCATAAAACATACACACATAATAGATGAACATGTATACATGCATACAACATACACACATAATAGACAGATGAACATGTATACATGCATATATCACACACATGCGTGGACTGATGTACATGTATACACACACAACACACACAAGGGGGAGGTGCAGAGAAAGGAGAGGTACTCAGTCAGATTAGGAAGAGGAACAGACAGAAAGGCCCGGTGATGCCCTTTATTTCCCGCCTCAGCAGCGGTCACTAGGTGCCTCTCTGCGGTCGGCTATGTGACATGTGCATCCTTTAAGGGCGCACCAGCACAGCTCACTCTCTTGCCTCTTCTTACCTCTGTCTCTCTTCTTCCTCTTGTTTCTCCCGTGTCTGTCTGTCTGTCTGTCTGTGTGCCTCTCTCGTGTCCTCATCCTGACATGGCCTTTCACTCCCCCCTCTCCCCCCCGCCAATAAGCCTCTTGCTCTACTCTGCACACGGCGTTTCCTTAGTGACATTCCTCTGCAGGACCCGCTGAAGGGTACCCTCATCACCTTCCTTTTTCTGTCCTTTCAGCCCCAAGCCAGTCTTCAGGGAGCTGACACGAGGTTTAGAGAAGAGGTGTGTGGGGCTACGCAGTCGGGGTCAAGATGTGGCCACACTCATCGCTGAGGCACCACTGCCTCAGCTCCAGGGGTCTCTCATGTTAAGTGGCCTGATGAGTTGCCAGATCTCTTCCTAGGGAAAAGGCACCCCTCCCCCACCCCTCACTATCACCAGGGCTTCAGCTTTTCCTTTCTCCCAGCATGAATTTCCTGCGGAAATTTTAATTTGGGGATTGGTGGTGGGTCCCTTGTTTCAGTAGTCTGACAGCTGAAGGGAGAGGACACCAGTATCTCTTAGACTGTTGCTTGTCAGGATGGTTATGGGATAGATGGGGTCCCCAAAGCAGCACGGAGCAGCTCAGCTCAGCTTTGCTGCCCAGCCCAGCTGAGTCTGGGAGACTAGGCTACAGATATCCCATGGTATCCTGAGTCCACCACGTGGACAAATCACATAAGACTAAGGGCGTTCTAAACACACTCTTCACGGTGGGTGTGAGAACAAGCACAAGAAGAGATTCAATACGGATCTGTCTTCAAAGGTGGAAGAAACATAATTTTCAGGAATCTGACTTGGGAGTAGGTAGACACGGTTCACTGAGCTTTTCCTTTCCAAAGATCCCAAGGGCTAAATTAGAGACTCATTAGTGTGACTTGCTGTCATCATCATGGTAACTGGAAGGTCACAGAGTCCACCTCTTTCCGCTTGGTTACTCACTGACTCAGACCCCTGCTGCAAGGCTGGAGGACAGGGTGGCCGTAGAAGAGTGACAGCCTTCAGGGCAACTTGGGCAGCTGTCCAAAACGACAGCTCAGGTCACCTTCCTTCTTGAGGGTCTGCACAGGCCCAGCCTTGCAGAACAATCTGAGCAGGCATCTTCTGGATCCCAGGAGACAGGAAAGCCAGTGGCAGATCACAGCCAAGTGCCTGAGAGCGGGCCCAGATCCAGAGGGACCTGGCGTCAGTCCAGTCCTACTTGACGCTGTCCCTGTGGGACACTAGGATGGATTGGTGCCTGATGCTGTTGCTACTGGCCTGAAGTTGGGATTACTGTCAGCCACTAGCTGCATGAGAGTGACCAGACTTGCTCTCCCTCAGGAACTCTCAAAACTGTGTCTGATGCCATGCCTTTCTGACTATACGACTTGCGGCAAAGTGGGGCCCCAGTTACAATTCTGTCCAGTGGTTACAATCAGTGAAGACCCAAAAGAAAAAAAATTGAGATAGGGTCTCATGTACCCCAGCCTCCAACTCATGACTGTAGTCAAGGATGACCTTGAACTTCTGACCTTTCTGCCTGCACCTACTAAATGATAGGTAAGATCACAGCTGTGCACCACTCCGCCCCGTTTACGTGATGCTGCAGATTAGACCCAGGGTTTCCCACATGCTCAGCAAGCACGCTACCAACTGAGCTACAACGCCAACCTTCCAAAGGTTTTCCCTTTCTTTTTATGAAAGGCATCAGGGAAATTACATGTTCCTTAATGAAAGGCATGGCGATACCAGAAACTGGTCTAGATCTACACGCCAGTGTTCAGTTGGCTTGTTAGGCTTGGGGACTGAGAAGCAGTGAAGATGAACCCTGTCGAGATTTGGGTCCTCAGGTCACTACCAGCTCAACGTCAGGAGCATATCTGAACCCGAGGTGGTAAAGGAACCCACAAGGCCCTACAACTGCTTTCCAGACTGTTAGCTGGAATGCTGTTTTAGCCAACCTCCTGGGAGGTTCAAGGTACTCTACAAGAGGCAGGCTAATTCCTACAGTGGGGACGCCAAAGTTTTAGTTGTGGCTTGCCTCAATATATGGTCCTATAGCCTCTCCTTTCTCTCTTCATCTCAATATACTTCTCTCTCCTCAAACAGTTCATAAAAAATGCCCAGTACAGGCTGGGCTTTCACATTGCTGAAGTGACAATGGCTCCCCAGGCTCCTCCTGGAGAAAAGACAGAGCTTTTCTGCCTTGGAGAAGTGGTAGGCAGTAGCAGGCCTAACGGGCTTCAGACCAATGAGTATGGACTTGCCATCTCCTACTGGATGGCTGGGCTTTCTATCTGAGGTTTATTGCTGTGGTCAACACTGATAACCCAGATCACATCTGAAGCTGTGTTCTGCCTTTCCCATCTCACTGAGATGGAAGGTTGAGAAAAGGTCTTTTCTGTGTTTTGTTTTACTTTAAGAAATGTCTCAGATGCAAGTTCACGAGGGACACTGAGATGAATTGTTGGGAGTAAATTGTTTATTAGAAATGTTATTAGTGTCATGTGAGGGGCTCCCTAAGTTTTTTTTAAGACTTGTTTTTATTATTTTAAATTATGTGCATTGTGGGGCATATACACATGCGTGCAGTTGCCATGGAGGGCACAGGAGGGTGTTGGATCCCTGGGACGGTTGTGAGTGGCCTGATGTGGGTGTTAGAAACAGCATTCAGGTCCTCAGCGATGGCCGCACGCATCCTCAGCACTGCGTGCTTTCCCAGTTTCCTCTTACGTGATTTTTAAGTAAATATTTTGTTTTCTGTCGAGGGTTGTCCCAGTGGGCTTATTTACCTCCGCGGTCACTCTAAGATCACATGACCACTTTCTAGTTTCCACATATACCCGGCACCAGAACTTGTTTTTAAAATACACAAGTGTAGCATTAAAAAAATAAATTTATTTCAAGTATGAAATAATGAAGAAAAAACACATAAGGAAATTATAAAAATAGCAAAAATAAGATTAGAAATGAAGACATCAGACACAGGTGCTGTTCCACTATGAACACAAACATTTCATAGGAGATATTTCTCCAACATTCCCAGAGACAACAGCCATGTTCACAGCGCTTCTGAGTGCAATGGCGTCTGAGAACACAACTGTGCTCCTAAATCATCTGCTAAAACGGACACAGGTGATAATTACTACTTCTAAAGCCATGACACAAAATTATATCAAATCTTCACCTTCTACATTATCTACAACATTCACTTAAAATACTGACGACGTCAGGAATTCACTTTGCATTGTTACATAGTACTTTATCCCTTTCCAAACAATGGCAAAGCACACATATGCTTTTCAGACATTAAATATTCCAGCTTCCGACTGTGATTTGTTCAGAGTTTCGGGAACTCAACAAGCACATGATTGTTGTAAACAGTACTGTCCATTTAAAGACACAAACAGTTGGGGGAGACTGTATTTTTAGTCATCTTTAACCTGTGGCATAAATATCAAAAGAAGTTACTGATTACACAGATTGATTTGCCTGAACCACTACAGACGGGCTAAAAAGGTTAAAAAGCTACTGAGAGACCCTGTCTTTACAGAGGTGCAATACAACTGCTTATCCAACATCTGGGGAGTTTCACTCTAACTAGATTTTCCGCGGTACAGTGATTCGGTCTACTCCATGACTCCATGATGAATGACAACTTTTTTTTTTTTGGCTTTTCAAGACAGGGCTTCTCTGTGTAGCCCTGGCTGTCCTGGAACTCACTCTGTAGACCAGGCTGGCCTCGAACTCAGAGACCTGCCTGCCTCTGCCTCCAGAGTACAGGAATTAAAGGCGAGCAAACAATATTTTTAAGAGGTCTTTAAGATCAGTGGTTCTCAACCTTCATAATACAATGTCCCTTTAACCCAGTTCCTCATGTCGTGGTGACCCCCCAGTCACAAAATTATTTCACTGCTCCTTCATAACTATAATTTTGGTACTGTTACAAATCATAATATAAATATCTGATATGCAATCCCTGTGAAAGGGTCATTCAACTCCCAGAGGGGTCGCAACCCATAGGTTGAGAACCACTGTTTTAGATCAAAGTTAAAGTATTCATTTCATGAATCACGAAAATGCTGCCAGAGAGGTTAAATGATGTGTCCAGAGCTCCCATGACAGAACACACCAAGGACACCCCTGGTCCTGATCCTGAGCGATACTAACTCTTCCAGTACATTTTCCAGTGTCGGATTCTACATAGTTTATGGCATTTGATAAAAATGAATAATATCTAAATAAATCAATGTATATATTGCCTAAATCAAAGTTGCATGTGTTTCAAACATATTCACTACAAGATTGGCTTTTCTGCGTGCTTTTTGATGTAATTTTTTGGTAAAATTTACAAAATTACACTATTTAAATGTTACTGTTGATAAAACGTCATGGCGATATGCCTAGAGTCGGAGTGCCAGTGTCTCACTGTGAACAAGACGGCAGTAGGCACTGTGAAAGCTCACTTGGTCCCATTCCCTTGCCCTGAGCATGTCAAGAGACTCGACACCTAGAGTGGTGACCACGTACACTCTGAGGTGGAGGAGAACCTGTCCCCAGCACTCACAGAACACGCGCAGAGGCTGGTAACCCTCAGAGGACAGCGGTCAGAGAATCACCCTGGAAACACAGCAGCTAGTATTTCAAGGCTCTCTGAAGTTAGCACAGACTCCTTATCTTAGGAATCTCCAAGGCAAATACCGATGTGACATAAGAAATCACGAGCTAGCGCGTAACACAGATGATGAAATTTTCTTGAAAGAGAGTAAAAAATAGACAAAATAGGCATGAAACTATTCTATTTTTAAGTTGCACCGAAAAATACAGCATTAGCATTTACTTATTTGTATGAAGTCAGCACAGAGAGGAACTCCAGACGATCTGGATGTGCCTCAGCTCCTGAGCCAACCAGAGTGCAACGGATTCTGTGATATGTTTTATACAACTGGTTTTTGTTTGCTTTTGGTTTTCTTTTTGTTTTTTGTTTGTTTTTGTTTTTTGTTTGTTGTTTTGTGGGGCAGAATGTGTCGCACACACTGTACCACAGAGCACGAAAGACGGGAAAAATCCGAGCGCTTCTCTGGAATCCGGATCCCAGCCCTGACCTTGAGTGAGCCGGTGTTCGGCGTTCACACTGCTCAGCCCAGTGAGACGACAGTTAACTGGAAATGCACTGGACAGGTCTGTATGTGAACTGCACGCACTCTTACATGTCTCAGGGGAATTAGAGCCCCATGAAAAACAAAACATTCTGAAAAAATGTCAAGATTGCTACTTCATGGACATGCTACACAATTAAAAACAGACAATATTAGATGAACGGTAGTGTTAACGAGGCGCAAGTGAGGTCATTTTAACCAAATGTTGCCTAAATTAACAGTAAAACAAAGTAATGTTCAGAGTTCACACAGTAATTTTCAAGTAAGTGTCCTCACCGCCCACACAGCTCCCCAGGGACGATGGCACGTCCCCACGCTGCGGGGCCGGCGCTGTCCCCTCCTCAGAGTGAAGATTCTGACCGCTTAGACAACATCACCTTCGGTTTCGGATCTGTCAGACTATCAACAGGCACCTGCAAGAGTCATTGGCATTGAAGGGATGTACCACACCGGCATGCTATTCAACAGACAACTGGTGAATCGACTCAAAAGAATAAAGAATAAAAAATGAGAGATGACAGTTAAAGCAGACTGGATCCCCCTTCGCCCCCAGTGCTCAACAGAAACACTACTCACAGCTTTAACAGCTCCATTCGCGATCCCCATGTTCACGCTGTGTCTCCTCAGATCAGTCTTGATCAAGGCTAAAACAGAAGCACCAGAGTTACCACCAAAGGGTCGCCATCTCCTTCTGTGTTATATGTGGAACACACGGGTGCGTAGTGCTGATAGCCAACTGTATTCTAACACGGGACGGACAGACAGTGCGTAGTGCTGTGATAACAACTGTATTCTAACACGTGACACACGGTGCGTAGTGCTGTGAGCGCCAGCTGCCCTGCTGAGCTGGGAAGACACCTAGGTGTTGGGCTTAACCACCAGCATCCATCAGCTCCAGAGAGAGGGTGTGACAATGGGATGTAGAAATGAAGGAAAAGTGGTGACTTCAGAATTCCTTGTTTGGTCGGGTGAGTGGATGACAGCATGAGCTAAGGGAAATACGAGAGAAACAGGCCTGCACTGCGGGAACACAGTGAACTGGGTTCTGCACAGGGAGGTCTAAGGTGCCCATAGGTCCAAGTGGGAGGTGATAAGACACATGAGATAAATAATTCATATAATTCTTGTAAGTTTTTTTAGAAGGATTATTTTTATTTTACGTATATGGGTGTGTGGCTTCCATTTATGTCTGTGCAGGGCCAGAGGAGGCCAGAAGAGGGCATCAGATCCTCTGGAACCAGCATTAGATATTGTGAGCGACCTTGGGTGCTGGAAATTAAACCTGGGTCCAGTGAGTCATTCTCCTGTCCCAGTATTGTCTTTTACAAAGAGTAATGGCATTAAATTTGGAACCACCAAAATGAAAGGACACGCTCACATCCTGAGAGGAAAAAACTGTGTTGTGCTTATTTCATTTTCACCCCAGAGTTGTGCAAAGCCATGGAGTAGCGATGCACACACTGAAGACAGACGAGATGGTGCACACTCAGCACTCACCTGTCAGAATGATGCCTAAGAACATCCAGGCGCAGAGGAAAAGGTTTCCTGCTGGAGGATCATAGTCTGACATGAGCTTTCCTTGAGCCAAAGTGAACAAAATTCCAAATATCTAAAATAAAATTCGTGAAATAATTTTATTAATTTTCTGTTTTATTTATTTGTTTGTTTGTTTGTATTCTGAGATGGGATTTCTCTGTGTAACGGCCCTAGCTGTTCTGGAATTCGCTTTATAGATCATGCTGGCCTCAAATTCACACCTGCCTCTGCCTCCCGAGTACTGGGATTAAAGGTGTGCGCCACCACCACACGGCCACTGGTCCACTGTTTTACAACAACTTCACACACCCAGAGCCCTCCTTAACTGACCTTCTTTATGATTTGGCTTCTAGAAACAACCACTGAAAGTCAGGATCATTAACCCACAAAGTCAGGCCGAGCTCACTGCTCACTGACCATAGGAATCACCTGGCTTTTGCTGGTTTTGTTCCGTCTTTTGAGGCAGAGTTTCATACACCCAGGCTGGCCTCAAACACACTATGTAGCTGACACTGGCCTTAAACTCCTGGTCCTCCTGTCTCTACCTATGAAGTGCTGGGGATTGCTACCACCACACCAGGTTGGCTGTCTGGCTTAAGAAGAAGCAGAGGGGGCTGGAGAGATGGCTCAGCGGTTAAGAGCGCTGCCTGCTCATGCATAGGTCTGAGTTCACTTCCTACCAACCACCTGGTGGCTCACGACCATCCATAATGAGATCTGGTGCCCTCTTCTGGCCTGCAGGCAGAACACTGGATACATAATAAACAAATCTTTTTAAGCAGCAGAAGCAGCAGAAGCAGAGGATTACCTGTGCAGCAGCATTGAGAAGCCCAGAGGACGTGCCTTCAGACTCAGGGTAAGTGATCTCAACCGCAAATTCAAAGCCCAGAGGGAGGTAACCAGTCATGAAGAAGCTAGGAGAGCAAGACCATGAAACAGGTGGGCTATGAGAAGGGCAGGCACTTGGACTGCTGAGGCTCATCTATTTTTTACCAACAGCACGCCAAAATAGCTTAAACTTTTCTGCTATACTTCTGAGGAACTGTATATCTATATGTACATAATGGACTTTCAGAGTTTAAACTATCAAAAGGACCTTCGGAGGGCCTTTTACACACTCCTTCAGAGTGGTGGAGCACACTTACCCAAGGATCCCACCAGTGACGAACACCACAATGATGTACCCAAGGTCCAGTGTGAAAGTGAACACGAGCATCCCAATGAACGACAACACATACACAATCAGAGTCGTCTGCCTAGAACAAAGACAAAATCATCAATGGTTCCCTCCTGATTCTCTTAAGGCACAGAAAGGAGTGGCTGGCTACCACAAACTACCCTTCTCATCTGCGGATAATGTGGCTAGCTCAACAATAACCTTGCCATAGAAAAGAACATTTTTTTTTAAAAAGTTTACAACATAAAAAAAGACAAGATAAAGGAACCTGGTGCTTCCCTAGGAGGGCCCTTTTTAGACAGAAACAGCTTACTAAAGGGGCAGGAAGGTTTGTAAAGCATTCATGTAGGTAAATCACTGAAACACTCCCACCAAGTCTTAGTCAGATATGGTGGTTCATGCTGCTGTCCTGCAGTCAGGCAGCTGAGCAGGACGACAGAGCTCCAAGACAGCCTGAGCTACCTAGTGAAGCCAGTCCTTTAAAACCAATGGATCTTTACGTATGCACCATGTGTGTATTTACTGTACCCTGTCCTTTAAAATCAATGGATCTTTACGTATGTACCATGCATGTACCTACTGTAGCCCTGTCCTTTAAAATCAATGGATCTTTACTTATGCACCATGCATGTATCTACTGTAACTCACTTGTAGGTTTTGGTGTAATCCAGCCATAAGCCACAAAGAATGGAGCCCACCATTCCAGCTACCACCAGCGTTAGCCCAATCCTTCCAGCATTCACCTCTTCTCCCTGAAACAATGTGATAATCAGATCTCTCTAATTCAAGCTGATGGTTCATAGTCCCATACATCCACAGTTAGCGGAAATAATCATATAAAAGTAAGCACACAATAGGAAGATTCACTACACGGGCTAGAGTTGTGTTTTTGGAGAGGGTGGTTTATTGAAGAAAGCGTTCTACTGTAAAACAACATCAATGACAAAACGATGATAAAATAATGAAAGAAATAAAAAAGGCAGCATTTCTGGGGTAGTCCATGGCTGTACTTACTTTTTGTTAGGGCTCTGAAATCACTTAGATATGTGCAAAGAGAAAGTTAAGGGCACCGCTTTTACATAGTAAAAGTGCCAGCTCCCTTTTAAGAGAGGCCAGTCTGACCTTGTTTAAGCTTACATCCCTTACAAGGTTTGGTGTCTTTCCATATAACCAAATTAAGGTTTTACCACAATGCTAATTATCTTTACTTTCAATGTGTGTTTTGCAAATTAGGTTAAATACACATAATAACAAGTATGGGAGATAGTGATTTTGAATTGAGTTTACACACTGAGTCCAGGGAACCAGAGCAAACTGGACTGGTGGAACACACCAGGCATCACACGGATTAACTCAGGAATCTGGCCCTCCTCTTTAACTGTGAGACCCGTCTGACTTTGAATCCGCTTTTTTCAGCTTTTCCCACCTCTTAGTTGTAGAGTGAATGCTGTCTTTTAAAAAATGGAAGTCAATCTTTTGCATCAACAAGGTCAAAATCCTTCATTTTAGGACCATGCTAATGTAAATTATACTGTTAAAAAAAAAAGTCTTGGTCAAGCATACAATATAAAAGCAGAAGCTCACCAGGCATGAAAGCTTACCACATAATACGTCAGTATCATTTGATTTAATAATGTTGAAACAGAATAAAATGCTCCAGTCATGATACCTATAAAAAAAAAAATAAAGTTCATCATTCTCTGAAATAACAGGGAACACTATACAATATGTAAAATACCTAATAATCAGTCAGGAAAACTAATAGCACCACTGCCGCCTTTTGGAAACTGGACAGAAGGACCGAAGGCTAGGTTTCCTAGAGATCTGTGCTGGAGTCTTGGTCTCCCCCCCCAGGGGAGGGCAAAAGTGATGGAACCTTCAAGAGGTGGGACCTAGGACAAGGAGATGAGGCACAGGGGCTCTTCGGAGTGAGTCAGTTATCAGCTGAGGAGGCTGTTGTAAAATAAGAACACCAGACAGCTCGGCCTACGTGGCACAAAGTTGGAGCTCATCCCTGTCATGATGGCTCCAGGGTTTCTCACCAGAGACCGAGCAGATGGGGCTACCTGGTCTCGAACCTTCCAAAGATATGAAATAAATACACCTCTTTTCTTGATAAAACATCTTGATCTTGGAATTTTGAATTTCATATATGTATTCATGAATAATTAGAATTATTCTGCATATAATAAGCTTTATAAGTAGTAGGCATCTATAACTTGGTCTTCCCACTGAGTTGTGTGGTTCAGGTGACACACTTTCTCTACTGTGTAATTGTCCACAGTGTGAGCTACCTCCCCCCCAGGTTTTCAGAATTTAAAATAAGACTGCAGTTGATATTAAGATTTTACTCTTAAGCCAGGCGGCGATGGCGCACGCCTTTAATCCCAGCACTCGGGAGGCAGAGGCAGGCGGATCTCTGAGAGTTCGAGGCCAACCTGGGCTATAAGAGCTAGTTCTGGGACAGTCTCCAAAAAGCTACAGAAGAAACCCTGTCTCGAAAAACAAAAACAAAAACAAAAAAAAAAAACCAAAAAAAGATTTTACTCTTAAACACAAGGGTGGATTTCTCTAAACATAACTGCAAGTGGAATTTCTACATTCTAGATGGAACACTCCACCAGGACTCAAAAAAGCATAAAGTACTTCTGAGATCTGCTTTTTTTTTTCTATTTTAAAAACATTAGAAAAAAATCTCTTTGGGAACTTTTGCTCAGCACTTACTTTCATAATTAGGCTATGGAGTTCATGAACCAAACTCATTAATGTTCAAGCCACTAGTGTCAAAAAAAGAATCCGTAGCGCTGTTAGGTGTGTGGTCACCGATGAGCACCACGCCACTTACCATAACTAACCAGCAGGAGAACAAAGGGGACGTTTCTGAACAGGTTCCAGATGGAGCTCTTGTAGGAGTACTTCGCAGGGGGGCTGTCCTGCAGGGCTGCCTGAGCCTGGCTTGGTGGTAACAAAGGCTTTTCCTTGAACGCTGGGAACATGTGTGAAAAGGAACACATATGACTAACCTTCCTCTATGAGACCCACACATCACACGTGATTAAGTCTATGCATCTTTCTTAGTGAGAGGAGCGAGTTTATAGTTCGGATTAAAGAGGCAGTCAAAGTCCTTTGTGGCCAAGGTTTTTGTTTTTAATCTTCATTGACTTCTAAGTGATGAATAATTTGGCATTTTCCTTTTAGCTCTCAAAACTAAAGCTCAGAGATTTGGCCAATTCATTTGAGCTGAAAAACCACTGGCAATGACACCACTTTTGCCCACTGATTACTGCATTTTTACAATCCAGATCGATGTTTACTACATCAAGGATTTGACTTTTAAGTTCAGTCCCTTGGGAAAGATGAATGCTTGGAGTCAGTGGCTTTCCCAGAGCAGTCACCCAACCATGACTCCATCGCCACAGATCCCAGATGTACATGTCCCTGATCATTAGAGAATTCATGGAGAACGCACTTTAGAACTATAGGTAAGTTCAGAAGGGGAGCACACGGGGAGAAGTCATGTTCTCTAAAACTGTAATTTCTGCTTTCCCTCCGCCCGCCTCCCCCCTGCTCTTCTCTCAGAGCTAACCTGTGCACAGTGGAGCCTCCCCCCGCCTTCCCCCTGCTCCCTCTCATCATTTCCCCCCTTTCTCGTCCCTTTTCCCTTTCCTAACAATTTCTTCTTCTTGGTTGGAAGAGGCCTAGCTTATTTTCAATTTGAAGTGGGTTAGGTCTGACGTCTCTGGTCTGTCAAGTGGAATCATCTGGAAATTTAAAATTAATACTGATTTTGAGACTTTATGTAAAGTTTAATGAGCAGAATCTCCAGGGCGGAACACAAGATTACGCTGAAGAGAAAAATTCCTGGATGTTCCCAGTGCACAGACATATTTGAGAGTTATTGGGGAAGAAACAATCCTGTAACTCCCATGAAATGTTGTGAGTCATCTTTCTATTGGCTGGTAAGAATAAAAAATTAAAGTTTTTGTTGGAAAGAAAATATTAATAATGGAAATTTAAAAAATTTTAAAGAAAAATTAATAATTAAAATCAATAATGATGTAACTAAAACCAAACTACTTTGGCACTCAGAACTAGCTCAGGAGGGACAGAAGGCATAGGCATTTATTTGTAGCCCTTACACTGGAGCCCGGCAGACACAGCCCTCAGCAGCCGCAGCTCTCCCTCTTCTCTCGCCCTGTCTGATCCTCGCACTGTTAGGAGGCTCGTGTCTGTCCTGCAAGTCTCTCTGTGCTCTAGTTGCACAGGAGATATTTCTTTTTATTAGCATAGGTAATACAAAACTTTCACGGTAGTAAATCAAGGTTTCAGACTATAAATAATTATAGCCATGATTTTCCACTAAGTCTTTCCTAGATTTAAATTTACTATAAAAAACAAATCAAAATATACCAAAAATAGATTTAAAAACTCACATAAATTAAAAATAGCCCTCACCAGTCTTTAGCTCCATTCAGGTTTACTTTCTGAATACAAGAATCAACCTCCGGTTTCAGAGAGATAAAGTATCTCTTGTCAAATGTAACCTGTACCTACCAACTACATACACTGTGGGAAGTCAGACTCCTGTACCCACCAACTACACACCATGGGAAGTCAGACTCCTGTACCCACCAACTATATACCATGGGAAGTCAGACTCCTGTACCCACCAACTATATACCATGGGAAGTCAGACTCCCGTACCCACCAACTACACACTGTGGGAAGACAGACTCCTATACCCACTAACTACACACCGTCAGGTCGGACTCCTGTACCTACCAACTACACACGGTCAGGTCAGACTCAGTGCTACCTGAGGAAAACAAGGACCAAAAGGTCATCTGTCTATGACCTTTCTATGTTGTGCAGCTATCTCAAAGTAGGAAGTAGGGCCTTTTGTTTTTTTCTTTGAAATGGGACCTTTTTTTTCCCACTAAAGACCTGTGCCAATAAAAGAATTGGTTATTAACTCTAAGTAGCAGCACATGAAGCTGCCAAGAGCTTGAGGAGCTCCTCAAGCTACGATAAAGAAACTGGGGCATCTAGAGCCCTTCTGTGAGTGCGTGAGCCTCAGACAGACTCGACACACTGTCTATCAGAAGGCAAATAAACACACGTGTGAATTCTGCCCCTGCCCCGTCTTATGTATGTCTCAGTGTCAGATTCTCATTAGTTAAATGGAAACAACAATAACGAGCTGCTATAAAGATCACAAAAAATATGTAAAATTTTATAATTATCATGTATTGTCTCGTTTGAAATATATTCACTTAAAGTGGAACTCAGTGGGGCACATCTTTAATCCCAGCACTCGGGAGGCAGAGGCGGGTGGATCTCTGTGAGTTTGAGGCCAGCCTGGTCTGCAGAGTGAGTTCTAGAACATCCAGAGCTACACAGAGAGACCAAAAATAAAAAATAAATAAATACAATATTCACTTAAAAAACAGACTTTGCCTCAAGAGCTTAAAATACTTATAGATTAAGTAAGTAAAATGGATCTCTATTAAAAGTTTATAGCCATGTAGACATCTTGAATAGAAGAATCAGAAGTACAGCTATACTATACCTCTTGTGTTGATATAGACTAATGCTGAATTAAATGTTTTTTCTTTTTTGGAGGGTGGGGAAGTTTGAGACAGGGTTTCTCTAGCCTTGGCTATCCTGGAACTCAATTCTATAAACCAGGTTGGCCTTGAACTCAGAGATCCGCCTGCCTCTGCCTCCCAGGTGCTGGCAAAGAATCTTGAGGCATAGTAAGAACCAAAATCGTGTGGTGTGTGCTTACTCATGTTTTGGTGCACATCTACGATCCAAATACGAGAGGCCAGATTCTCCAAGAATGAGGAATTAGCATGGATTCAGTAGAAGGCTAGGGTTATTTAGCTCCTCGGATTCCCAGCCAGGTTCCATCCACATCCGCACCCCATGAGGACAAAGAAGGTCACACAAAGTGAACCTTTCAGGAAGTCCTAGTTTAACATATGTCATGTCACTAAAAACTGTAATTTATACTCATAAATTATATGGATCTGATTCAATTTTTAAGTAATTATGAGTAGAATTTAGAGGGATGTAAGCTCATCTCTTCTAGTGAATGAGGCACTTACTTCAAGTAAGAATTTCCAAATTCAGTTTTCTACCGAAGCAAATATATCTGAGTACGACACAAGTTGCCTTTCTAGTTAATGTCACAATTTTCACACAATAATGGTATATTCTCTTCTCTCTCTCTCTCTCTCTCTCTCTCTCTCTCTCTCTCTCTCTCTCTCATGTAGCCAAGGATAACCTTGGATTCCTGATCCTCTGGTACCTCCCAAGTACTGGGTTTATAGTATATGCTACCTTGACTAATTCTTACTTTGCTTTTATACTACATCTAGCGTCATAAGATGAAAATATATATATAGGACCCTAGGGCTGGAGAGATGGCTCAGAGGTTAAGAGCACAGACTGTTCTTCCAGAGGTCCTAAGTTCAATTCCCAGTGATTATATGGTGGCTCACAACCACCTGTAATAAGATCTGGTGCCTTCTTCTGGCCTGCAGGGATACATGCATACAGAATGCTGTATACAAAATTAATAAAGAAATCTTTTTTTAAAAAAGTAGGACACTAAAACAAACTTGAAAACAAGCCCTTTTTTATTACATTGTTTGTACACCTGAAGTTGTATCCACTCTCAACCCACAAGCTACAAGTACATCAATAACTAGTTAGATATGTAAATAGCTCACTCTTTAATTTCTCAAACTACAAAAGATAATAAACCCATAGTCCTACCTATTCTATTGTTCTTACTCCTGTCTTTGAAAACTTAAAAGCCTACTCTAATAGTTTATACATATATACATATCATGAAAAACTTCAACTATAGATATTATTTTTAAGGCTTCATTTTTATTTTAGATGTGTATGCATGACTTGCCTGCATGTCTTCATGTGTAGCATTAGTGTCTGGTGTCCATGGAGAGGGCATCTCTGGAACTCTGGTTGTGCGCTAGCTACATCTGCATGCTGGAAACGGAACCAGGTCCTCTGCAGCGGCAAGCACACAAGTGCTCTTAACCACTGAGCTATTTTTCCAATAATTAATTAATTAAAAATATCTCAGCTTTTAATTCCCTGTACATGTGCGTGTTGGGTTTTGTTCATGTGAATGCAGTACACAGAGGTTCCCTGAAGCTGGAATCACAGGAGGCTGTGAGTCACCCAATGACATGGGTGCTGGGAACACAACTTGGGTCCTCTGCAAGAACAGAAAGTGCTCTTAGCTCCTGAGCCATCTCTCCAGTCCTTTCTTTTCATAACGACATCTTATATAATTAAATTATTCATTTCTTGTGAGGAGCTCAACTGAAGATTCAACAAGATGAGAGCCTGAGACTTAAGTGATCACACCAAGTGATTGAAAGACATTTCATACCTAACCCTCCTGAAGGGCAAGACCCGCTTCTCTAGATGCACAGAGGCAACATCGCCTACTTTGTCAAGCAAGCCAAACGCACCAACCGGAAAGGCAGATTTAAGAGGTCCCTCACAGCACATATTTTGTTAAAATACTGAAAGAGTACAAGGAAAACCTGCCCTTTCAGCAGTGTGTACAGTGCAAATACGCCACTCCCCGACTAACGGCAAAGATCAAAAATGGGACGCCAACTGCACGTCCTGGCATTCTTCAGATGCCACGAAGAGAACATTCCGTTCATTATCTCAAGGGAAACTGCAGATGTGGGCTGAGCTTCCTATACCTGACCCTGCCGCTCACCTACCCAGGTAGTCAGCAGATATTTCTCTGAAAACGCAACTTCATATCTGGAGATCACAAAATATGAAGTTTTCATTAATATCATAGCAAGGTAAAAAGTTCAACATATAAGTCTAAAACCTCCAACTGTAGCAGGCTTTAACTGTAAACGTCAATTAAGAGCTGGTATGTGAACTGCATAGCTCCTTTTCTGATACAGCCCATCTAGGAGAGACTGAGTGTCTCCCAGGCACTGCCCCAGTCATGGCAGTGATGTATCTTAGATACACCTAGCTTCTCCCCTAAAATCAAAACTGCCTCCCCTTAAAAATAAACTTAAAAAAAAAGCAGACCTTCCCAAAGCTTCTTCCAAGCTGGTGATGGCTGCTTGCAGCTGACTCTGACTGACTCCTTCAAAAGACAGGCCCAGACGAGAGGACTCGGGGACGAAGGGTGGCAGCCGGGCTTTGCTGAGGTGGCCTAGCAAGCAGACAGTTGCCACAGTGTGAAATTCTGAACAGCTCGATGCTGCCCAGGGTCATTCACAGGTCAACATTCTAAACCCAGTTAATGTTAAACTGGGGATCCCTGGGGGGATTCCTAGGAAAGGGAAGTGGTAGCCTGTGAGCGTCATTTCAAAGCATGACGGGCACTAGCTGCAGGCTAGGTAAGGACAGGATGCACAGCACACAGATGAAAATGGAAAGGGAAGCCGGGCAGCACGTTTGAAATGAACACTTACCAAGCTGAGTTAGTAGAAAGATAAATGGGACTGATTAGTCTTCAAACCCTTTAGAACGTTAAAAAAACAAACAAACAAACATGGAGTGGACGGACCATAACGAAGTCCTAGAGTTGTTGCCCCACTCGGTACCTGGGCAAGACGTTGCATGGCAAGAACAAAACAAACAGTACTGGAGACACCATCAGCAAAACTCTCCGGGGTTAGTTATTCTCATCTATTTGTCATGCATTTATCTAAGTCTTAGGACGTAGTTCACTTACCAATTACTGTTAAAAAAAACAAAAGTGTGGAGATAAATGCTGTCCCGTAAAACATGGTGTTGATGTTATAAGCCAGAAGGTCTGTGTTATTCTGCACGTTGGGCACTAAAACGGGTGGCAACAAAAAGCCAACTGCAGCTCCAAGCTGTAAAATAAAGAGTCCTGTTAACAACTATCAATAGCAAACACAGCAAATGTTGGCATTTAACAGAATATGATGAACGGGAGTATGTACAAAGATGCACTGTAAACCCTAAAAAGTCCGTTCTAATGTCTCTGTTCTACTCTATTGATGAAGGAAAACGGCTGCCAAACTTCTCCCTTATATCTGATGAAGGATTAAAAAACTCCTACAACATGGGGAAATATTTCCAAATCCTATCCAATACAGAACTGGCATGCAGAATAAAAAGTTTTGTTTTTTTTTTTTTTTTTTTTTTTTTTACAAACCAACAACAAAAAGATAAGAATCTCAATGTTAAGTGGGCCAAAGACTTGAAAAGACGTTCTTCCAAAGAAGATACGCAAACAGCTAAGAAGAATATAGAAAAAAAAGTCAATATCATGTTGTTAAGGGAAATACAAATCAAAATGACAATGATACTCCATCTTACATCCACTTGGATGAATGTGATTATAGAAACAGAAAATAAGTATTCACACCAGGTGGTGGTAGCTCAGGCCTTTAACCCCAGCACTTGGGAGGCAGAGGCAGGAGGATCTCTGGGAGTTCAAAGCCAGTCTGGTCTACAAAGTGAGTTCCAGGACAGCCAGGGTGGCTACACAGAGAAACCTTGTCTCAAACAAACAACAAACAAAGAAAAAGTGTTCACAAGAGTGGGAGAAACTGGAACCTGTAGACTGCTGGTCCAAATGTAAATGAAATAGCCCCTATGGACACAGTTTGGCAATTTCTTCACAAATTTAACACAGAACTGAAATACGATGTTTCAATTCCACTTGTAGGTACATGCCCCCAAACTAAAAATAGATAGTCAAATCAACTACACTGAAATACTCACAGCAACCCCATTCACAGACCCAAAACATGGTAATAACCTAGACTTTTATCTGGCATGTTCACACAATGAAGCATATTCATCTGTAAGAAAGAATGAAGTACTGATGTATACCATGGACTTTGAAAACACGAGAGAGAACTAAGTCAGACACAAAAAGACATACATTATATAATTCCATCTATACAAAATAGTCAGCATAGACAAATTCATACAGAAAGCAATTAGGGGCTGGCAAGCTGGCTCCGTGGGTAAGAGCACTTGCTGAGCAAGCATAAGGACCGAGTTCTAATCCCAGCACCCACACAATAAGCTGAGCATGGTCCTGTGCACACCTGTACACAGGACAGGTGACTTGCAGGGCCTGATGGCTGACAGCTTAGCTAAAAAACCTCAACTCCAGGTTTATGAGACTCTTCTTCAAAAGAATAAGATATAGGGTGTTTGCGGGCATCCAAAATCCACTCTGGTTTTCAAGTGTGTACTCACCCAACCACCTCCCTCCTACATATACACACACACACTCACACACACACACACAGAAATTCAAGGAAAGAAAGTAAATGAGCAATTACAAAGATATGTGGAAAGTTACTCAGGGGGAAAAATGAATGACAGACAGTAATGAGTATTAAACGTGTGTATTTTAAAATATATGAATAATAAACATGAGACAGTGATAAATGCTACATGGAGAGATAACATTTAATGGTGCAGTAAGAAAGTGACTGGGGAGCTCTACTTGGAATCAAGAATGCTACTGGCTTTTTAAAATGAACTTGAGCCAGGTGGTGGAGGCACATACCTCTAATCCCAGCACTTGGGAGGCAGAGGCAGGTGGATCTCTGTGAGTTCAAGGCCAGCCTGGTCTACAAGAGCTAGTTGCAGGACAGGCTTCAAAGCTGCAGAGAAAACCTGCCATGAAAAACCAAGAAAAAAGAAAGAAAGAAAGAAAAACTGAACTTGAAGAGAGCTGAGTGGCTCTATGTATGTAATCACGCAATCTGAACAGGAAGAATATGCTAAGCATCGGAAGGAAGGTTTCTGCAAAGGTCCTTGTGCAAGTGCAAGGTTGGCACTGCTTAAGAAACCAAATACACAGTAAAGAGGTTTTGTAATTCACAGCAAAGACTTCACATTTAAGGACTCTGGGAAACCACTGGCGAACTTAAAGCACTTGTATTTTCAAAGGTTCCCTCTAGAGACCTGAAAAGATAAAAGCTACCCATTCAGGAGCCAGACACACTTCTGTGTGAACAAGCTGTATTTCTTAAGCGAGCCTTGGCTAACTAGCCACTAACCATTCCACAATTTGCCTTCCACTGCCTGGCTGCTAAGAGCTAACAACCTTTGGAAAATGATTCCATTCCTTAAAGTTTCAATGTCCCTGTCTATCAAGTGTGGAAACTAATAGGTTCTAACCTTATAATAGGAAGCTGAATGACACATAAATCACTTTAGTGCCACCCAGTAACTGCATGATACCTCTGAATATTATTATGCATGGTCATTCCATAAATGAGGCTGAAAACGCACACTGGGTCATGATGAGCAACTGTCCAGTTTACGGGAGCTGAGGAAGGAACAGAACACCTTAGGGGAATACAGGAAGACCCAGAATGTGCCGACAAAAGGGAAGTCCATCCATAAGTAAATATTTCCATTTATTACTCATAAAATTGATGCTTCATAGATATGGAGTTGATAATATTTCTGTTATGGCCAATGAAACATTAATCTTTTTTTTTTTTTTTTTCTGAGACAGGGTTTCCATGTAGTTTCTAGAGCCTGTCCTGGATCTAGCTCTTGTAGACCAGGCTGGCCTCGAACTCAGAGATCCGCCTGCCTCTGCCTCCCGAGTGCTGGGATTAAAGGCGTGCGCCACCACCGCCCGGCTGAAGCATTAATCTTGAATAGAATTTAGAAACAAAAATATCTTGAGAAAACATCTGCTATCCAAATATAAAGAAACAAGAAGTCAAAGTATCAGTATAAATTATTTTGAATACATGGCAATTATAGTTTAGGTGACCCTTTCTTCTGCATTTTTAGAGAAAGTAAGTAAATCTAACAAATTAAACACACACATTTAGTCTTTTGGGGTCTTTTAAACCACTATCTTGATCTAAATGGGATTTGAAGTAGGAAAGTAACATTTTCTGGTTACACAGCTGCATGTAGCAATATATGTATAACAAGGGAGGGGTAACTAGACTTCCTTCAACTGAATGAATACTAAATATCCTTTACAACTGTGACATTTACAGTAGCGACAAAGACATCTGGTGCTACAAGAGTCCTCTATTAAGAATTTAAATCACAATAAGAGAACTAGGCTGAAATTAACAAATGCAAACGGAACAGCGGCATGGCTCATTCCTATGTTTGGGAGGCTGGCAGGGTTCTCCAGAGCTTGGAGCCTGCCAGGGGTACACAGAGAATTCCAGGCCAGCCTGCCAGAGTGAAGGAAACCCTGTTTCAAAATAAATAACAAAGCGCACACTCGCCCCAAAACAAACCTTTTGCCTAGCGTTGCTTCTGGTATTCCAGTGGCATTTGAATTCATGACGGAGGGGAAAACAAGGTCATTTCTTAAGCGAGCCTTGGCTAACTAGCCACTAACCATTCCACAATTTGCCTTCCACTGCCTGGCTGCTAAGAGCTAACAACTGAACTCAGTAATATTGCCAAGTCTTTATGACCATTTACTGAGCGTTCACTTAGACCTGCTCAGCACCTACCGGGCTGGCTTCACTACTAGTACAATTAAATCGGGGCTGTTCCAAGGGCATTCAGTGTGGAAACAAACTTCACAGAATTCAACACCTTCCTTCTGCAATGGTGACAAAATTACCTAGGAGATCTCCTTCACTGCCAAAGCTTCCGTGCGTGCCTGTGTGTAAACCAGAGTACAATCTCGGATGTTCTTTCTCAGGAGCTGTCCTCCTCACCTGTCAGTGCTGGCTGGGAATACAACCTGGGGCCACCAAGCCCGGCTTTTCACGTGGTGCTGGCGTTCAGTCTTCACGCTTCTACGGTACGCTCTTTACCCACAGACCGTCGCCCCAGCCCCGCCTACGGCTTCCTACCGTCCTTAAGAGGATCCCAGTAGCAAGTCGTTCCAGTCTTTACCTGATTGCCCAGCACCGCGGTGGCACAAGCCGTCGACACCTCCTTGGGTCCAAACCACACGGAGGCGATGCGGGAGGGCAAGCCCAGGATGAAGACCTGCGCCACGGAGCACAGGCTCTGCCCCAGCATGGTGACCCAGAAGAGGTGCCGCTGCACGCTGCCGCACTTGACCCAGGCGCCCAGGCAGTTGAGGCCGGAGCCCAGCAGCGCCGTGAGCCGCAGGCCTCGCGTGTCCAGCAGCCAGGTGGCCGGGAAGATGAGGGGTACGTAGGCCAGCATGTACACCATGGACAGCCAGTTGATGTGCAGCGCCGACACGCCGTAGAAGCCCTCGAACACGTTGCTGATGATGCTGTACTGGATCCAGTGGAAGGCGTTCACCAGCGAGTACGAGCTGAAGATGAGCAGCACCACGAAGCGCCGCGGCGACAGTGCCGTGCGCGGGGAGCGCGTGGGGACCGGGTCGTCCTCTCCACCGCCTGCCGGCAGCAGCCGGGCCTGGGTCTCCTCCTCCGCTGCCAGCAGGGCTTGGGGTCCGTCCGGGGCTCCCGCGATCGCAGGGCCGTGTTCCCGGCCTCCGATCTCCGCCTCAGGCCCTTCCTGCAGCTCCGCGTGCGCCTCCCCGTCCGGGGCGCCTCTCAGCACCGGAAGGTATCCCTTCGCCAGCGGGTGCCCGGGCGCCACGGCCGGCCCCTCCTCGTCGTCGTCGGGCCGTGCCATGCCTCCCAGCTCCCCGCCCCGCCGCTCCTTTACTCTCCCCGCCGGCTCCACGCTCCAAGCCCGGGGCCGAGCGCTCGCCCGCGCCGCCCGCTGACTAAGTGGAGCTGCGCGCGCCGCACCGGGCTGTCGGGCTCTCGCCGGCAGGCTCCGCCCCCGGGGTGCCGCGTATCACAAGGTGACGGCGCTCCGGCCAATCATTGGACGCACTCGCAGGCTGGGAAGCCAATCAGGGAGTTGCCGGGAAGAGAGGCGGGATCAAACGGGTGAGGAGGTAAAGGGAGGCGTTCTGCCCATCTTGGATGCTCGCTGCTCTAGGCCTCTTCCAGCACTCGCTCCGGGGTAACCTCGGGTTACCTTGGAAGGAGAGCTCGGGGAGGGCTTCAGTCCAGCCAGGGAAGAGGTCAGGAGCAGGCTCGTGCGGGCCAGAAACGGCCCGCCTCCATCCACCCAGCGGACCGAAGGCGATGGGACAAGGAGCAGCCCCTGCCTGCCTCTTGTTCCCACCTGTGACCAGGACCGGATGAGGACAGAGCTCCGGAAGTCTTAGGGGCTTACTGGACCACCGACAAAGTCAGCCTGCATTCCTTTGGGAAGCTGTGTGTGGAAACTCCCCTTCCCTTTTCTTTCCGCTATTTTTTTAGACCGGGTTTCACTTTGTTTTCCTAGCTGGATGGGGACTCTGTGGAGACAGGTCGACCCGGAATTCATAGAGATCCACCTGTCTCTGCTTCCTGAGTGTTGGGATTAAAGATGGACGCCCTCACGCCTGGCTGAAATCTGTTTAATGAACAAGGCATGGCTGTGGCACTAATGAACTCCCAGTGGCTGCAGGTGCCTGCACAGGGCCTTAGCCAGACTGAGCTTTCACCTTCGGTCTTTGGGAGATAGGAGGGGAATTAATAGTAAGTCTTTGTAGATGGTGATGCAGCTGCTGGGAATTGCCCATGCTCCGGGGAATAGCTCCACAAAGCACTTTGTAAATGAATTCATTTTAAGAAAAAGCGTGTATAGGGCGAGACTGCTCAGTGGGTAAAGTCTCCTGTTGCCAAGTCTACCAACCTGAGTTGATTCCTCAGGACCCACACGATGAGGGAGAGAACAGGCTCCTGAGAGTTATAGTCCTCTGACCTCCACACAGGAGCAGTCCGCGCGGGTGCGTTTGCACACACACACACACAGACACACACACAGAGTCTATGATTAAAAAAAGAGGGAGAACTTACAAATTTTTCACAACATGATTTTGTAAATGTTGATTTGGACATTTTACATTACAGAGTAATGGTCTCTTGACTGAAAAAATATAAATAAATGTGGGAATCTAATTAATTCATCTTTACATAAAAAATTTTGTGAATATATAAAAACGTGAGTTAGCTGGGTGGTGGCGCACACCTTTAATCCCAGCACTCGGGAGGCAGAGGCAGGCAGGTCTCTTAGTTCGAAGTCAGCCTGGTCTACAAAGCAAGTTCCAGGACTGTTACACAGAGAAACCGTGTCTCAAAACAAAACACGAGTTGAATGTGCTTTTAATACTCAACATAATTTATATTAAGTATTTATCAGTGTCTTGCTAATGTTCTCAGGTACCATGGAATGTTCTGCGAAGGCTCAGAAGAAAACCTGTTCGAGTTGGGCACAGTGGCACAGGCCTGTTGTCCCAGTTACCTGGAGGCTAAGGCAGAAGAATCACTCAACCCCACAGATTTAAAGCTAGCGTGGCAGCCTAGACGACACAGCAGGGACCACATGTGAAAATTTTACTTGAGTTTTTTGTTTTGTTTTTTATACGGAGTCTCATATAGCCTAGGCAGGCCTTGAATCCTGCCTCGGCCTCCCAAGGACTAAGATTGCAGCCATGTGCCACCATGTTTAGTTTTATATAGTGCTGAGGAGCAACCCTGGGTCTTTGTGCAGAGCTCTACCAGTTGAGCTTCATCCCAGCCCCAAAACAAAAGTGTTCAGGAAGGGGATCCAGGGATTGGATGCTGTGCTTATAGGTCATTTGTCTTCTCCATTGTTGATGAGAATTAGTTGACAACTGCCTAGGTTTCTGGCATAGGCAATCAGCTTTAATTTTCCTCCACAGATGTTCTTTCTCACATGCCTTCCCTGCACATGAAAAAGTTCTGTTTAGGGAGGCAGAGGCAGGCGGATCTCTGTGAGTTCAAGACCAGCCTGGTCTACAAGAGCTAGTTCCAGGACAGGCTCCAAAGCCGCAGAGAAACCCTGTCTCGAAAAAACCAAAAAAAAAAAAAAATAAGTTCTGTTTATAACACTATAATCGTACATGGACCCCAGTACCTAAGGGAGTCTGTACAAGTGGGAAAGCATATCATAACTAAGGACAGGCTACATAGGTACACACACACAATACACACACAACGCACACACACAGAATACACACATGTGTATGGTTAGGGTTATCTATACATACACTTTGGAGGCAGAATCTCTCTACATAGTACTGACTGTCCTAAAACCCACTACATAGATCAGGCTTGCCTTGAACTCACAGAGATCCTCCTGCCTCTGCCTCCTGAGTGCTGGGATTAAAGGTATAGGACACCACAGCTGGCTATGTAGATATAAACTCCACCTTTTGTTTTCACTGGGTGTGTGACCTGGGGCACTTTATGTGGCTGCTCTGTAATAGGATGGCAGAGTTCTCTGTGGGGCTATTTTGATGAGTAAGAGGTTGGACAAGACTTGGTATGTGCCAGGCTTTCTCAGTTTAGTGAGTGAGTAATCCAGTGTGGTGGGGGGATGTCAGGCTTCAGAAGGCGAGGGTTCCGATCCTTGCTCCTTCACTGTTTGACTACATGGCCTTGGAATAGTCCTCCCCCCCACCTCCGTGTGTCCAGGTGTCTGTATGTGCAGCTGTAAGATGAGGTCACTGTTGATGACATTGTGAAAAATCAGTGGTTAGTTAATACTACACCCATGAGAGATGAGAGCCTGATTTTTCCTGTTTTAATATTCAGTAACTACTACCACCATTATTATCTGCTCATATCTTTGTGTTTCTCATATCTTACTTTTTCATTAATTTAGGTTATACTCCAGTTGGTCTAAGCTTGCTTGGATTGTTGTTGTGTGATGTTTTACTCTTTTGGCTTTTGGGGGGACCTGTTGGGAGCTGTGAACCCCCAGATCCTGAATTTCTTGTAAACAATGTGTTACGCTTGCAGCTGCTCTCAGCACGAGAACCTCAGGAGTTCCTGATGGCAGGGGAGTGATTTCTGGTGGGTTTGGCTGGGGCGTGGCTATCCCTATATAAGCTGCCCCTGAACACAATATAAAGGGGGCATTCTTGGGGCATTCCTGTTTCAAGGATGAGTAGTGTCTCTGTCTGTGTGTCTTTGTGTGTTTAAGTCTCCAGGCGCTTGCCTGGCTCACGAATGGTCCTGTAGTGCAGGCGCCGCAATACAGGAGTAGTGCTGTAGCGTCACGTAGTACAGGCAGGCGGCACAGGGGCCCACCACCCAGCTCCCAAATAAATCACACAAAAGGCTTATTCTTAGTTAGGAATGCCCGCTTTCTTGCCAGCTTTTCTTAGCTTAAATTATCTCGACTATATCTTATTTTCACTCTTACTCCATGGCTGGCTGGGTGACTGGCTGACCCCTGCTGTCCTTCATCCCTTGTTCTCTTATTCCTCCTCTTCCTCTTTTTCTCCTTCTATTTATACTCTGCCTGCCAGCCCTGCCTATCCTTGCTCCTGCCTCATGACTGGACGTTCAGCTCTTTATTAGACCATCAGGTGTTTCAGATAGACAAGGATTCACAGCTTCACAGCGTTAAACAAATGCAACATAAACAAAAGCAACACACATTAAAATAACATTCCCCAACAGACTGTCGTGCAATTGTTCACACCAAGCACTTTCAAATTGAATATATAGTGGTAGGGTCCGTCCCCAGTGGGGCTTCCAGGGTGCTCCTGGTTCTCCTGAAGCAAAGCACTGGGCGGCTCATCTCGCAAGCTCACTGCCTGAAAAGTACCTTTCTTTCATCAGAGGCAGTCAACAGTCAGATGAACCACCATTTTCCTTACCTGGGCGACCACGTGACTACCGACATCATCCCCCCCCACAAGCATTAAAAACTTGTCTGAACAGGTATGTTAGGGATACAATTCCCGAATTCCACAGAATTCTCAGAAAACTGAGCTGTGTGATGTCTGAGATTTCTTCTGACATTATTGCTATATGCGAAGTAGAGTAAGATGCGTCTAATGGAATAATTAGATGAAATTCATATGCCTGTTTCAACAAAGCTCCATGAAGAATGGAATATAGAAAAAAGAAGAAAATTCAGCAATGTCTCCTTGTAGCTGAATTTTCTGTCTTGAGGTAGGTACTTATTAACCAGTGTAGGCATGAGTCATACTCTATACCATGTGTTAGGGTGTAGACTATGACATGAACCTTACTCTGTTGGAAAGGATACCACCGCAAGCATCATTTGGCCGGGAGTCAAGATTAGATGGAGCTGTATCATTAGTGTTAAATACCAACCCGTAGAGGTTTGAATAGTAACAATTCGGTAATATGGAACCTGACCAGCACCTGGTAGTCAAGGTCCAAGACACCATTAGAAGTGATGTGGCTGCTCTTGAGCAAAGGTTTCCTACAGTCCAAAAAACTCAGAGGACGGGGACCAATGCTAACAGACATACGGTTCTTTATGCTTTATGGGAAATGGACAGATTCACTTTTACGCTGCTATGACCATGTTCCTTCCATCTGCCTGAGCAGCAGCAAGAGGTGGGGAAGTCCAGAAATTAAAATCCTTCTGTGTGTACACTTCCCCACCTCACTGAGACATTTCAGCTGTGCACACATATTGAATGCCTAGAATGAAAATTTAAGGATTTTCTCTCCTGTGTTTTTGGTTTTCTTCCTCTTTGTCCTTTACAGCAATTGAAGTGAAGTTGAAGTTGTCAATGAAATGAAACCAAATTGGTGGGTGAGAACACACCATTCTTCTAGGGCCAGCCATTCCACCTTAACCTCACTGTGAAGGTGACAGGAATTGTTCAAGCTCTGTGATTATCAACTTCAAATTCCTTCACACATTTCAGTTCTATTTAAGGTTAAATATGGGATCTGTATTCCCCTAGAGATTCTTAGATATAATGTCTGACTTATAAAGAGACAAACATAAGCAGTGTTATACTGTACAGTGTTATACTGTAGTCCGCTTGCACAGGCATAGGAGAGCTAACTGATTTTGCCTCTGGTGAGATCACTGTTGGTAGATTGAAATTGTCCATCAGGGGGCTAGAGAGATGGCTCAACAGCTACTTGCTCTTGAAGAGGACCTGTGTTTGACAAACATGGTGTATCACAACCATCTGTAATTCTGGTTCCATGGGATCTGAAGTCCTTTACTGGCTTATGCAGGCACCATGCAAGCCTATGGCAAAATAAAATAGATCTGAAGTGTTTTAATTATTAATAGTGGTGGTATTTATATAATGAAAATAGGAAAATGCTACATTTAGATGTTAAACACTACTAAGAAAACAGATAATCTCTTAAGGTTTGCATCATAAATATCCCCCAAAGTCTTGTGTGTTAGAGGTATGGTTCTCAGGTGATGGTTGTGTCGGGAGGTGGTGGGGCCTTTAGTGACCTCAGCCCCTTTCTTTCTCTTTTCTTCTCTGTTACCAGGAAGTTGAACAGCTTTGCCCTGCCTCATGCCCCCCTACCTTATCCTACCCCACCATAGTTCCAGAGTAATGGAGGCAACACAGGGCCCGAACCTCTAAAATTAGCAGGCTAAACCCTTTTCCCCTTGGAGCTGATTTTTCTCAGGTATTTTCCCAGACATGGAAAACCTGACTATCCTACCATCTAAATTATTTAAAATAGTATTTACAAATTTAGTAAGTTCAAATGTATATCAAAATGTATTCCTTTTTTCAGGGGCGGTGGGGTTTGATTTAGGGTTTCTCTGTGTGGCTGTCCTGAAACTCTCTCTGTAGACCAGGCTGGCCTTGAACTCAGAGATCACTTGCTTTTGCCTCCCAGGTGGTGAGATTAAAGGCATGTGGCACCACTACCCAGCTGTTGAAGGTATTTTTAAAAAGATTTATTTTTATTTATTTTTTATTTTTATTTTATTTTATTTTATTATTTTTTTTTTTTTTTTGGTTTTTCGAGACAGGGTTTCTCTGTAGCTTTAGAGCCTGTCCTGGAGCTAAAGATTTATTTTTAATTGTGTCTGTGTGTGAGTTTTTGTATATGGGTGCAGGCACCCAAGGATGCCACACCAGGGTGTGGGAGGCCCTGGAGTGGAGTTTCACGTAGTACAAATTCTAATTGTTTTTAATAATAAAAACTTGGAGTCAGGTATATGGATTAATGCTGAAGATCAGAGAAGCAGAACAGCCAGCCACTAGCTCTGACCTCTACCTCAGACCAAAAGGGTGATTCTGTCTCCACAAATCCTCAAACTGAATTCTGTCTCTACAAAACTTCAGACTGCACCCTCAGACTGCATCTGAGCTCCTGTCTACTCCAACCTTATATTCCTCTCTCTGCCCAGCCATATCACTCCTGTCTCCACCTCCCTTGTGCTGGGATTAAAAAGGCGTGGGATAGCCGGGCAGTAGTGGCGCACGCCTTTAATCCCAGCACTCGGGAGGCAGAGGCAGGCGGATCTCTGTGAGTTCGAGACCAGCCTGGTCTACAAGAGCTAGTTCCAGGACAGGCTCCAAAGCCACAGAGAAACCCTGTCTCGAAAAAACAAAAACAAAACAACAACAACAACAAAAAAGGCGTGGAATACCAAGTGCTGGGATTAACTTTGTGTGAGCTCTGTTTCCCTTTTAAACAGAATCAATCTTGTGTAATCTAGGGTGGCCTTGAATTCACAGAGATTTGTCTGCCTCTGTCTCCCGAGTGCTGGGATTAAAAGTGTGTGCCAACACTGCCTGGCCTCTACTGGCTTAACTCTGCACTCTGATCTTCAGACAAGCTTTATTTGTTATATTATAAACAAAATGTCACTACAATTTTAGGTGCTCACCAGGCATCTAAATTGGTGCTGGGAACTGAACTCAGATCTTCTGCAAGAGCAATATTTCCTCTTAACCCCTGGGCCACCTCTACAGCCTTATTCACAAGGTTGTTGTTGATTTTCTTGCTTGAAGTTTGTCTTAGGGGGAATAGTTAAATACAAAATACCATACATAGCATTCAAAGACATCCTGAATATTACGGTAAATCTACTGCTCATCCTCCCACTTGGCAGTTGATATCTTCGCTGCCAAGTTCACACTAAAACACTTGTGCAACCTCTTCATTCTCTGCTTTAGAGTTCACTACACTGAACTAATCTGCGAAACCTTGGAGAAGGAATTAGTCAGAGAAAAATAGGCTTCCAGGCTCCTTCCCTGCTCCTGGCCAGTCCAAAGCGCGGCTCCAGAGTGATCCCAAGGCTTCTCTTTGTGTAGAGGTGAGAGAATAAGTGTCCCTGAAAGTTGTATTTAGAGGGACTACCAGCTGGAGCTTGGCCACGAGAAGTCAGTCACCTAATCAGAAGAGGTCTAGGCAAAGGAGAGAACAAGGATGAAGTCCAGAAATCAGCCGGGGAAGCCAGCAGTTCTG
This sequence comes from Arvicola amphibius, assembly GCF_903992535.2. NCBI lineage: Eukaryota > Metazoa > Chordata > Mammalia > Rodentia > Cricetidae > Arvicola > Arvicola amphibius. Next base: position 4,224,308 of record NC_052058.2, on the reverse strand, counting down.
AGATGAAGACAGCAGAATGGAGCCAGTCTCAGCAAGACATGGGTGTGCGTGCACACACAAGTGTGCACCTGGACACATTTTTCCATGAGGAAGATTATGAAGAAGGGGTGATAAGGCCTCTGTAGCCTCAGGAAGGAACGTGGTGGGGAGCGGTGTAGAATGGACTTACTGACATTGCTACACCTTCATTCTGGCGAGCTCTTCAGACAGTAAGAAAAGCGGCTAGTAAGAGTAGAGATGGCATCTCAGGGAGACTGGGATGGTTACAAAATAAAGAATATGGTCTGGGGCCGAGCTGGGTAAGACCTTGAACCTCAGTCTCAGCTTCATGTACTCCTGTATTTCTCAGTTCTCCCCCATGGCCCCTGCATCATCTCCTGTTTCCAGGTGCCTACCCTGTTTGAGTTCCTGCCCTTACTGCTTTTGATGATGAACTGTGAATGAAATAAACCCTCTCCTCCCCAAGTTGCTTTAGTCATGGTGTTTCATCACAGCAATAGGAGCTCTAAGACACCACTATAGCAAACAAATTCCTCAGATCCAGTCCTGAGACTATGAGGATGCTAGCACACCATGGGGGATGTTAACACACCAAGGAGGATGCTAGCACACCAAGGGGGATGTTAACACACCAAGGAGGATGCTAACACACCAGGGAGGATGCTAACACACCAGGGAGGATGCTAACACACCAGGGAGGATGCTAACACACCAGGGAGGATGCTAACACACCAAGGGGGATGTTAACACACCAAGGAGGATGCTAACACACCAAGGAGGATGCTAACACACCAGGGAGGATGCTAACACACCAAGGGGGATGTTAACACACCAAGGGGGATGCTAGCACACCAAGGGGGATGCTAGCACACCATCCCTTTGGTCAGATGAAAGATCTGGTGTGGATCAGTGCTCACATTGGACTAGAATGGAGAGTGATGTGTAGGTGGTTAGTAAACCAACGTATTGGAGGATGGGGAATCAAGGCAGCTTTAAAATGCAACCTGCATGGAAAATAATCTCTGAGAAAGGAAAATTTGTTGCTTGAGAAAAATCCAGGGTAGGTTAAATATATGACAAATTATCACATTGTAAAATAATGGTATTTGGGCACAGCATGCATAACTGTTTGAATTAATAACCTAATCTCAAATATATTTTAGAAAAACTGATGTTGAACATCTTTTTCAGCTTTCTGACCTAATTCTATCGGCACTTAATTTGTTATCTGATGTAGGTGGGTCTTCTGTCTATGTGTTAATTTCATTGGTTAATAAAGAAACTGCCTTGGCCCTTTGATAGGACAGAAAATTAGGTAGGTGGAGTAAACAGAACAGAATGCTGGGAAGAAGAAGGCAGTGAGACAGTTGCCATGCTTCTCCTACCCAAGACGGACGGTGGATAGAATCTTCCTGATAAACCACCACTTTATGGTGGTACACAGATTATTAGAAATGGATTAATCAAGATGTGAGAGTTAGCCAAAAAGAGGCTGAAGCTAATGGGCCAAGCAGTGTTTAAAAGAATACAATTTGGAGCCCCGCGGGAAAGCTGCCTGCTGCGCCTTCAACAGTTATCAAATTCCAAAGACCTATAATGGTTAGCTCCATGCTAGGTAAGCTGAAGCTGACAGGGTAAAACCCTTCCTCCAGCTGCCCTGGAAGCAAGAGAATCCAGATATAGCCCTTGGTTTAAAATGCCAAGATCATGCCCAGTGGATGTGTGTTCTCTTGATAACCCTTTGCATTATCTGTGGCATCCTAAACAAAACAAAGCTGTTTCCATCCCTCCAACCATTCTGCATTGGTATCCTTAGTTACCACAATTTATGGCTAGACTTGCGTGTTCTAACGCGTTTGCTGACGGTCACACTCCTCCTCAGTGGACGGATGTGTAAACAACCAGTCTTTCCCTAACACTAATTCCTGCAAGGAGATAAAAGAAATTCTGACTTGTATATTTTTAAAGGTTACTTCTTAAGATTTTCTTTAAAAACAGAAGGAGGCCTAGCAGTGGTGGTGCATGTCTGTAGAAGGAGCAGCGGGGCTGCGTCCTGCCACCCGGCTAGCTTTACCCAAAATAATTACACGGAAACTGTATTCTTTTAAATACTGCCTGGCCCCTGGCCCGTTATCTGTAGCTTCTTATTGGTTGATTCTCATATCTTGCTTTAACCCATATTTAGTAATTTATTTAGCACCACGAGGGGTGGCTTACCAGGAGAGATCTTAACCTGCATCCATCTCAGAGAGGAGACTCATGGCGATTGCCTATGGCGACTGCCTGAAGCGTCTCCCCACTCCTGCTACCCAGCATTCTGTTCTGTCTACTCCGCCTACCTAATTTTCTGTTCTCTTAAAGGGCCAAGGCAGTATCTTTATTAATGAAAGTAACACATAGACACTCCTCCATCATTTCCCCTTTTTCTGTTTAAACAAAAAAGAAAGGCTTTAACTTTAACATAGTAAAATTACATGTAACAAAAGAGTTATCAAGCAAGAATTACAGTTACAATATTTAAATCTATTTTATCTTTTATTATAACTAAGGAAAGCTATAACTATTTATTCTTCAACTCCATCAAAGACTCCAGAAGGATATAATATTACCTAAGTAAACAAGTCATATGCAACTTTCAAACTCTAGAAATGACAGAGACAACTCGCTGCCTGGACAGTCACCCAAAGTTCCTCTGTACCGTTGGGGCATCCATCTTCGGCCTTCAGGCCCATAGTGTCCAGCAGACATTTCCATGAAGCAGGAAATTCCAAAGACAGTTCAGTCACTTTCTGCTGTGTCCTGCAGAACGTCTCGCAGACTCTTTCACGAATCAGGAACCCCAAAAGACCATCTCACCTTTAGGCAAGTTCAGCAGTCCTCTCTGTGGGTTCTTTGTGTCCAGTTTATGCAACAGTTCAGGTAAGTGCAGTTTCTTGCCCAAATGGCTATCAAAGTCCATAAGGAGCCTCTTTGATGCCCATCTTCCTCTTGAAGTAGATTGGTGCTGCCAGAAGCAGACGTGTCTCATTGTCATGAAAAGCCCTAAGTTATTTAAACATTAAATGCCATGTTTTGTAGTCTTTGAGAGATATGAAGAATGTCTATCTAACTGAAATATATCTCTATATATCCAGAAAATCTAACATGACTAAAGCTTGACTATTATCAATGATTATCCGTTAACAACCTATATTTCCTAATTTTTAAATGAACTACACAATCACAATACCTTAATCAAGATCAGAAATACATATACATATAACAAAATTGACCTTAAATTTAATTCACTAAAGCAAAATCCATATCAATGCAAATTATTCATATCTATATCACATCCCCCTTTAAATGTAAAAGAACATTTATAAACAATATTTGGGAATGTGGGCGCAGTTATTTCTCTCCAAACTGCTTCCTACTGAATGGGGGCACTGTTATTTAGGTCTTTTATGGTGTAACCTGTGTGCCAGGTTCATCTCAGTTGGCAGTTGAGTAAAGTAATTTTTTGAGGGTGTTCACAGCAACCTTTCAGGAGGGCGTGGTCTATCATACCATATTGGGATAGAAGCAATCCACACTGTGTCATCCTCTGTGAAAACAAAAGACGACCCTCTTTTCCAAAGCATCATGTTCTTAGATCCAAATTTTGAAGTCATACCGTTAAGATGTCCATTCTGGTCTAGCCTGGCAGCCCATATAATGAAATGTCTCTCTGTACTTAGCTCCTTTACAGTCAAAAATTTCAAAGAAAACACAATAAAATACATAATCCAGACTCTCTGTGAATTTTCCATTTTTACGTGGCTTAGTTTTACTCTATCACTTACTTTATTTTGTCTCTTTAAAGACTTTACCCCTTTGTTAATCCGAGCTCTTGGGAAGCAAAGGCAGACAGATCTCTGAGTTCAAGGCTGACCTGGTCTATGAAGCAAGTTCCAGGACAGCTGGGGCTGTTACATAAAGAAACCCTGTCTTGAAAAACAAAAATAAGAAAACAAAACAAAAAAACAAACAAAAAAGCAGGAGATCTCTTCTGAAGAAAGATATCTGATCTAGTGTAATGACACATATATCTTTAGTCCTAGGACTCAGAGGCAGAGACAGGCAGATCTCAGGGAGTTTGAAGCAGCCTGGTCTATATAGTGAGTACCAGGACAGCCAGAGCTACACAGCGAGACTCTGTCTAAAAAACAAAAACAAATAAAAAGAGATACCCGATAGTCCTTGCGCAAAATATGAAGGTATTTCTTTTCTTTTGGCGATAAGATCATGTGATATTAGTCAGGTGGGCCCCAATTCCTGGCCTCTTTGTTCCTCAATCTCTGTGAAGCTGGAACTTTCTCAATTTCTGTGAAGCTGGGACTTCAGGATCATGCTGACACCTTGGGCTCAGGATTTCAGCGAGCTCCTAGCACTTCTCATTGAAGCTCATTCTTGTTTGCCACCAGGCCCAGAATGGGCACTCAAGAAATTCAGTACACAGCAGACAGACGCACACACAGCACAGTTTCCATGTGTATCTTACGTGATCCCAGCCTCTTCCCTGCTGTCTGTTATACAACTCAATGAGTGTCTTTGTTCCCATCTTACAGGTGATTTACTATCTCGCTGACAGCAGACACAGGTCACTCATCCAAGGGTGCGTGGTCAGGAAGGACGTGGTCTCTGAGGAGACGTCCTCTGTTAAGCGGGGTTCCGAGAACAGAAGAGAGCTGAGGTGTGAGGTGGCAAAGCTCAGAATGTTCCATCACCTGGGGACAGTCCAGCGGGCTGATTCCCACTGTGGACCTCCAAGGCTTCGGGCTTCAAAGGCTCAGTGTTGTTAAAGGTAATTTACAGTTGACGTCTTGTAGAAATAGACACACTATTTCTCTGTGTATCCTCTGCTCTCTTTGTTCTGGTAGTTGTCTCCGCAAAATCACCGTGAACTCTGAACTAGCAAATACCAGTCTCCTATGATTAAGTTCCTATAAGCTTTGGTAAACCAGTCAGTGTATACCCTTACTTAGTGTATGTTTGTAACGTGTTGTTATTTTGATATGGGATCTTACTATATTGCCTAGTCTGTTCTTGAACTGCTGGGCTCAAATGATCCTTCTGCCTCAGCCTCCTGGGTAACTGGGACTATAGGTATGTACCAGTGAAGCCTATTTCTGTTTAGAGACACCTTACTTGATCTACATTGAGAACTCAAATTTGATTCCCTGAATTCCCAGCTAACATCTCAGGTCTATACAAAGCTACTCTAACACATTCTTCTACATGGTATGTCACACCTTTGCGTGTGTAAGAATACCGGATCGCAGCACTTGGGTCATTTAAACGCTGAGAGAAACAAAACCTCACAAATGTGAAGAATAGGATGCTAAGTAGACCACAGAAAGTCAAGTCTGAGAGCCGAGGAAAGAAGGTAGAATGGCCACACTCCTCACCCAGGGAGTATGGCGGCAGGGAACTTCTTGCTGCTCTGAGCTGCCTTCCACGGATGGTGGGAGCCACAAGTACTGACCGAGGCTACCGATATTTTTAAAGGTGGGGGGGGCATGAAAAGGTAACTAGAAGACTTTTTAAAAAATATTTATTTATTTAGTATACAATATATGCCTTCAGGCCAGAAGAGGGCACCCGACCTCATTATAGATGGTTGTGAGCCACCATGTGGTTGTTGGGGATTGAACTCAGGACCTTTGGAATAGCAGGCAATGCTCTTAACCGCTGAGCCATCTCTCCAGCCTGAGGCTACAGATTTTTGTGATAGGAAAGCTTAATACAAATTATATAAATGAAGTCTGCTGTGCTTGTGCTTCATATTTTCAACTCTCTTCAACGCCATGGGTCTCACACACATCTAGAAAGAGAACACTCCATCTAGAAAGAGAACAAGAGGTGGAGACCGGCCTGTTCCTGTGCCAGTCCCATGAGGGCCACGTTTCTAGGCTCACAGCCTCGGCAGGCTGGTGTTCAGCAGAGCCTCAGACTAGGCAGGAGTTCTGCTTCTGACCTCCTGAACATCTCAATTTATTTTTAAATAGGGACCCGGTAGTTTCAGCTTCAATGGATCCCAACAATTTTTTTTCACAACACATGTAAACAGATAAGTAATTAGGGAGACCAAGATATATTGTTTACTTATCAGATAAAATAACCTTTTTTTTCAAGGAGCTGAATTATGTGATAAATTACATGACCATTTGTTGATGGGCAATAGACTCTTGATATGTATTAGCTCATTTAGTGTGTGATACTCTGAGCTGGTTATCTGCACTGACTTGTCAGGAAACTGAGGCCCAGAGAAGGTGTGTGTGTAGCAGGCAGCACTGCTAGCACCTAAACCCACACAACCAGAAGTCCATGGTTCTACCACTAGACTCTACAGCTGAGTGTTGGGCTCAAATTTGTAAGTAATATAAAGGGTTAATTTTGTAATCTCGGGGAACTTATCCCCATTTGTTTTTCATGAGTACAGCATCCAGAGGATAATAATACTATCAAAAGTTAGGCTGAGGTGTCACCGGGAGAGTTTTTGTCTCAAATATGCAATTTCTAGTATCCCCCAAAAGTATCAAAAGAGATAGAACTTAGAGTTTAATTTCTGATAAATTTGTATCTTTAGTAAAAGCCTATTTAATGATTAAGTGAGGTATTTGAGCTAACTAGTTTTATCCATAATCTTGTTTGTTTAGTTTTGTGGATTTTTTTGTTTTGTTTTTGATTAAGGTCTCTATCATAACCCTGCCTATCCTGGAACTTGCTCTGTAGACCAGGCTGGCCTTGAATTTACAGAGATGCACCTGCCTCTGTCTCCCAAGTGCTGGGATTAAAGGTGTGTGCCATTACACCCAAGCAAATTATTTTTAATAATTTTGTCATAATATTAATTGGTACTTAGAATGATCAGTTTTACTAAAGCAACTCAAATAATTTGATGTTAATTGTTCTATAAAGCATTTTTAATTCATTTAATTAAAAATTGCCAGTTCCAAATGCCAGGCCCTGCAGTCTGCATTCCCAACAGCCTAAGGTGGTTCTTTAGATTTTTTTTTTTTTTTTTGAGAGGATTGGCTTGGCAATTTTTGAGAGGATTTTTTTTCTTACTTCTTCCATAGATGTCTAAAGAGATCCATTTAAATCACTTGAATACCAGCAGACTATTTTAGGTAGTTTATACATTACCATTTATATGTGTTTTTATTGCTGTTTTGTTTTTCTGAAGCAGGGGCTCACTCTAGGCCAGGCTGACCCAGAACTTATTTTCAATGCTGCCTGGCTATGAACTCAACGCAATCCTTTTACCTTAGCCTCCTAAATGCTGAGGTTACAGATATGAGCACCACACCCAGGTTCAACTGCTTCTTAATGGGCTTCTCCATTTTAATTTTATTGTTCCAAACTGCAGCTGATATTGTAAAAGATACGACTCTAAGCTTGCAGATTTCCCAAAGCAGGGATATAAAATGGAAAAGTGCATAAGTCAGAAATGAAAACATGAACTGCAGGTGAGCCCATTTAGACCAGCCACAGGCTGCTGTGGCTGGAAAATAACATGAATTGCTGGGCATTGCTGGATTTTGCAGTATTCGAGGGGCAATAATGACCTGAGTTGGTTCTGTTGATGTGGGATTTCCATCTGTATGCTGTGAATATGTTTTATTACCATTAGTTAAGAAAGAAGCTGCTTTGGCCTATGACAAGGCAGAATATAGCAAGGCAGGACATCCAAGCAGAGATAGAGGAAGAATGAAGGCGGAGTCAGGCAGATACCATGCAGCCGCCCAAGAAGCAAGAGATAACAATCCAGAGCCTTGTGGTAAAATATAAAATAATAGATATGGGTGAATTTAATATGTAAGATTAGTTAATAAAAAGCTTGAGCTAATAGACCAAAGATTATGTAATTAATATTAAGCATCAGAATGGCTATTTCATAAGTGGATGCAGCAGGCAGTGAGTAGACCCACTGGGTGGAGAGAAACTGGTCCGGGGGACCAGCAGAATGGAGAGTAATTGTAGCTACACTCTGTAGCATGTGTCAAAACATGGTCTTGCAGAAGAAGAAAGTACTGGTAAAGTGGATATGTCGGTGAATCTGGCTTCTGGGTTGGACAGAAAACAAGTATGCATTCTCAACGTGTTTGCAGGACAGCAAGAGTCGGCTGACAACTGGTGTCTTAACAAAATGGCATCTGTGAACAAGAGCATCGATGTGAAAAAAACCAGACTGAGCAAAAAGCTCCTGGAGGAGATCAACGAGAAGCGTGAGTCCTACTGTCTGGTGGAGAGGAGCAATCAAGTCAGCTTCCTGCGAGTCCAGAAGCGACACTTCAGCCAGGCCTACCAGTCCTCGGCTAGTGAGCGTGTCAAAGAGTCTGTTCCTGAAAGTGGCAGGACCTCCTGGGTCAAAGGGCCTCTCTTTGTTCACAAGGAGAGAAAGCACTTTGCATCCAAAAGTAAGATAGTCTGGTGGGACCCCGCCCAACCTGCGGGAGGGATAAATACCTATGGGTAAAGAGGTTCTAGGGATTGCCCTGGGAGTCTCTGAACATGATGGGTCTGAAAGCAAAGCAGATTATCAGGTGTAAGACCCACCACAGACCAGAGAGTCACTCTCTTGTGTCTGTAGGACCCAGGCTCCACCACAGCCAGTTCACTCTGTGGTTTGGTGTTTGGGCCTGGCGGTCTGCATTCCCAGCAGACCCATGTGGCTCTTAACTACAGATGGCGTAACAACCACATTTTGAGAAAAGTTGCAGTCCCTTCAGAGACCTCCTGTGCCACCAATTTCTGTTGTCTACAAAATTTTACGTTCAAAATTGAAGTAAAATGGAGTTTTACTAACAAATGTGACATGCAATGCCATAAGAAGCGGTCATAAACCTATGGAGGGAAGCTGCGTGGGGGACTATTTTAGTATTGTTACAAATGGGAATTGTGATTCTGTTGTGTAGTCAAGGCAGGCAACTGGCAATGTTTTCTCATTTATTTGGAGAAAGTGTGCATATATATATATATTCAATATAGCCAATACATTATTAATTTGGTTCACAAAGAATGGTCCCCATTAGCCATTTGTGGCCATGACTTTGCATTTTACCAGTGTCCTTAGGGAGTAGTCAGGGCAGTGGGACAGTGTGGCACCGAAAGCCCGAACACTGTGCTGTGATATGAGGCTATTCTCTAACAAGTGTTTCTTTTCTAAAAACAAACAAAACTCAATCATCTTTACAAAAGAATGCCTTGGCATTCCTAATGATAAAAGTACAGTTCCTCATTCTGCTGCAATTGCTCAGAACAACAGTGTGTCGGTTCTCACTTTGGTGGTGGAGAGAAAATCCACCTCTTAGAGGAATATGCATGATTTCATACAACAGAGTCTGACACACCTCGTCCACCACGCATGATTTCATACAACACAAAGTCACACATCTCATCCCACAACTTTCATGTCAAAACCGTAAACCAATAACTGCCAAACATTAACTCTTTCATATTTAGAAATTGCTTTGAGTTTTGATCAACTGAGAAATGGGATGGAGATAAAATGTTAGCTTATTGAGAAAACAGACCTTTACTGAAGAAGCTCACTAAAAAGAAGTCAAGCGGAACTTGAGGTCTGCTGCTCTCGGTTGAGAGAGGGGCAAATGAGAGAGCGAGCGAGCCTGGGGGGCAGCAGGTGCAGAGAAAATCATTTGCTAAATCAGGAGCTGGGACTATGGTTTGCTAAAGGTATTAATTTGGTAGGTCTCAGCAAACACTAAGTTATACACATCATTTGCTGCATAGCTAGAGCCTCTCTTTGGAAGACAGTGCTCTCCCATCATGAGTGTTGAAGGGTGAGGAGGGACAAGGCTGGCCCCTGTGGTCCTCTCAGGGAACCTCATGCAAGCAGCTGGCAGACTGTGTGAGTTACTTTCTGTCACTGTGATAGGCCACTGTCACCAAAGCAACCTATAGAAGGAAGAGCTCACTGTGGGTTACAGTTCCAGAGGGTGAGAGTCCATATGTCAGGGTGGAGGTGGCAGGCAAGGAGCAGGATGCTTACATCTTGAACCTGGACCACAACGCTGAGCACTATCTGAAGGGAGAGTGAAGCCTTAACCTCTCAAAGCTCAATCCCAGCGACATACTTCTTCCCGCAAGACCACATCCCCCGAAACGTCCCCAGACAGCACCATGAACTGTGGTCCAGTGTTCCGATGCATGAGCCTGTGGTACATTCCCATTCAACCACTGCCAGAGGCCTTCTGTCCTATCTCTTTTCTGATAACCCGTATCTTCAATTCTGACCTCTTCTGACCTTCAGCTATGGATGCTGCCCATCCTCACACTGCTGCTCTACATGAGGTCAGTTTAATACTAAACTGCAGTTTAGTATTGCTGAGACAAGCTCCTGTGGTCACCAGCCTTACCTTCCTCATCTGGGAAAGCTGCCAGCGTGGAGCGCTGCCCTCACGCTCCTCCTGTCCCACGCTCAGGGTGTGAGTGAGTCCTATCTGTCCCCTTTCCAGAACCTGCCAGCACGCTGGCCCAGCCGATATATCACCAGAGACATACAGCAGAGCTCTCTGGCTACCCAGCTTGCACCTTTTCTGCTCCCACATTTACTTCCCAGGACAGCCCAAGCGAACTGTTTAGAATGTGCCACCTGCTGCATAGAACTCCTATGTTCCCTACCATGCTGAGGATAAAATCCGTACATCTCCATGCTCGCCCTGGTCTCTTTGCTCTGCTTTCTTCCTCTTCTGGGACATGCTGAGCTGGCTCCCGCCTCAGGGACTTGGCACAAGCTCCTCTTCCTGCCTTTCTGTCTCTGTGTGTGCATGTGTGTGTGTTTCTCTCTCTCTCTCTCTCTCTCTCTCTCTCTCTCTCTCTCTCTCTCTCTCTCTGTGTGTGTGTGTGTGTATGTCTGTCCCTCTGTGTGTGTATGTGTCTGTCTGTCTCTCTGCGTATGTGTGTGTCCACTGTTAGTCCCAGCATGAGAATGAAGAAGTGAAAGAGCAATGATCGTCTCTGCCCTTCAGGTTATTCTAAAGACTGCAATAGATTAGATTACTGAAATGTATCTCTTTGATGTTTTGCTAGGCTAGCCTTTAGTGGTTGAGCCCATCTCACTAGCCCAATAAATGTATTTTTTATCTTTCAGATAATGCCATATTTGGATAAAGTACATGTCCAGAGATGCACAAATAAATTCTCTTCCATCAATCTTCAATGTCTGTGAATTACTTAGAAATACTAACAATAAAAGAAACTCACCTGGTGTCATGGTGAATGCCTGTAACCTCAGGAGGACAGTGAATTTCAGGCCAGGCGGGGTCATACCTCAGGTCCTTGTCCCTAGAACAAAGTAAGACTAAGGGCCAACTCCCCTCCCAGCAGTAAGTAGCTGGTTTCCGGAACCTTGAAGGCTGGCATCCTACTTTGATGAACCTGGGTACTGACAGAAGAGATGAAACTCTTGGTTCACAGCAGGACAGCTCTGGCTCTAGCTAATTCTCTGGCCCCCAGCCCACTGCCTCAGGACCCTCAGGGCTAGGCAAAGCTCCAGTAGAGACACACAGGTGTGGGTTGCACAGTAGAGGATCCCACTGAGCATAAACAGCCCAGCCTTTGCCGATAAGGAGGCCTTATCTTTATTATACCAGGTAACGAGGCCTACCTCAGGTCCAGAGGGAAACCTTATCTCTGTCTTCTGAGGTGATCACCTGGTACCAAGACTATCAGAGTCTCTGTTCCCTGCCTGGACAGAAATGAGAGGCCAGATCTACAGTTTGTACCCTAAGCAGCCCCATTAGAGATGACAAGGCACAATATTCTTTAGGCACGAGCATAGAGCAACGAATGCCAGGTTACACACAGCCTCCCTTCCCTGACCCTATTCTGCCTCTCCTGTAGGTATGGCTCTGCCTTCTTAGAACTGGCTGCAATTCTCTGAAGCTGCCTTTGGCTCTGAGCTCCTTCGCCTTCCTGTGGTTTAAATGCCACCTCCTTCCTAATATCTTCCTTCAGCCCTTCCCATTACATACTTCTACTTTGCCCTGTGTACCCTATAGCACTCTTGTGCTAAAGCCAGAAACTCAGAAGTACAGTTGTATTTGAACTCTGACCCTACCTGAAACAGCAGACATTCTCACCTCCCGGGAGTGCTTCCTTTAGATCAGTGTTCCCTCAGTCAGCATGTGGTAACAGGTGTTTCTTTTCTGCCCTGGCTTCCTGCAGGCCCTCAGTTCAGCCCACTGACGTGCAGGCAGGATTCCAGCTGCTTCCCCAGTACTCTGGGATGAACATTAGTGGTGCAGCATTGCTACCATAGCCACTGACAGCGGGAACTTCCTCTCTAAGTCCTTTCTCAGCACTGCAGTGTACTCAGAGAGACAGGATGGCAGAGCCAGAGGCCAAACAAAACCAACTAGACAGTGACCAGCTAAGGAGGCCTCTGAACAAGAAGGGCCCGGGTTGATTCCTCAGCATGGATGGGCTGTGTAAGGATACTCAGACATAAAAGCCCTTACTCAAGTTTGTACTTCTCCTTGAGTAGAAGAGATTCCACTCAGGAGCAGAGGCCAGAGAATTTGCACATTTCTCTTGGAGATTTTGCTGAAAACACTCTTTGGTGTTATGACCCCCTTTGTAGGCTCTTCCTTCTCCAGGAGCCTGTGAGACCAGTTACAGAGCAGTATGGACCTCAACCATTGTTCCAGGCTGGGTGCTGGCACACATCTTTAATCTCAGCACTCAGCAGGCAGGGGCAGACAAATGTCTGTTAGTTCAAGGCCAGCCTGGGTGGTGTACGTAGTGAGTTTCAGGCTTGCCAGGCTTTCAGGGGGTTGGGGGTGGGAGACAGAAATATAAAACTATTTGCTGTGGCCACATTGAGAGGAAGTCAAGAGGCCATCATCAGGATACGTGCATGGGGTTTAGATTTAAACAGAGGGGGGTGTATGTCTACGTCATCTTGGTCAAGAGGTACTGTCAGCCACCGTTGGCACATCAGTGTCCAGGTTCTGGTCTGTCCCGGAAGGCGACCTGGTAAGTTATCAGACCTGTATAATCTCTTTTTGCGAGACAAGTTCCTCCTTCAGCTGGCACCAGATTAAAGTCTCTTTTCTATAAGCTTGTGACTTCTGGGGAAATTCTAGTTCCTTGTTTTAATTTCTGACAGCCAACCAAAAGGAGAAAGTACAAGTGTCTCTAGAATAACGAAAGGTCTTGAATGGGGGTTCCCAGGGACACTGGGACAGTCCGGTGCTGTTAATAAATGGGGTATTAATGTCAGGACAGACAGCAGCATGGCAGGGATTGAGGAAAGTTCAGATGACATGGTGGGGGAATTGGGACCCACACAAGTGGAGGCTTCACAGCACAGGCCCACAGTCAGGCTGATTCCCAGGCAGGAGGCAGGGGAGGGTGGGGAGTGGGACGAGTGGCTACCAATACCCTTTGATGTAAACTCACTCCCCCAGAAGAGAAGTCCTGGGACCTGGAAGCGTGTTACCTAGAGGTTCACGGTGTTCTCTGGCGGGATGCCTGTCAGCACCTGTGAGAAAGACTGCCACAGGCACTGTGACCAAGCAGCAGATGGAGTAAACATGACAGTCTTAAAAATATCTTCACCCAGATGCCAGGACTAGTACCATATCACATTGGCTACCATCACCCCATTCCAGCCCATCCTCCTGAGCCAAATCATGGTGCCCTAACCTCAGTGCTTCAGCACAGATGACAGGCTTCCTGATTCAAGGGTCAGTTAACAGGTGTGTGCACAAGCTGGGTCAGTCTCTTTTCTCTTGTAATCTTCTCCATCAACAGCCAACATCTCCAGCCTGCATCACAGATGCCTGCTCACGTCCTCAAAGGTACGCCTTCACGACTAGCCAGGTGCTGCGGCGTGGGGCTCAGGTGCAGCTGCTTGGGAAGCTGGGTCAGCCTAGGCCACACAGCGAAGCTTGTCTCTTTAAAGGGGTGGGTATCTCAGGGCTCTCACAACTGCTCTTTCTTCTGGAAAAGGCCCCCTTCCCTGCACAACTCAGACCTGGTTCCCTCCTACATGGGCACCTCGGCTAGGAATCATGGAAGAGGCACACTGACCACATCTGAAGTGTATTGAATTCTCCATGCACACGCTAATTATTAAATATTCAAAGTAAAAAAATCCATGGATCTTCTATAAGTTTATTGTTAAGTGGGGGAAAGTGGGTTGGGGGATTCCTTGAGGCTTTCTCCCCTCAAGTGGGCAGTAAGTCCAGAAGTTAGTGTGTCTGTGGTGTTTTCCCAGTCTACTCCAGGATCGACTGATTGAAAGTTGGAACCCAGAGTTTCAGTAGCCACGCCAAACTCCTCTATTTTTTAAAGAAAAGTTTTCAGAAATTATTATTATTGTTATTATTTTATTTATGTTTATGTGTGTCTGTTTAGGGGTATGCCACACGTGTGCTAGTGGCAGAGGAGGCCAGAAGAGGGGGTTGCATCTTCTGGAGTTGCAGGGAACTGTGGGAGTCCTCTCTTCCAGAGCGTTCCTAATGGCTGAGCCATCTCTCCAGCCCAGAGTTTGTTTTTAAGAGAAACATTTCTATAAAACTATGACTGCTGCCCACATAAAGTGGCTTCTTCACTTCAGACCATTCAAGCAAACACTTGTCCCTCAGTGCTGTCCTGAGCTGACCTGGCCGTGCGGCGGGAGGTTTTGAAGCTATTTCTGGAGCAGGTCCTGAAGCTTGGGAAACAGTTTTAAGGCATTCTGTGTCGTCACTTCTTGAACTTCTTCCACTGAGATCCCTTTCACCTGGGCAATGAATTCTGCTGAGATGGAAATGTTGCAGGGCTCATTCCGTGTCTGAGAGAGAACAAAGCGGAACACTCAGTGTCTACAGATCTGGAGACTGTAGCTAGGACATACACACAAGAACGAGTGGGTCAAACACCTGATGACATTTTTGCTACTCTAAAGGGACTGACATTTCTTTATTAATGCTTTTTAAAAAGGGGGAGTGAGTTTGGCAGGGCGTGCTACATGCTGACTCTACCCATGCTGTCCCAAAGAGATCCTAGCGGTATCTGCAGGTGCAGCCCTGAGCCCCCAGCGTGGGAAGCAGTCCACCATCTGGTGAGGGCAACCTGTCTCAAGGTTAGCTAGCCTTTGTGCTTTTGCAAACACAAGTGCTGGGAAACGTCACTGCACTCGCCTTGGCCTCTCCCTTCACAGGCTACCTGCCCAGTAGGATTTAAAATGCCCAAGGACTGCAAAGACTGCTCAATTAGGTTCTGCCATCTGACTGACTCTTAATGCCCGTGAAATAAATAGGCATTTTGCTTAATGACACTCTCCAGAAAAAAATAGTATTTCTGCAAGAAATAGCATCTAGACTTAGTGAAAAACATTCCTATAATTATTAATAAGTGAATACTTGGGATAATAACTAGAGGAATAAAATTCTATATATATAAAATCACACACACATATGTATACATATATATGTATATATGTATATTTATATATATAATCTGTATACCTGTATATGAATAGAATAATCTGGAAGGACAAGAGACCTTAAACCTAGAGAGTTTTCACAAATAAGGCTTCATTCCCTTCCTGGAATGTCTCATTTAACATCTATGAGACAGTACACTGCTCACAGGAAAGATGATATCCTAAAAAGATAATGGTGGCTTTGACATCAGCACTTGAAGATGGGTGTTGTGGTACATGACTTTAAGCCCAGCACTTGGGAGGCAGAGAAAGGCAGACCTCTGTGAGTTCGAGGCCAGTTTGGTCTACAAAATGATTCCAGGTCAGTCAGGGCTACACAGAGAAACCCTGTCTTAAAATAACAAAACAAAACAAAGCAAAAAACAAACCAGCACTTAAGAGGCAGAGGTGGGCAGATTTCTGTGAGTTCCAGGACAGTCTGGTCTACACAGTGAGTTCCAGAACAGCTTGGACTATATAGCAAAGACTGTTCATTTACTGCCAGGTCCTTTCATATAAATTTCTTCATGTAAACCTTATAAAATATTTTACTATTTTAGCCATGTTTTATAACTGAAAAGTCAGGCAGACATAGTGGTATATACCAATAATCCAGTTCTCAGGAATCAAGCATGAAGGAGCTGGAGGCCAGGCTCAGCTATATAGTGTGAGTCTGAGGCCAGCGTGTATTATATACGTCTCAGTTTCAATGAAAGAATGGATGAACGGATGGACAAACAAACAGGTAAACATAGCTTTGGAGAAATGAAGTAGCTTTTCCAAAGACAGGCAATTATGTCCTGAACTGTCAAGAAGGATCTGAATGGAAGTCTCAATAACTCCAGACATGTCTAGGACACTCACTATTACACAATTGAAAGCAAGCTTCTTGTCAAATGATATTCTCTGAACCAGAGCAGTATTCAGACTCTCCAGCCAGGCGGTGGTGATGCACACCTTTACCCCCAGTGCTCAGGAGGCAGAGGCAGGCAGATTTCAGTGAGTTGGAGGCCAGCCTGGTCTACAAAGTGATTTCCAGGATAGTCAGGGCTGTTACACAGAAACCTTGTCTTGAAAAACCAAAACCAAACCAAGACAAACCAAAAAGAAAAAGACCCTTGGGGGCTGGAGAGATGGCTCAGAGGTTAAGAGCATTGCCTGCTCTTCCAAAGGTCCTGAGTTCAATTCCCATCAACTACATGGTGGCTCACAACCATCTGTAATGAGGTCTGGTGCCCTCTTCTGGCCTGCAGACATACACACAGACAGAATATTGTATACATAATAAATAAATACTTAAAAACAAAAAAGACCCTTCATGGTTTCAACTTAGCATCGCATCACAGCGAGCCCCAGCTACGCCAGCACAGCCCTCACAAGAAGCATCTGTGCTCATAAACCAGAGGTCCACTTACCAGTTTTTCTGGTCCCAGTGCAGGGGAGTCTGTCTCTAAGCAGATAGAGCTTAAAGGCAGCTGTTTCACAAGCTTCTGCTTCTTAGAGAAAGAGAGAGCAAGCTTTAAATGGGGGATGGGACAGCATTAACTTACATGTGGACAAGTCTTGGCCTGAAGGCTCTAACACCCATTGTTACTGCTAAGTCGCCGCGCTATCCAGACAGCTACCACGCTCTCAGCGTTCTACTTCAGATAAGAATAGTCAGCCTGGCAGTGGTGGTGCACACTTTTGATGCCAGCATGCGGGGTGGGTGCAGAGGCAGGTGGATCTTTGTAAGCTGGAAGTGGCCATCCTGGTCTACATAGAGAGTTCCAGGGCTGAGAAACCATGTCGAAAAAAAATATTGCATAAAATTACAAAAATTATTCAAAGTTTTCTTTAGAGAAGTACCTACTTAACCCCTTTCATGCACCAGGCAGTGGTGGACACCTTTAATCCCAGCACTCAGGAGGCAGAGGCAGGCAGATCTCTAACTTCGAGGCTAGCCTGGTCTACAGATGAAATTCCAGGACAGCCAAGGCTACACAGCATCCTTTCCAGCTTTGTGGTCAGGCCCAGTTCTTACCACTGAAACGTAGCAGCTCTTACATGTCCTGGACACCACGCCCTCACTGCACACGATTTGGAAATAGTTGTTCCTCCTGTGAGTTGTCTTTTCATGTTATTGGTAGTATATTTTGAAATATAATAGTTTTATTTTCTTTTTCTGTAGAAATTTAGTATTTTAATGATGCCTGATTTCACCATTTTTTCTTTGATCGCTTGTGGTTTTGGTGTTATCTCGAGGAAACCACTGTTTAATCTGGGATTAAAAAGTCAAGAGTTTAAAAACATTGGCTCTTGCTGGGCAGTGGTGGCACACGCCTTAAATCCCAGCACTGGGGAGGCAGAGGCGGGTGGATTTCTGTGAGTTTGAGTTTGAGACCAGCCTGATTTACAAAGCAATTTCCAGGACAACCAGGGCTATTACACAGAGAACCCTGTCTTGAAAAACAAGAACAAGAACAACAATAACAAAATACTGGCTCTTAGATTTAGGTATTGATTCATTCTTTTTTAAATGTTGATTTTATTTGTGTGTGTGTGTGTGTGTGTGTGAGGACGAGAATGAGACAGAGCTTGTGCGTGTGTACACAGAAGAGGGTCTCAGTTTCTCTGAAGCTGGAGTTACAGCTGGTGTTAAGCCACCCGACACGGGTGCTGGGGACAGAATCCTCGCCCTCTGACTCTTTTTGTTATTTTATTTTATTTTTTGAGACAGGGTCTCACCATGTAGTTCTAGCTCTCCTATAACTCGCTATGTAGACCAGGCTGGCCTCGAATTCAGAGATCTGCCTGCCCCTGCCTCAGCAGTGTTGGTATTACAGGCGTGCCACCGTGTCCAGCATCAGAGTAGTGCTCTTTCCTACTGAGCCGCCTCTCCAGTCCTTCTCAGATCCTTCTGTTTTGTTTTGTCTTGTTTTGTTTTTTGAGACAGCGTTTCTCTGTGTAGCTTTGGAGCCTGTCCTGGAACTCGCTCTGTAGACCACGCTGGCTTCAAACTCACAAAGATCCACCTGCCTCTGCCTCCTGAGTGCTGGAATTAAAGGTGTTCGCCCCCACTGCCCGGCCTCAGATCCTTTGCTGAGTTACAGCTTTTGTTTTGGTAGAGAGTTAAGATTAACTTTGAAATATAAGCATCGCCAGTTTGTACCAAAGCTTAGGTTTTAATTGTGTCACATGTGTTCAGCGAGTCACAATGAAAGGCCTTTACCTGCCCGCTTCTCACGATGGACGGTGGGATCGAGAAGTAGTAACCTGCCCTTACTCCTTCCATGGCCACCGACGGCCGACCGTCAAAGGCATGCAGTAGGACCTGTTCAGCACCTCTCAATGAAAGAGAAATCAGAGTTCCATTACAGAGGGTTTGTCCCATAACAAAGGGTTTCCCCATTAGTGAAATTAAACAGATCTGAATTTTAAGTAAATATTTATCAACATGATATAAAGATCAGATTCTGTAACCTCTAAAGTTTCAATAAACATACAGCGTTCAAAGGGGGGAAATACCTTTTTAATCTTCAGAATAAAATGGATAACATTGAAATGCAATTTTTAAAAACCATCATCAGAACTATCTACACTAGATCTTCCTATACATCTATGAACTGTCAAATTATTAGTTCTAATAGGAGGGTTTTAGGTAAACTGTTTTCCTAACAGACATGCTGATAGAAAAAAATGGACAAGTCAAACAGACCTTGCTCATAAAACCAATCCCTGTTCTATTTGTACTTATGTTGTGGTGTGTGTGTGCACGTGTGTTGCTGAAGACTAAATCCAGACCCTTACTCATACAAGGCAATCCCCCTAGCACTAAGGCACATTCTTCCACACAAACTCCAGCCCTTAAAGAGGAGTTGTTCTGCCTGGATAAAATCATGTGTTCTGTGACTCCAGAAGGCCTCAGTATTCATTGCTGACAAATTCATCAGCGACCACACCTCTACTGGCAGGTAGCTCTGTTACTTCAGTAGCTGTTTTTTCAAATAGTGTGAATCTTCATTATGATCATAAAAATGTTGTAAAATTTGATAGGTCATAATCAACCAATGTGGGTTTTTTTTTGTATATACACAACTGTAGACTAAACACACTTGTATACATACACATACATGTACTGTTAAATGTCTGATAGGTTTTTTATGCAAATAGGAGTCTAAAAACAAGTTGTATTTCTTACTATGGATGGCATTTTAAACTTCGGAGAACGCGGTAAGCTATGTTCGTGTCCAAAAAGTCACACGAGGGCCACCATCTGCACATTACTGCTTCCTGCTGTTAGTCCCTTATTATTATATATTTATTATATATGTGCCTGTGCAAGCACCCGTGTGTCATGGCAAAGTCAGAAAACAACCGAACTCTGGTCATCAGGTTTGTGACAAGCCTCTCTATTATATGGCTCCAAAAGGAACAGACAGAAAATGTGTAAAAGAACACAATAATCAATAAGACAGTCTTTTTCCTTATTTTCTCTTTCTTATTAGATCCAGGGGCTAGAGAAATGGCTACGTGGTCAAGAGCACTTGCTGATCTCGCAGAGGACCTGGGTTTGGTTCCCAAAACCCACATGTCACACCTGTCTGTAACTCTCGCTCCAGGGGACCTGATGCTCTCTTCAGGCGACTGAGGACCCTTGGCACACATGCAGTGAACAAACATACACGCAGGCAAAACACTCATACACATAAAAGAAAAACAAATAAATCTAAAATAAAAATAAAAAATTGGAGCTTCAAGCCTCCATTTGTTAGAGTTGAGTCTGATAAATACAAAACTGCACAAAACAACCGTGTAAGTATTAGCCTGGCATATAAACTCATCCCAGTGGGGCTCTACCTCTCTTCTTGATGCATTCCCTTCTCTTTAAGGAATCAGATGGAACACACTTGCTCCTTCCACCCTCAGCTGGAACTGTGAAGCGTGAGAAGTAGGAACAAAGTACCTTGTTCACGTAAGAGGTTGATGGTGGGTCTTCCTGCTGAGCGTGAGTGCACGTTTCTGTTTGACAACAGCAAAATTCTTTTGAAGTCTTTTAAATAGGAAAATACTGTTTTTATTGTTTTAAAAATAATTCAGGAGGCTGAAGAGATGGTTCAGCTACTCTCACAGAGGACAAGGTTTGGTTCCCAGCACCCACATGGCAGCAGCTGGTTATTAACTGTAACCCCAGTCTCAGGGCATCCAGTGCCCTTTGCTGGCCTCCACAGGCACTGTACACACAGGTCCACAGACATTCATGCAGGCAAACTAAAAGATAACTCAAATGAAAGGAGACACAGAACTCATTTTAAGAGGCCCAGCTGCTGGGGAGTTTGCCCTGCAGTTCTGAGCAGAAGGGCGGTTCACCTACAAAGGCACATTCAGTCTTCTGGCCAGCTGGACCTGTCTGATCAGGACCTGCCTTTGTTCTTCCTTCTCTTCATCAGTGCCTGCAAATTTGGGGGTGAAGTCTAGCCCCACCTGTAAGAGAAAGACAGAAGATAACTGCATCTCCATGAGCCCGAGAAGACTACTGGTCAGCACACAGAGCACTACAGCCACATTAAAATATTAGCCACAGTGACATAATTAAAAGTACACTCGACGTACCCCAACGTCTAAGTTGTTTTATATTCCTCTTGTGGGGCACTCCAACTCTAAGACACTGCTAGTATTCCAAAGTCACACATGTCACTGTGCTGGGCAGCACAGACTACAGGTGACCACCTCCCATTGATGCTACCTGGCATGTATTCTACGACGTCTATTCAGAAAGCGTTTTCTTATCTTCTATATTAGTAGGAAGTAGTATTTTTTTTACTGTGATAAAAATCTTTACCATTATTAATAGTTTAAGTAACATGGTCTTTCACTACAAACTCAAGATTAAAGTATGCCTTCTGAAGGCTGTTTGTTGTTTTGCTCTTTTGACACAGGGTTTCTCTGTATAACCACCTGGCAGTCTTGGAACTTACTCTGTAGATCAGGCTGGCCCTGAACTCACAGAGATCTGCCTGTCTCTGCCTCTCCAGTGCTGGGATTAAAGGCATGCACCACCACCGCTGAGCACTGTTCTTGTTTTTAAATTACATTTGTTGGGCAGAGGGACACTTGGATGCCACAGTGCACACGTGAGGTCAGGGGACAGCTTTCAGGAGTCAGTTCTCTCCTCCCCCATGTGGGTTCAGGTCCTCAAGCTTGTTGGGAAGGCTTCCACCTGCTGAACCATTTCACTGGCCCTCCCTCTGCAGACTGTTTTAGCTTCTTAGAGCAATGGCCACACTTGAACAAAAGTAAAGTCTTTCGAAATATTAGTTCATCATCTTCTCCTATTAAAGTAAGTCCAGAGTAAGGCTTTCTATTGCTTCATTCCCAATAGTACCAAGTTATTAGCATATTGAATGGGGTGAAAATAACTATCCAAGTTGGCTATAATCACTAGTATTGGTTACTGCATCTATCCCATGTAGATCCGGATTAGACACCATCTGATCAGCAAAGGGGTTTACCTCTCCAATTGCCAACAACCGATCCTTGTATTTCTCAATAATAGGCAAAGCTACATCCAAATCCTGCGAGGAAAAGAAATGTGTTAATGTTGAGAGTAGGAATCAAAGTTCCTCGTTTTGGACTATGTGCCATGTTCTGTGCCACACTGATACTGCACACAAGTGAATCCGTTTAACCAACCTACAACACAGGAATCATCGTCTCTACCACGCCAGCAACTCTAACCACAGAGGCTCTGGTTGCAGGCCCCAAATGGTCCCACTTACAACTGGCCTTCTGCTAGGAGACGTTTGCTCACAGGCTTGGAGGAACCTGGAGAGGAAGCTGATTAAGTTCCTGGAGGGGGTGAGAAGACGTGGCTGGTCGTCACGCACATGGCTCTGCCCCCTCCTAAGCAGTGGTCTCAGTTTATAATAGTGGTAGTTCCATATTCCCTTTGTTCTTTTTTAAAATTGATTTGCCTTTATAATCCTGCTTGGTCTATCTGTAAAAAGAGTTCAGCAAGATAAACAATGCATGTCACATACAATCTTGTCAGGGAACTACTGAAGTAGTGGCAGACCATTAATTTCAGTGGTACTACCTTTTGAATTTAAGAGAATTTGGCCTAGCTGGGCTGTGGTGGCACACACCTTTAATCCCAGCACTCGGGAGGCAGAGGCAGGTGGATCTTTGTGAGTTCGATGCCAGCCTGGTCTACAAGACCTAGTTCCAGGACAGGTTCTAAAGCAACAGAGAAACCCTGTCTCGAAAAACAAATGAACAAACAAACAAAAAAACCAGAGAGAGAGAGAGAGAGAGAGAGAGAGAGAGAGAGAGAATTTGAACCTATGATGGTGTCCTTCAAAAACAAAGACAAAATTTAGAAATCACTTGTAGATAATTTTCAAAAGATGGCCTTATTGTATGTATGGATATGCGTGTGTGTGTGTGTGTGTGTGAGTGCACACACATGTGCGTGTGCCTCAGTGAGTTACATGTACCATGTGTGTGCAGGTGCCTGAGGAGGTCAGAGGGCATTGGAACTGGATACCTCAGGTGGATGTCACCCTGATGCTGGTGTCAGGAACCCAACCTGTGATCTCTACAAGAACAGTGCTTGCTCTTACTGCTGAGCCATTTCTTCAACTCCCTGTGAACTCTTTAAATCACTCTCTGGATTGTTTTCTGAATATGTAAACTGTAAAGGTCTCCTACTGAAGAAAATCAGAACACGAGAACTAAGGGAAGGAGTGAAGAGATGACGGAGGTAAAAGAGGTGTGTGCTCATGGAGAGAGGGAGGCGGAGGCCAAGAGGAGTAAATTAAGGCCCTGGGAAGATATCAAGCAGACTTGGTCAAGAAGAATGCACACTCCCCGGGAGAGCCAGAAGTGTTGGACTCTGCATAGCGGACAAGCTGGTGGCAACAGCTGGATGGCTGTTGGACAAGGCTCCGTCCTTAGTGGGCATCCACACAATCTACCTCTGGGACCAGGGGCCCTGGAGAAGAGGGAGAAATCGCTCACTCAGAAAGTCTGATTGAGGATGAAGGTCAGATGCAGAGACTTGCAGCTCCTTCCAGTGTGGAGTTATGAGAAAAGCAGCAAAGATCCACAGGCGACCCAAACGCCAGTGGTGTGGGAGGTCCTTCTGTCTATGTGTTGCTTTTATTGGTTAATGAATAAAGAAATTGTTGATAGGGCAGAACTTAGGTGGGGGGGGGAACTAAACTAAATGCTGGGAGGAAGAAGGGTGGAGTCAGAGAGAAGCCATGGACCTGCCACCTGAGACAGATGCTGGGAACTTTAGCTGGTAAACCACAGCCATGTGGCAATACACAGATTAAAGGAGATGGGTTGAATTAATATGTAAGAGTTAGCCAATAAGAAGGTAGACCTAATTGGCCAAGCAGTAATTTAATTAACACAGTTTCTGTGTGATGATTTTGGGTCTAAGCTAGCTAGGTGGCAGGGAACCAACAAGTGGCCTCCCCCAACACCCAGTGAAAGAGCTAGAAGGTGTCTGGCAAGTCAAGTGGTAGACACAAGACTGAGACTATATGACCTGATTCACACTACTTGCTGTCTCAGTCAGGGCTTCTATGCTATAAAGAGACACATGACGACAGCAGATCCTATAGAGGAAAGCATTTAGCTGGGGTAGCTTGCTTGCAGTTCAGAGCGTTTTTGTCATGGCGGGAAGCAAGGCAGCGTGCTAGCAGATGTGGTGCGGGAGAAGGAGCTGAGAGTCTTACATCTTGACTCAGAGGCAACAGGAAGCCAACTAAAAGTCACACTGAAGGAAGCTTGAGACCTTGAAGCCCACCCCAACAATGACACACTTCCTCCAACAAGGCCTCTCCTCCTAATAGTGCCATTCCCTGTAGGGGCCATTTTTTTTCAAACCTCCACATTTATTTAATGCATACAAGTGTATTTTATGGGCTTTTATTATTTTAAATTGTATGTATGCAGGTGCCCTCACAGGCCAGGGGCACTGGGTCTCCCGGGGGTGAAGTTACAGGTGGTTATAAGCTGCCCAGTGAGAGTGAAGGGAATGGAACCTGGGTGCTCTACAAAGCCACATGGATTCTTACCCACTGAGATGTCTCCCCGGCCCCTGGACTTTCACTATTTTAGCTGGGCATTGAACCTAGGACTTCATACATGGTAGGCCAGTCCTCTTCCACTGAGTCAGAGTTAATCCATCTTTGTGTAGTCTCAGTTTAAGGTAGTCTTACTTTAAGACAAGGTCTCTCCTTGGGACCTGAGTCTCAGACGTTGCCCTGTCTTCACCTCCCCAGCACAAGAAGCCAGCTGTGTGCCCTCAGCCATGATATCTTACATGTGCCCCGGAAGTAATCTCAGGTCCTCACGCCTGTGCAGCAAGCGGCTCTATTGACTAAGCCACCTCCCCAGCCCTCTCTCACCCTTTTCAATGGACAAGCAGCATGACATGGTTAAAAGATATGAAAAAAAGAAATCCTTAATCCCACTAACCATCACGTCACAGAATCTTGACTTGATGGAAGGTGCTGTTTCTTTGGGGTTTTTTGTTTGTTTTTTTGTTTGGTTCTTTGAGACAGGGTTTCTCTGTGTAACAGTCCTAGCTCTCCTGGAACTTGTTCTTGCAGACCAGGCTGGCCTCGAATTCACAGAGATCCATCTACCTCTCTGCCTCCCAAGTGCTGGGATTAAAGGGTGCCACCACCACCCAGCTTGTTTTGGGACTATTAATACAAATCGGAAGGCTGAAGCAGGAGGATCACGAGTTCAAGGTCAGGCTGGGCAATTCAGGGCAACCCTGTCTCAGAATAAAAAACGTAGCCGAGGTTACAGCTGAGTGAGAGAATGCTTGCCTGGAACGCCTGAGGCCCTTGGTCTAATCCCTGGCACTCCCATCCCACATCACAAAGCCTATAAATTAGAGAGTGGTGTGGGAGTGGCCATAGTGACAATTTTTATGGCTCTTATATTTTACGTGACTTTTACCTTTAATATCACACTTCTTGATTTTTCTGGTGAAAGTTCTTGAACTGGGTGAACTCCCAGACATGGCAGGATGAATCCAGGGTATCTAAAAATGTAGAACAAGTTAAGGAAGCAAGAGTTGGCAGGAGACCACAGTGTCTCCCTGAGGACAGAAAGGAAGTGCTCTGCTTTTCGGGATATGGTCGCATGTCCTCTCCTCCTTGATCTATTTCCTTTGAGACAGCATCTCCCTGTGCAGCACTGGCTGGCCTGGAACTCACTATGTAGACCAGACTGGGCTAAACTCACAGGGATTCTCCTGTCCCCGCCTCCTAAGTGCCAGGTTAAAAGCATATGCTATCATGCCTGGCTCTCCTTGTTCTTTAAAAAGACAGTTCCTTGATATGACATAACTATCTTTCTTAGCAACTCTTTAGAATCTTCATTGGAGCTAGTGTAGGGTATACACTTTGGTCTCAGCACTAAGAAGGCTAAGGTGGGGGAACTGCTTGAGTTCATGAGTTCAAGACTGGCCTCGGCAGTATAAATTACAAATCTTAATTAGAAGTAGCACCAGAGGTGGAGAGGTGGCTCAGCAGGTAAAGCTTATGGACTGGACTTCAGCTCCACAGCTGGGCAGACATGGTGGCAGGGGCAGGGGATCTCAGGAGTGAGCCACTATAGTTAGAGTAGCCAGAACCAGTGAACTCTGGGTTTAATAAGGAACCTTACCTCAATAAATAAAGATGAAATCTGTCAAAGAAGACACCTAATGTCAACCTTGGAAGTCCATATTCCCAGACATGTGAACATCATACACTCACATACACCATACATACTCAACACACATACACACACACACACACACTCACACACACACAGTCACCACACTCACACACCACACACACTCATACACTCACTTATACACATACTCATATGCACCACATACTCACACACACTCACATATACCACACACACACACTCACACATATACACACCACACACTCACACACAGTCACCACACACACACTCACATACACATCAAGAAGAAAAAAAACATCACCTCTCTGAAAGTTGCATAATTCTTTCAAATTCTCCTGCATGTTCAGCCACTGCCACAAGGGCTATAACATTAGCCTAAAAAAAAAAAGAAGAAGATGAAGAAGAACAGAATTCCAAACAATATGCACATTTAATATAAATTGAGGGAAATGTCAAGGTTTTCCATACATTTTATTATTCTTCTTTACCAGGCCCCAATAACATAATCCAAATGACTACCACTGAGCATTTATTTCAGGCCCTATGCTCAGTGAATACAAATGTCACCTCATTAACTTACACAGATCAAACGTGGACACTGCTTTAATTCACTGGACAGACAAAGCATTTTGGAAGGAAATCAAGGCCCTTAGGCTCACGTGACTCTAAGGCCCATTCGTCAATTAAGCTGCTAATGACAGTGTGCAACTATTTCATAAATACTTCCAAGATTTCATAATTTTTTATTTTCAATTTTATTTTGCCTCTCTCTGTGTGTACGTGGCAGGCACATGAGCATGTGCAGGCATATGTAAGCCACAGAAGCATGTGGAAATTGGAAGACACCTTGCTGGAGTCCGTTCTGCCCTTCCACCATGGCTCCAAGGCCCGAACTCAGAACACTAGCTTTGTGAGTGCTTCTAGCCACTCAGCCATCTCTCCAGCCCTTACTAACTTTTTCCTAACAAATCAAAATGTTTCAGAAGGCTTTTGCACTAAATCCTAGATCTCCAAAACAATGTGAGCTTAGGAAGTGAGAGACTGACTGCCCCATTCTACAGTGCTGCCAAGCTTGGTGGCTGTAGGAACACGTTTTTCAAACCAGACTACCGTGTCTTGGCTCTGCTCCTAAACTTTAGACATTAGAACCCTTGTCTGTAAAATGGAGAATATATGATTATAAAAGAGCAACTTCCTCAGAAGGTGCTGAGACTTTAAACGAGCTGACGTTAGGAACGGCTTAGCTCTGTGGCTCGCATAGACCATGGAAACATAGAACATGTCTAAACAGTACCTGAACATAATATGTCAAGCGAAACAGGAGGGGAACAAAAGAGGGGCAGTAATAGATGCTAACTTACCTTCTTGGCTTTCTCCAACACATCATCCAGATCCTACAAGGAACATAAAAAAAACCACGCTTACTTTACACGCGTAGTTACGGCTTTGGCCACATAAATGCAGCTGGGGCATCATAAGGGACAACACTGCCACAGGGTGGCAGAAAATGAAATGTTTCCACAGACCGGTCTCCTGCTTTCTCTTACCCTCAGTGACACGCATCACGCACAACAGAAACTTCTGCTGCCGAATACACAGGACAGTTCTGCCCCTCTTTACCCCTAGAAACTTCTAGACATCACACACGCACGCACGCACATATGCACGCACACACACACGCACACACACACACACGCACACGCGCGCGCACACACATGCACACGCACGCATGCACACACGCACACACACACTTTGCTTTTACAGCTTCACTGTCTCACTGGTGGCTGCTCTCCAGTCTCCTTGACTGACTGTCCTCTGTGACTTCAAGCGCTTCTATTCTCTCTGCACCTGTAAGAGATCTCATCTGTCTTGTCTGTTTATTTAGCACCCTTGGCCACGCCATGCCATTTCTCATCCTCAGCCTCTCGTGGTTTTAGGTAGCACACTGAATCTCCAACTTACCTCATTTTTATTCTCTCCTGAACCCACGACTCACATTCTAATCCCTATATAATCTTTCCATCTGGATGAGATCAAATTCACCAATATGTCCCCACTAGGGATTCTATCTGCCTGCCTCTCCACTCCCATCCCACACCATGGTCTTCATCTCAGCAAAGGGCATCACCACCTTATAGCACAAACCAGAAACGTAAGCCGTTTGAGTCCTCCTTTCCCCTTGTGCTTCACATCCAAGTCCCCGGCATGTATTGTTGGAGCTATTTCTAAAATACCTTCAGTACATTTACTCTGATACAGTATCATCCTAGCTTCTACCATCTCCTGTCTGTACTGAGACTTCTTAAGAGGCCTAGCTTTCTCTCCTTTACCTTTTTGCTGTAAAGGCTCCAACCATTATCACTGGGACTCTGGCCATCCCTAAGACGAATCAGGGGTCTTAAAGCCTCAGAAATCCCTCACCCCCACCTTTACTACTATAAAACCCTATTCTAATTGAGCTGGGGCTCTCAGGTTATCCCAATACGTTGGTTTTAAGACCCCTGATTGGCTGACATTGATCTAGGGTTTCCTGGTGACTGTGAGCTGTAGGTGTTTCTATCTACAGTGCTTGGAATAACAGGAATTCCCTTTGAATGGTCTGTTCTTGGGTGGGGGGTCAGGTGATCTCAGCTTGTAGTTTCTCCTGCAGCCTGGCTTTTACATACGGGACTCTTGGCTTCCTTGTCGGATTGTCAGGGATTGCGGACTTGGGCGTAACATTGCCACACAGCAGCAAATTAGTGTTCAGAATATTCTGTTTTTCTTTTTTAAAATGAGTTGTCTTAAAACTTTAATGGGTGAAAAGTGCAAATTCAATGCAATCCGAATGTCTGACTAACCTACCTCTCCCATACCCTGGAAATATCTCCAATCTTTCAAAATTCTATTTTATTAATCGCTTCCAGTTGTCGGTTAACTAAAACAGGCTGAATTCCAAACTGTATGGGTGTCGGCGGGTGCCAGCGGTCTCACACCATAAGCGTCATCTCCTAAGAGACAGACACCTGCTGCTCCTCCATTTGCACGCAGTCTTCCCAACGTAGCAGGTAAAACCTATTTCCACCTCTACACACACGTGTTTTTCTTGTTTGTCCCTCTGCCGGTCCAGAACTGGGACTTCTGCTAAGGGCGGGGACGGATCAGCCTATCTCAGGAATGATAAGAGCAAGGACTGACGAAAGGACAAACACGGGGAGGAGGCGGAAATTTTTAAAATAAAAATAAATAAATAAAAAGAAAGGACAAACACAAGCTTCGTGGAGATAGTTTGCCGCTAACTAAGATCAGAAAGAACAACCAGGACGACGACGGAGGTGCAAAGGGAAACCGTTCAGATCGCCATAGACTAGGTAGGGTTTGAGAATTTGGGGAGAGGAAAGATAACTTTCGGGAAAGAACGCGGCCCTCCCGACTCCCGCAGGCCCCAACTCGCCCTCACATACGCTGTTAAAGTCCGGGGCGGAGAGATGGCAGTGACAGTCCACTAGCCCCGAACCCAGGGTAGCCTCTGCCATTTCTGCAGACTTCTGGACCGGAAGCCGGAGGGGAAGTCTGGGGCCACGGAAGCCCTGGCGGAATCATAGGCACCGGATTGAGTTTCCGGCCGGATGCGTACAGTGGCGTCCCACCGAGGGAAACGTCCTTCCGGTCTCAGCGTCACCGCCTCAATTCAAACCGGGGAGATGGCGGGTAATCCCGAAGCGGTGCTGGTCTCCGCCTCGCAGGATCAGGACGCCCGGACCTCCTCAGACTCCCAGGCCTCGGCGCCCACCTCTCCCGCGGAGGACTTCCGAGTACGCTGCACCTTGAAAAGGGCCGTGGCGGAAGTGATTGAGCAGTGCGGTCGCTTCGTGCAGGAGCTCGGGGCCGCGCTGCCGGAGGACGTCCGAGACCTCGCGCTGCGGGACGCGCAGTGGGTAGGGATCGGCCCCGCTCATCCCGGCTCCTGATCCGGCCCTACGCCGGGCTTCCGCGAACCGAATGCTGTCCGAGCTGGGCTGGGTCATGTCAGGGAAGGCGGTTAGATACCAGTGCCGCCCGGGTGCTTCCTGTCCGCTGGACATAACGGGGCAAGCGAGCGCGTGTGTAATCTTAAAAGACCGGCGCTATTAGTGCACCCATATATTTTAATGTGGACAACGCTCTACGTATAAATAAGGCTTCAACGTTTTGTTTTCATACTAAGCTTTCAAATCTGATGGCTTATGTCTACAAAACATCCCATTTGGTATTAGCCGTTGCTTAAGTGCTCACTTAAGTACAAAGTGGCTCTTGTTTGGACCAGCGCAGGTTTACTGTCGGGTACCAGGAATTCTCCAGGATCCGGTAATCCTTGAAGTCAGTCACCTGGCTAGGTTTGGGGTCTTTGCTCTTGCTTGTTGCTTTATCGTGTGAATGGAGCAGCAAAAGCCAAGTTGAAAATAGAAGAAGCTGTCTTGATGGTAACTTTTCCTAAGATCTCTAGTTGAGCTGGACATGGCAGTGCACGCCCAGCACTTGGAAGGCAGAGGCAGGCAAATCTCCGAGTTCAAGACCAGTCTGGCCGCACGGGAATTCCAGACCAACCAGGGCTACATTGAGAGACCCCGTACTCCATTGACCCTTATAACCCACTTCCCCTTTCACCTATGTTTTGCAAAACCTTGAAGATGATGGTTTCAGAGGAAGAACACTAGAAGTTGAGGGATTGCTGCCTCTCCAACAGATACACAGTCCACATGCAGGGGAAACTTTCAGGCTGGGAATGTGGCACATTTGTGACCAGATGACAGCAGTGCAGGGTAAAAATAGAGGTTATCACTCGCAAAAAGCAAAAATGAGGAGGGGCTGGAGATGTACTTGGTGGGAAGTGTTCTTGTGACATGCATGAGACAGGTTAAGTGAAAGAATGAGGAGGAAACGCTCTTTGGGTTGTAATTCTGTATTCCGGTTTTCTGTTATTCCCTTTTTGGAATCAAGGCAGGAAGAGAAACATTTCATAACATTTTTAGTAGTTCTTCTGGGAGACAGCTGTAAATAAGAGAACTGGTCTGTCTGAATCCCTTCTGGAAATAACTTACTGTTTTGGAGAACACATGAAACTCAGCCTTCTGTCCTTCTTCACAGTTTGCCACTGTGTTCTTGTTCGTTTTTTATATGGCCACACTGCTGAGTGGTCCCTGATAGAGCTAGCCCAGTCCCCACTGTGTGGTAAGAGTATTTAGCCTTCTCATAATGGTTAACTTGAATTTTTTCTCAATTTTCACTTTGTTCCACAGAGATTCCATTATTGTCTTGCTAAAATGTTTGAATTCAGTATTTAGAGTCACTTTTGCTGACTTGGCTGATGTAAATTTATTGCAGACTTTTGAGTCCGCCGTGCAGGAGAATGTCAGCATCAAGGGACAAGCCTGGCAGGAAGCCACGGATCACTGTCTTATGGGTATGTGGCTTAACTCTTCCTCTGTCACTAATTTCTGAGGTTGTTTTTGCAGCTAACTTTATTTTGAATGCTATTTTGTAATTTCTGTTTTCATTGTCTCTCCGTGGTTGTTTTGAATAACAATGGCCTCCATGGGCTTATATATTTGAATTCATAGTCACCAGGGAGTGGAACTGTTAGAGAAGGATTAGGAGGTGTGGCCTTGTTGGAGGAAATGTGTCACTGGGAGTGGGCTTAGAGGTTTCAAAAGCCCATGCCAAGCCCAGTCTCTCTCTCTCTCTGCTTGTGGATCTTCCTCTCTCTCTGCTTGTAGCTCTCAGCTACTTCAGTGCCTGCTTGCCTGCCACCATGCTCCCTGCCACGGTTATGGACTAAGCCTTTGAAACTGTAAGCCAGCCCCAGTTAAAGCTTCCTTTATAAGGGTTGCCTTGGTGTTGGTGTCTCTTCAGCAGTAGAACAGGGACCAAGACACGCTCTTGTAGGGGGCGAGGTCAATTGATAAATAACCAGACCAGCTCTGTTCAAAAGATTTTAATAATTGGGGGAAGACTTACATGACCAAGGATCCTGAGAACGCCAGGAGTGCAGGAAACCAAAGAGAGCGAAAACAAACGCACACCACGGGTGTTTTAAAGGGAGAGGACACGCCCCTCCCCCCGGAGGGCCATGCCCCTCAAACAAGGGGATTGGTGAGCTCCCCATCACACTCTTCTCCTGCCAACACTTCATCCATTGGATGGAGTCGCGCAGCCACGGCACACTGGAGCTTTCAGGAGTTGTGGCTCCAGGGAGCCAACTCGGGTCCTCATTCAGGCTTGGTGGCAAGTGTTTTTACCTGCTGAGCAGCTTACTGGCTTCAATATCATTTATTTTAAAACATATTTAAATTATTATGGGACAAAAGGAAGAAACTAACATAGATTACCGAAGTCATAGCCCAAGAGAAGCTCAGCGGGTACCTTGATCTGTCCTGTCTGGTATCCTGAAAGGTATTTCATCTTCAGATGCTTCTGTCAGTAGACTGTTGGAAGTTGCTGTAGAATTGTCCTCACTTAAAGAGGCCCAGAGAATACCTGTATTTCCTCATAAGCTAGGCTGTGTTTTTGCAATGCTTAGATGATACTTAGAATGGACAGTGATGTGTTCTGATGTGTCAAGTTAACCCGTGTGAGTGGTGTGCAGAGGGTGTTACAAATTTGTAGATGGCGTCTTAAGACTGTTAGTTTACTCCAAAGACTTGATTGTACCTTTGTTTCTTTTTGAGACAGGGCTTTTCTGTGTAGCCCTGACTGTCTTCCAACTCTGTAGACCAGGCTTGCCTCAAACTCAGAGACCCACCTGCCTCTGCCTCCCAAGTGCTGAGATCAAAGGCGTGCGCCACCACACCTGTCTTAGACTTGATCATACCTTACTAATGGTGCCAGCGTGCCAAAAAAAAGTGTTAACAGAAAGAGAAAGAAAGGCCAGAGTAGGAAGGAAACATCTGTAGAAAGGAATGATCAGTTTGAGAAGAGAGAGGTGTCCCTGTATCTGCAGTACTGTCCAGAGAAGGGCTGCCTTGGCAAGAGCCATGTGTGCCGTCTGTGCATCTGGTAACTCAGGGCTGACGTCGTTGATGTCACTCACTGCTTTGTGTTCACATTGTCCGGTCATTTGAGCTGATTATAGGCCTCCCAGCAACTCTCTGTGACTGTAACTTCTTCTCAACCGTAAGAGAGGGCTCTGCCCAGAGTTTCTTGTCTATTACCTGGGACTATATTAGTTGTCTTTTTACAATTACCAAAACAGATTTGGGTTTACACATTAAAAGGATAAAACCAACAGCAACTGTTTTGTAAAATATTAACACAATAATTGCTGATTAGTAGGGAATATACTAAAAAGTAGCCAGAAGCAATTTCTACACCATGTAGCTTTTCAGTGGGTCTTTATTTGAAACAAAACATCACCCAGAAAGGCATGATGGAGTGAATGGAAAGCCACAGTGAGCTGGGAAAGTAAGAGCAGATGTGTCAAGAAAGCTAAGTTGAGATTGCCACATGCCTCAGAGGCTTTGTAAAGAATTTGTACTTTATCATGTGATCTTAGAGGAATCACAAGAGTGGGGGTGTGTGCACGTGTGTGAGTGAGGGTGTGTGTGTGTTTGGTGCTGGTGAAGGAGTCTACAGACTCACTTATGTCAAGTAAGCACTGTATCTGTCTTAGGGGAGAACTGTCAGGAGACTTATGTGAACAGGTTTGACAGCTTTGCTTCTGGGCAGATGTAGGAAGCAAAATGCAGGCTTCATGGGGACAGAGGTTGAATCTGTTTGTTGTTTTTATTGAGGTTTCAGACGAGCTCCTGCCCACAGGACCGCTCTGGAGCTAAGGTAGACCATATATGTGAGGCGGCCTCTTCCCTCCCATTGTGACTGCCCTGGATGGTTCTGGTCACAGGACGTGTGGTCAGACAAATTTATAAGGGCAGTTCCTTGAGAGCAGAGCTCTGCTTTTAGAAATAGAGACCCATCAAGCATTTGCAATTTGTTCATACATTGTGCTTTTACAAATTCTACCCCTTGGTGGCGCTAAGAAACCGTTTTCCTGCACAGAAGATGTCACTGATGGCTGATCCCAGAAAGGTGCTTGCTATGCAAACCTGGGCAGAGGTGGAAGGAGAGAAGTGACTCCAGATTTGTTCTTTGACCTCAGCACACACACTGTGGTGCGTGTGCTCCCGCCCATCACACACAGTCACTGGTTTATCCACAGAGAGCGCTGCTGTTTGCTGAGGCTCCATGTCTTTACAGTTTCCTGTTCCAAAGATGTCTCTCCCTGGCTCTTCTTCACTCAGTGTTTTGTTTACACCTAGACTTCAGTTTAACTCTTGTTTCTTTTCAGTCATTAAAGAGAATGGTGGTGTCTCATTGTTCTGTATCCTGTGTCTTCATAAACCTGGTACAGTTGTCTGTCTCTTGGGCTCATACTACATCATCTTTTCCTGTAGGTACTCAATAAGTGATCAGTACAGAAATGGGGGGGGGCTTATTAGTTTGCCATGTTTGTTTTCTTTAATTATTTTGTGAATAGAGTGTATATAATGTTTCTATACTAATATGGACTTTTTCTGAAATAGATGCTGACATCAAAGTGCTTGAAGATGAATTTGATGAGCTCATAGTAGATGTGGCAACAAAGCGTAGGCAGTATCCTAGAAGGATCCTCGAGAGTGTCATCAAGACCTTGAAAGCACAGCACGAGAGTCTGGTGAGATGTTCACATTGAAATCCTCACACAGTGTTTTACCTCAGTAAAAAATTAGATTACCTTTCATATAGTACAGGCTGGCCTTGAACTCCTGATCTTCCAACCCCCAGCCCAAGTGCTGAGATTACAGTATGCACTACCACACCTGGCTGGGGTTACAGCGTGCACTACCACACCTGGCTGGCTCATCTTTCCAGGTGGGCAAAGCCGTAGGCCTGCTTTTTCCTGTAGGTATCAGTCACATGCTTGTCTTCTCGGTTTCAGACTGGGACAAATGCAAATGAGGCAAGCCCTGGTAGATTAGACCTGAGTCGCCTGGGTGTTGAGGAGATTTACTGGGCTGGCACTGCCCATCTTAATGACTATATGCGGGCTGTAGATTGTGCAATCCTCTATACCTTCAATTTTTCTTAAATCAGCAAGCTTTTTAAATGTGAGCCTCCCAGTCGTCCCTCCTTCTGCAGTGTTTCAGGGCATGAGAGGTCTGCAGTTGCTCTCAACATCCAGAGTCACATGACGATGGGAAAAACCGTCCACAGGAACATTCCATGCGGCTCACAGCGTTTGGCCTTAAGCACAGCCCTCGCTAGACTTCAGGGAATCGCTTGATGTGTGTTGGCTGCCGTGCCTCCTCCCTGGAGAAAACCCTGCAACAGTGGGGGTGGAGAGAGACCTGAGAGCATTGGTAGGCCCCTCCTTCTTTTCACCCTTTGGCTCAGGTTACCATTGAGCGAAAGTGGGACGGACATTTCCCTTTTCCGTTTGCCCCCTCTGGGACGGCCAGCCGTCCTGTGTGCTGCAGCTGTGGACAGTAATGAACGGTGGGACAGTCTGGCCGCTTTTAAAAAGTTTCCGTGGAAATTGGAATTCTGAGTCTCAGACGTTTGTCTTGGGTGAACCTCCCGTCACACTGGTCACTGCCCTGTAGTTTAGACACCAATGCCTTTTCTGATTATAATCTTCATCATGCTATTTCCTCTGTGTGCAGCAGATGGCAGTACGTAGAAGGTATTCAGAGCCAGGCATGGTGGCACATCCCTTTAATCCTAGCACTTGGGAGGCAGAGGCAGGCAGCTCTCTTGAGGTTGAGGCAAGCCTGATCTACAAAGGGAGTTCCAGGACAGCCAGGACTGTTACACAGAGAAACCCTGTCTCAGAAAACAAACAGCTAGGCGGTGGTGGCACATGCTTTTAATTCCAGCACTCAGGAGGCAGAGGCAGATGGATCTCTGTGAGTTCGAGACCAGCGTAGTCTACAAAGCTGGTTTCAGGACAGCCAGGACCAATATACAGAGAAACCTTGTCTTGAGAGAGAGAGACAGAGAGAGACAGAGACAGAGAGACAGAGAGAGAGAGAGAAAGAGAGAGACAGAGAGAGAGAGAACAAAAAGTTATTAAAAACTAAGGATAGTTTCCCTACATAGTTCAGGATCTAAAAAGAGAAAAGCCTGGGGGCTGACACTCTTGACTGTATTGGTGTACTTGCTGACACTAGCTGAAAGACGTGCTTATTTATCTGGGCATAACCTGTCTAAATTAATGTTTGGATCTGTGCTGTGTTTAGAAGCAGTATCGTCCTGTTGTACATCCCTTGGACCTGCGATGCGACCCGGACCCAGGTAAGCAGCTGGAGTGTCTGTTGACAATGACGTGTCCCTGCACTGGTCCCTAGCTGTGTGCGATGCAGAGCACCTGGCCCCTCTGGTGTGGCACACATGGTAGGTGCTCCTGGGTGCGGCTGCACAGCTGCTGACTGTACTAACAGGAACGCGATCCTCTTTCAGTTTTGCCGTGGGTTTCTTTTGTTGTCTTAGTTTTCTGTATTCATGATTTCAGATTTTATCTTTATTGTGGTCCTCCTGGTTTTCTCCGTTTTTGTTATTTAACTTCTTGAGTTGGCTCAGATACAGTTTTAATAAATGCAGTGAAGGCCACAGTGGATGAGCCCTGCTTTATATTCAGATTCTTGCATGTTTTCCAGTTTCCAATCCCAGTTCTCTCTTACCAGGCCCTGCGTTGCCTCCCCCTGCTGTGTGGATGCAGTGTTCCTTACTTTCTGGCATACTGTCTTTTTCCAGTCTCTGTTTAGAGTAGGAAGGCTCATCTCAGCCTTGGGTTTAAACCAGGGAAGCTTGACAATTCCACTGCCCTGCTGGAGCACATTAGTTCCTTCCATTTTACAGAGAGGCAGATTTGCAGCTACTGTTCCCTTGCTAGGGTCTGCATAATGAAGCAGTCCTGGCCAGGTTGTACGGGTCAGTGCTCCAAAGAAGTCCTTCCTACCAGTATCACCATGGCTGAGGACCAGGCTCCTCCTCCCGACTCCAGAAGCAGCATCTAGTCTACAGCAGCACCGTGCTCTGAGTGGGGGAACATGAGCCTGCAACAGGGTGCTTGGGTGAGAAGAAGCTGCTGTGGCAATGTTAAATGGGAATTTTTATGGTTACTGTTAAGAGGAAGAACTCTGAGGAATGAACTCGAATCCATGGGAAAAAGAATTGACAAATAAGATCAGATACTTGGCTGAGGCCAGATAAAAACCCCTGGGTTAAGACTTTGACTGTGTAGTTGGGTTTTGTTTGCTTGTTTTAACTTTTTTGGCTCTTTGACTCTCAGGGTCCCGCCACCCAGCTCCCAAATAAATCACACAGAGTCACACACCGGCACACACAGGCACACACAGGCACTTACTATTGTCTGTAAATGCCCAGCTTTAGCTTGGCTTATTTCTAGCCAGCTTTCCTTAAATTTCCTACGTTTTGCACCTCTGGGCTTTTCCTTTTCTTAGCTCTGTTTATCTTACCTTTACTCTCACTCCCTGACTGGCTGGTGGCCCTGGTGGCATCTTCTCCTTGTTCTCTTGTTCCTCGATCCCTCTTTTATTCCCTCTATTTATTCTGTCTGCCTGCCAGCCCCGCCTATTCTTTCTCTTGCCTAGCTATTGGCTGTTCAGCTCTTTATTAGACTAATCATGTGTTTCAGGCAGGCAAAGTAGCACAGCTTCTTCACAAAGTTAAACAAATGTGACATAAAAGAATGTAACACATCTTTGCATCATGAAAACAAATGTTCCACAGCATAAACAAATGCAACAACTCTCAATATCATATTCCACAGCAAGATTGGCACCACAGTGCTGTAGAAGGGCGAGGTGTGTTGGGCTCACAGCTTTTTAGCCTGTTTGTATTTTCAGCAGAAATGCTGACGTCCATCCATATGACTCATGGCATCGGTGGCATTGGTTGCCCCCCTCAGAAACTGATCCAGGCCTGGTGTCCTGTGAGCACGCGTGCTCATTCATGCTCAGGAAGCACACTGGCAGTAGGTGTGAGGCTGCAGCTGGGGCATTCCTGCTGAGTCTGCAGGCTGGGGAGGTTCATGTTCCCTTGTTAGTCAAGCAGTGACCCGGAAGCAAAACTGGGCTCATTGCTCAATCTTTCATTTCCACATTTTCATTTCCCCGTGTTTTAGAAAGCAAGCAGCCAGGGAAGACTGTTCTCAGAGGTTCTGAACTTCCACATTTTGTAAGGGCAATTTTTTCCCCCCAGCTATCCACTGATTAACTGTTTACCAATAAGATTTTGTCAGGAGCAGCCTTGAAAAGCCCCTGAAATGAAGAGGTTCTTTCCCCATTACCCTGCCTTATACACAGAGTGATGGCAGAGATGATCAGAGTTCTCCTGTAGTCGAAGCCTGAGTTCTAGGCTGGCTCTGCAAGCAGAGCCTTCAGGCAATCCTCGTTTCCTGGCAGTGCTGTCTAGCCTCAGGCACCGCTGAGCAGTCTGTGGTAGTGCTCACAAGCATCTACACTTCAGGGCTCACATTGCTGTCTGGGCTGCAGGACTTTTACTTTAAAGAGGAAAAGAGTTTATTTTGGAGATAATATGAGTGACCATGGCTGGGGAGTGCAGATTTAGGTTACTGCAAATTTCTTCCTTCCTTCCTTCCTTCCTTCCTTCCTTCCTTCCTTCCTTCCTTTCTTTCTTTCTTTCTTTCTTTCTGTTTTTCAAGACAGAGTTTCTCTGTAACTGTCCTGGAACTAGCTCTTGTAGACCAGGCTGGCTTTGAACTCAAAGAGATCCACCTGTCTCTGTCTTCCAAGTGCTGGGATTAAAGGTGTGCACCACCACCTCCCGGCCCTACTGCAGGTTTCGTGTTGCAGTGTGCTAACGGTTTCGTGGAGTTTTACAGTAGCAACAGAGAATCATTAGCAGAGCTATCTATTTGACGCATTGGTGCAAGTGTCAGGCAGGTGGTGACAAAGAAGCTGTCGGCCTAAGATGCTGTCTGGACAGCGTTGTTAGCTCTCTGTTGGTACATTTCAAAGGATTTATCTAATGGCCACAAAGATGTAAGGTCACTCACAGAGGTGGGCATACCTGGCTGGGAAGGGCAGTAAAGATGGCTCAGATAATTTGGCTCTGGACTTGAAACACTATCCTTTCCCGGTTGTATTAAGTCCATCAGCCTTAGAATGCTCTCTCTGAGGTGTGGTTGACATTGGTCAGAGATGTTCCTATGGAGGCTGTGGGGGAGGAGGCAGAGAACGCTATGGGGAAGCCCACCATCTCTCACACAGACTAGGAGACTTCCTCAGGCAGCGTTCCTGTGTTCTTCCCAGTTATAAAACATGGCAGATGCACTTAGGTTCATTGTGGGCAGGGAGCAAGAAGCTTCCTGCTTTGGAATTTCTTCAGGTATTGTTGGGAAATGATGTTTTTAACTTCTGAAAACTTTTATTTATGGTATGTGTTTGTGCATACACACATGTGCGTGCTGTAGTATGTGTGTGGAGGTCAGAGGACAATTACAGAAGTCTGTTCTCTCCTTCTACCTCATGGGTTCCAGGAATCAAATCAGGTTGTCAGGATTGGCAGCAAGTTCCTTTTCCTGCTGAGCCATCTTACCAGCCCAGAAAATAAGTTTTATGTCTCTACAGTATATTCACATTTTTTATGAGTTTTGCTTAACTTTGTGATGGCCTGGAATGTGTGGCCTCTTGCTGTTGCTTTCTGGGTGCTGAGGTCACAGGTGTCTGTCTCCTTTCTGTTAAAGGTCATTGTGAGGTGTATGTTCTTTCTCCCTTTTTGTCTTTAGTTTTGGTTCTATTCCTAGAATTATTGATAACTTGAGTTTTTATCATGTTTGCTTTTGAAACACTGTGTATCTTTGGGTGACCTGGAACTCACTATGTAGACCAGGTTAGCCTCAAATTTAGAGAGGCCCACGACCCACCTCTGCCTCCCATGTGCTGGATTAAAGGTGAGCACCGTCATATACTGCAGGCACCTTTAGTTTTGAAGGCAAAGGATTCAGTTTACTTAATTAGAAAAGAAGAGGTACTGTAAATTCATAATTAAACATTGAGTTTTAGGATGGTATCAGGAAACCCATTCTCCTGATGCTCAGTCTTTCCCAGTTGTGAATGTACATCTTTGGGAAGACAGTGTGTGATTTCTGGCAGGGTGATATTTAGGGTGTCACATTGGATTCCAGATGTGAGTTCTAACTCTCCAGTTGTAGTTCCCCTTCTTGGGTTGTCTGTGAGAGGCGGCCATGAGGCCTGCTCTGACAGGATGTGTGGTGGCTGCAGCAGAACAGGCTTCAGGGAGTCTCTCCCCGCTCTGCTCTCATCGGAACTTCCTCAGAAGACTCATCACACACACCAGCTTCACTTTTTGTTTTGTTTTGTTTTTGAAACAGGGTCTCTCTATGTAGTCCCAGCTGTCCTGGAACTCCCTCTGTAGACCAGGCTGACCTTGAATTCACAGACATCCACCTGCCCCTGCCTCCTAAGTGCAGGGATTAAGGGTGTGCCACCATGCCTGGCTGTCCACTAGCTTCACTTAATCTTCTCATTGCTGTAGAAAACTATCAGTCTGGTGTTGGGCCCTTACCTCTTACGCTATGACATCCTTCAGTGTGAGCTGTCACTGCATCCCTTCAGACGTGACAGTTGCTTCTGCCTGCGTTCCGTTCCATCTCTCTGGCTTCCCCCCAGAACTGTGAATTCGTGGGTGTGGCAAACACGAGGTTCTCCATCTTCTACTCCAGTCTTCACCAGCTGCCCTCTCTGCTGCAAACCTCATCCTGTCTGTCCTTTCCTCATTATCCTGGGATTTCCTCACTTCTCTCCTCTCGTGGATCGTCTTTCCTAGTTCCTGTTTTCTCCTGGTTCTGATAGATTTCCTTATTTGGGTAAAGTGTATCCTAGCCTCTGACCCTGTCGTCGTCGTCAGTCCATTTGGCACCAGGTCCCTGTGAGTTGGTGTCACCCTCTTGGATTAAGGAAGTGCATGGCTGTGCACTGTTACAGCTTTTGAGTACCTGCCCTCAGGTGCTGGGGTCACCACTAGGTTAGATCCCACCCTTAGAGAACAGCCCTGTTCCCAGGAGAGGCCAGGCTTCTCATTGGTGTACATACTGCCCTCTAGTGGCCTTTCTGAAAAAGTTGGAGGATGTTTAGGGGTAAGGGATGGTGTAATTTGTAAAATTTGTAAAAGGGATTTGTAATCATGCCAGTTTTAGGACACCTCATCATATGCTTGGGTGTAAGTGTGCAAGCCTAGGGCCTCGCTCCATTTTACACCAAGCCCAGACTCCTCTTGGGCTTCCATGTTGTCATTACTTGTGCAACAGATGAAAAACAGGAATTGTTGGCAATGGGAAGACGAAGACCAAGAAAAGGTGGCATGGGGTATTTGGGGGCTGTAAGCTAAGTTCTTACTTCAGGAGCCTAGAGAGGAGGTTTTACTCAGGCCAAGGACGGCTGCTGCTGCTGCTGCTGCTGCTGCTGCTTCTGCTGCTGCTGCTGCTGCTGCTGCTGCTGCTAGCAAAAGCTGCAGCAACAGTAAAGACTGTGGCTGCCTTGTTCACACAGAGAAGTCAGAGTCATTGTTGCACATGTGTTTGTTGTAGAATAACAGAGTATACAACCTGATGAAGTTGTGTATCCGTACATGTGTCTATAACCACTACCATCTAGATATGAGTGTCTGATGGCCAGAAACACGGTAAACATTTTAAACCGTTTTCAGCTATGCCGTTCTGTCATGTGTACAGGGTATACAACAGTTTCCATAAATCCTGGAATCATAATGAAAATAGTCCATTGCATTTCTTCATGTCAACTATTGAAACTATTTCTTTAAATTTAGCAGTATTTTATCTGGGAGAAAGTGAAATGAGGAATAAGATGTATCGTCTGATACACACCCCCAGAAACCTGATATACCTGCCTGGCAACCATATCAGACCCACTGGAATGTTCTAGATGGTCACTTACTGAGAATTTTAATGTACACTTATGACTAAATGTGTTGATTTGAAAACATACTACTCTCATGTTGGATTGGTTACTAAAACAATAAACTATCCCTTGTGATTTCTGAGGTCGTTAACCTGGTAGAAGTGACTTTAGTTCCTCCCAGCATGGGCCTCTAAGCCTCCTGCCACCTCTCAACTTGCTTCTTCCAATGTCATGACAGAGTGCTCCCCCCGTGACAGAAGCCCTAAAACACCTTGATTGTGGCAGTGGCACGCTGTTAGAGCGGTCAGTTCCCAGTCACGCAGAGGGAAAGGGCCGCGTGCGTGCAAGTGTGCACACTGCAGTGGGGCTCTTGTGGGCCATTGTGAAGGTGGCTCATGCGCACAAGGATGCTAACGAGTTGTTGCAGTGTTAGGGTTCTTTGAAGACGGTATTACCAGGGTGGCCTACAGGCTACAGTCTGGGTAGTTCTCCTAAGGCTGTCTCCTGACGGAGAGGCCAGGGCAGCCATTGAGTCAGTCTCCAGTCGGCACTGGGTCCAGGGAATTCCGGTTGCACTGTTGGTCTTGAGTCTGCACTGAAGCCCTAGAGACGTGGGTTCTAGCGGCAGCGAAGGGATGCCTCAGCAGCAGGAGGCACAGCCTTGCGACCTTGCCTTAGTTCTGGGATCGAACATTTGCCAACCCCTTTGTGACCACTTTGCCTAGTCAGCTCACTGGCCCATGTTTTGCTTTTATAAAGTTCAGAATCATTTAAAAATAAAGTCTTAGCCTGCGCTTCTCTTAACTTGATGTACAGAGGGGTCAGCTGCAGGAATGTGTATAGAAGGGATGTCAGGTGCTCTTGGGGCACAGCGGGGACTGCCCAGCATCCAGCCTATGTGCACACCTTTGAATTGCTGTTCTCCTGGTCCTCTTACTCGTCTTGATAAATTGGATAGGATGTTGACTTCAGTAGATTACAAAGTAATGTAAGAAAAATTAGACTAAGGTGAACGGTCCTGACAGATTCCAGCCTGGATTGCATCTAAGTGTCTTCATGATTGACTAATTAGATAAAGAACCTAAAATACTGTTTGGTGGTTACTTGCAGCTTCTCATGTGGAAAATTTGAAAAGCCGTGGGGACGCCATAGCTAAGAAAATCAGTGACGCCATGAAGGTAAGTGCTGTGCTGTGCAGAGTGGGAACTAAGACAGTGCTGTGCTGTGCAGAGTGG